>NW_026591816.1:3001432-3090657 GCF_907164565.1 Psammomys obesus | reverse complement strand
ATAAATAAATAAATAAATAAATAAATAAATAAATAAATAAATAAATAGTTAAGGTTTAAATGAATTCTACCCAGAATAAAGTCATTTCAATTTGGGGGTGGTGACAGATAATTTTTTTATCATCATCATCATTATTATTATTTACAACTTATTCACTTTGTATTCTGGTCCCAACCTCTCTCCCTCTTCCTCCCTTATCCCTCTCCCTTAGTCAGTACACTGATAGGGGAAGTCCTCCTCAGCTACTGTCTGACCCCAGCCTATCAGGTCCCACCAGGACTGCCTGGATCCTCTTCCTCTGTGGGTTGGCTAGGTCACCTCACCAGAGAGAAGTGATCAAGGAGGAGGCAAGGAGTTCATTTGAGAGACTGTCTCTTTTCCTCTTACATTTTGTAGCTGATACAATTTGGAAATTTTCTTAAGGTCACATTTAAAGACAGAGTAAATATTCAAAGCCAGAACGACACAATTCTTCTTGTCTGTTTGTTTGTTTGCTTTTCTGTTTGTTTTTCAAGACAGGGTGCCTCTATGTAGCTCTGGCTGTCCTGAACTCACTTTGTAAATCAGGCTGACCTTGAACTCACAGAGATACACCTACCACTGCCTCCCAGAGTGCTGGGATCAAAGGTATGCACCACCACACCCGGCTGAGAATGACATACTTCTAAAACCCTTATTTAATCCTTGTTTGCCTCACCGACAACGGTTAGGTAAAACCAGAACCAAAGTGAGTAGATTCCACGTGGATGCATTTACAAGGAAGAACAAAATACACATCTGCCCCAGTACCTTTCCAATTGAGATCCTGTATTGAACTCAGCTTTGCTGGCACCCCATTCTCTGCTCTGTCTTTCATCTAACAACTTTCTGGGTTCTTTCCTGGCCATGCTTGGCTCTTCTACCCCATTAAGGTCACTGAATTACTCTTTCCTCACAGCTTTACCTCTAAAATAATTCATCTTCAAATCCATGAACAAATATGAGCATACAATTCATAGCATTTTTACATGAAGAAATGCATAGAAATAGCTGGCTTTAGTATGGTTATTTCTTAATACTTCTTAGCGTGGAAGAGTATATACATTATATGCTGGAAAAGGAGGTTCAAAGGATTAAAAGCATTGATCCCCAAACATTGAGGTTTGAATCCATGCTCTGGGCTCCAGAGTGTGAATGTAATGGTTAATATTGTCTTCTTTGCAGAATCACCTAGGACAAAAGACTCTGACATGACTATGAGGGTTTATCTAGATTAGATTAATTGAGGTTCCAAGATTTATCTTAACTTTATGTGGTAACATTTCATCAGCTTGGATCTCAGACTTAAAAAGAAGAAAGCCATCTGAACAAGAAGACTTATCATTCTCTGTTTTCTGACCGAAGAAGTGATATAATAAGAAGCTTCCAGTTTCTGCTTTGTGACTTTCTTGCCATCATGGATGGTAGTCCTGAATGATGAGTCAAAATAAACCTTCTTTCCTGCAATTTGCTTTTGCAGGCATTATGTTACAGCAACAGGACAAATAAATAACACAGCCACACTTATATAACTTTGGTTATTTTAAATCTGTGTCTATAGTTCCTCCAGTAACTGTTCGGGTAATCTGCTTAACGTTCTTCTACTATACAATGGTATATTTATGTAATATATGTGGCACACCCATGACACATGTCAAAGATAACATACAAAGGGAGAAATATTTGAACATTGAAATTTGGTCACTGGGTCTAAAATCAAGTTTTTGTTTGTTGGGAATATGAGTTTGAATAAATTGCCTAATAACTATATTTTCATTGGCAGTAAGGTAAAGTTTTTAATAGTAGTGATCATAATTAGGATAACTGGTATGAAGACTAAATGAAAGAGTCCATCTACTAGCTGATACCTCACAGCAGATGGTCAATGTTTAGTAAGCACCAACAAATACTTGACACCCATTAGAATGACATTTCCTTAATTGTGACTCCCCACAGCACCAGCTCCACACAATGCCAACACAGTGTTAGTGAAAGACGAGTGGGAAAATATATTTGTAAAATTCTGGATTCAATAAATTTAGGAAGTTTATTGTTGAATAAAGTTTTTAAGAGGCATATGGTTAAATAAGCCCTCTTTCAGGCATTTTCCAGAACTATCATTTTACAGAGTAACATAGTAGCATAGATTACTAAGGTCATTGAGAAGTCGTTTAGAGAAACTCTGAGCCATAATAAAAATCTGGCCCAATGCACTCTCAGTAAACAACATGCTTAGTTTTTAATTCTATTGCTTTTGTTTCTCCCAGCTCTCTTGATTTGGCTTTGTTTTGTTCAACCACAATGCCTCCCCTTCTACATCCTATCCCACAATGTAATGGCTCCATTCATCATGCAACATAATAAGGCACAAAATTCATTTGACAGGAAGAGTTGTTTAGCCTAATTCTTGATAATAGCTTTGCTGATACAAATGGCCTCTGTTAGAAGGTCAACGGCCCAGCATTTCCCCCATACAGTTGTGTACCCACCACACGAGATGACAGAAGAGATAGTTGGTAAGTAGACATGTGGAGAATGCAGGTCAGCATTTGAAAATCTGTAACAATACTATCTTCTCCCTCTCATATCATCAATATTTCTGTCCAATCAATCTTATCCCCTTTATATCTCTTACATTACTTGCTTAACTTACTTTACTATGACGCTACAAATCAGACCACCCAAATTTCTCACTGGCCATAGGGTGGAAGCTTTATTTCCTACCATACAGTACCCCCCACACACACACATGCACATGCACACGCTTAAGAGTGTATCTGACCATCCTCGTTTTCCTACCATACAGCAACCCTTGCACTACATGCTTAAAGTGGCTATCTGAACTTTCCCAGCTATATTTGCAATATGCAGTGTTTTATTAAATAATACTAAGTATAATCCTGTCTCTATGTCTTAGAAAAGAAGTAGCTATAATGCAGCCCCTTGCTTAAAAGCTTTGTGTGATTCTCTAGATTCAGGAAAAAGAAAAAGAAAAAGCTGTAGTCCTTAGCAGTCTTTTCTGTCTCTAGTCTTATGGTCTTTCCCATCTCTCTATCCACACATATCCATAACCTGAATGTTAACTCTCCAAAATTTTCTCAGTAGCCTTCACCAAAATCTCACTTCATGCCAGCTGGAACCTACCATCCATTCCCAGAAACTCTCACAATCCTTTAAATGACTAATTTACCTTCATACGGGTTAGAATTCCTCCTACAGGAATTATTCAATATTGAATATCCTTTTCAACTGTGGCCATTCACTATACCACATTACAACCCATTTGTGTATCTCAATCTACTCTAATATAAGAATTATATGTACAGAAGCAGTGAATATGCATGGTGTGATCCAATTTCTGGTTTAATAAATGGTAAGTTCATATTTGTTGAATGTTAGAAAAACCGTTTAGCAAAACATACTCTGTAGTTGTTAAGTTGTTGACACAAGGAGAAAGCAAATGTATATCAATCATCTATTTAGCATGCAATTAATATGTGACAAATTGGAAGAAAGTGAGAAGTGACACAGAAATTGGAAGAGACAAACTGAAAAGAAGAAAAAGAGTGATAACTCATCTTTCTAACTTTCTTCTAATTTTAACTAAAAATCAAATTTGAAAAATTGGTGTAATGGAGCAATTAATAATTTTTGACAAACGGACAATAGCAAAGAAGAAAAAAGCTGAGAGAGACATTTCTTCTCACTTTTGTAAGAGGGTAGAGGAGGAATCCTTTTTTGCTATTTTCTACCCACCAGATCTCAAGTTAAAGTGTTCTACCACAAATTAGAATTGTCACATTCATCTACAAAAACAGCAAAATTGCAGTGAATTGCCAACCACAAAAACCAAGGGAACAGAAACTGCAAGGTAATGGGTAAAGCACACAGAAGATGAAACCTTGACCCTGCTGCCTGAGCAGCAGCAGCTTGCAGGGAAACATGGGGGGTGTGGGATAAATGAGAAATGGTAACCTTGGCGGTGAAGGATGCTGAAGTGAAAAGCTGTCCAAGCTGGAGGGAAGACAAATCTGACTGTCTCTCATCCTTCCCCTCCATGCTACATGTTTCAGTTAAGTTACTGAGAGTGAGACATTTTTTTGAAGCCTTTCCACTCCCTCCCATAAGAAAAATACATGATTTGTAATTAAGCAAGAGTTTAAACCCTGCTTTGCTATGAGAAAAATAAATTCCTCATGTAAACAGAAAGTACATTTAATTGTTCTACAAAGATAATGTAAAAATGAAGGACAGTGTAAAAGTAGAATCTGGAACCTGGGTCAACCACCCAGCCTCATCTTGGCTGTTACTATTTCTGCAGAAATAAATATCACATATGACAAAATATTTAAACGTCTACTTATAACATTTCTCTGTACTGATCCACTGTTCAAACAATGGCATAGACTCTGATAAGCAAACTTACCATGGCAATGTGCCCTTAGAATAGACTGCATCCATTAATAAGACATGTGACCTCCTTCTAGAGACCAGAACGGAATTTATACAATGCTAATCGTGTTACACCACCACAGCATGGATTTAAAATCTGGAGTTTACCCACTCAGAGGAGGGAGAGTAAAATACAAGTTACCTGCTGACAAGAAAGCCGCACCATGTCCCCGCTCAGCCTCTCTAACCTTGGGTAACATTTCTGAGCTTACACGAACTTAGACTCTTGTCCCAACTTAGGCCAAATCTTCATCTAAACCTTTGCTCTGCCTTGTAGAGTCTGGTTCAGTTTTTGTGTAGTATTCTTCTTCTCATAATCACCTCCCTAGAGATCACTTTCTGGCAACCTTGTCCCCGAAGACTCCAGGAAACCACCTGCAGGCTCTTTCTTCCAAAGTCCTACAGTATATTTTGTACTTTTATAATCTGAATTAATCCAATTCATTTATCTACATATTTGTTTACATGTGTGTTTTCTTCTTTTTCTGTTAAAATATATTTTCTTTGTAGGCAGAAATTTTATCTACGAGTTACTGCTCAAACAACTAGAACATCACCTGTATCAGAGACTTCAAGATACCAAGTAGGAGGGTGAAAAAAATTGTATAGATATATTGGTGGATAATAAAAGGTGAAGCACAAAAAAGAAGATGAAGAGATGCCAATAGACCAGGTCTGTCCTTCAAGAAACATGCTGATATCTACCACAAATTCTCCCTTAGTATTTAAATACATATAATAGATACATTTGACATACACAGAAAGATAGAGACAAATAGATGGATGATAGATGTGAAATAGATATAGATGGATGTTAAGGCACAAGGCACTCTAGAGAAGTAGATCTGTGCTCTTACAGAGGAGCAAGGCTCACTTCCCCGCACTCACAGTGGACAGCTCCCAGTCACCTACAACTCCAGCTCCAGGCATGTGACGCCTTCTTCTGTCCTCAACAGACAGCTGAGCTCACACGCACATGCTCCCACACAAATCCACATGTGTACAACACATAATCACAAAAAATATCTTAGTTGTAATTTTATAAGTACAAGAGTGTGCTCAAGGTGAAAGCATAAGAACACATAATAATAAATTCACAAAGAATTTTAACTCTACCAGGTTTACTGTATCATCCAGAAGTAGGGTGGTCTAACTTTCATCAGTTTTCTATCACTAGTCATTTTTTTCAATCTGTATCATACATCCATCAACACAATGTAGCATTTTAAACCATACTTTACAACACATCGGATTGAAACAGTTGTTTCAAATTCTTAGAAAAGTTGCTATATTAATGTCTCATGATGAAACTATCTTATATAGTTTTATTCATTTCTTCACAATACTGCAATTTTGGTGGGCACAGGAAAACTATTGATTTATTCCTAGCAGCACATAGACAGAACTGTCAGATTTCTGTAATGCTTTTGCCACATACAGGTTGAAATGCTATGGGAAAGAAATGTATTATCATTTAAATGATATCTCCAAAAGTATATAATATTCTAAGGTTCCGAGCTCTAATATTCAAACCAGACACAAAAAACTACAATAAGAAATGAAGCCATCTAAGATATATTGTAGTATAAGAAAGACATCTAAAATGATCAAGGATGAGCTGCATTGCTGCTCATCTGCTTCTGCAACTGAGACCCTTGTGCTCCTTCCCTATCTGTATGATGGAATAGCATCTATTTTCTCAGAAAATGTCACTATAATAAATAGGAGATTGTGTGGCATTTGAACTTAAAAGAACATATGTGAGGTGTTACTCTTTCTCCAAAGGTCCGTCCCTCAGAGGGTAGGTATAAAAGTCAGAAATACTTACTTAAATGTAATCCTAGGCCCCAAGACAGAGTAGTTAAATGAATTTGTCAAGTTTGCTTAACAACTTGGACCCTGGTGACCACATATGGAATGCATAAATGCTATTATGTGTTGGTAAGATGGTTGTAAATAATAAACACAAAGAGTGTGAAGCATCTAACACAGAGTCAGCATTGAGTTTTTTATGCTATAAATAATAATGCCTAAACTACAAAATTCTTCCTAGGAATGATCTAAGAATTAAAGTCACAGAGAAATCATTTTGAAAGCACATGTGCTTTAATCATAGATCAAGAACTAAGCTACATTTTAAAAAATTATCCTTGTAAAAACTTACAAGGCAGAATGCAAAACAATAGCTAAAAATGGGAGGAACATTAAAAGTGCTGCATTCTCCAGCCTTCCATTTCAGCCATTCTCTTTTCTTATTCCCACGGTTCCTTGGCCCTCTTCTAGGTGCTCAGTTCAAAGGCCCTGAACTGGAGCACCAAAAAGTTTCTCAACAACTAGTTTTCACTCTTTCATGAGAAAGGAGGCTCCTGAGACTTGACAATGGACAGATGAGGCTTAAGGCAAGCCCCTTCCTTCTGCAGCTTCAATTTTTCTACCAGCTACAGCTTCCACATCTGGACCTTCTGGGCATTTCTTTTATCAGTTTCCAGGGAGAGAGAGGCTCATCATATAGTTCCTCCCTTTGGCAGAATAATGGTGTTAAAACAGGGCAGGGAGAGTGCTATGAACTTGAACACTTCCCCTTTCTTCATTTCTTTCATTGTTTCCTTCTGTAACCAACCTTTTGTTTTCTTTGAAAATGAAAAGAGAAAGGACAATTAGACATCGCCCACCCTCTGGGATGAGGGGATGGGGTACAGAGCTCCCTTAGTGTCACACGTCTTGGGTTCTTCTCACTACTTGTCCATCCTCTTCCTCATCTCTTTTGTTCTTTAATGGAAAATCTGTTGAATTGGGGGATGCAAGATGTTAAAAATTTGGGGTCTGCAGTAAAATTCAAAGTTTTCATTGATTTCTTCTTTGAGTTTCACTCCCATATTCATTTCTCAAATCAAAACCAACACTCTAGTTAGGTTGTTTCACAGCTAGTTTCTTGGGAATGATGGTCCATTTTCAAGAATTCTGGGATCAAGTTTCCAGGCTTTGAATGTTTTTGGCTATAGTTTCTTGAACTCCTCACACTCCTATTCTGCTATGCTCCTGCAGGTCACAGGCCTTGAGCAAGGTTTGATTTGCAGTTTGGGAGTTGGGGGGGGGGGTCTCATGGGATCTTAGTCACAAATCTGGAGGGTAACAGAATGAACTCTGTCTTCTTTTCCCTCAGACGATATCTGTGGAAGGCTTCAGCCTGCTATGCAAGTGGCATGCATGTAGAAACTGTTTCATCAAATGTTCTTTTCTTTTCTTTGGTGAGGCTAAAAGACTGAATGACAGTACATTCTCTAGTCACTGTATGAGGAAATGAAGGATTCTGTCACAGTTCAGGCATGAAGTTCACTTCTTTATATTCTTCCTAGTTCTTGGGATGCTGCTTGCTTCACTAACCTTGAGGAAATGAAAGTCAACCACTTTGGGGATCTGGCTCATGGATTTCTTAAAATATTACCCTGCCCCTGCAAGAGCGCTCTTTCTGAATGCTTCATTCTTTTTCCCCATCTTTACTACCTCTTACTGTGTCTTCACTCTTGTCAACAACTCTTGTTCCTCAGAGATTTTTAGACATTTCTGCATTGCAGGTGACATGCCTGGAGCAATAGATCAACTCTTGGCTTTTTCTCTTATTCTTTCTAGAAGTACCTTCAACACTGCCCTCTTCCTCTTCTTCTGCTTACTTTTTATAAGAAACTTTTTTTTTGAAGATGGGATGTCACTGGTAATCACATAAATGGTCCATTTCAACATGGAGTTTCTTTTCTGCTCCAAATCCTTCTGAACAGAGTCTAATGGGTCTCAGAGGCTGGACTACAAAACCGTTTCCAGATTTAGCCTCTCAGCATCCAGGAAAAGAACAATCATTTGATGCAATGGGATGTTTCTGAAAACCGTTTTCCTGTCTCTTTATATTAAGTGTTGTCAACTGGTTTCAAAAGTGCTTCATGACCTTGCTGAAGTTTAACTTTTCTTTAGGAAGTTTTTTGTTTGTTTGTTTGTTTGTTTGTTTGTTTGTTTCCATTAAAACCTTCTCCTAACACAGTTTTTCAAAGAAACTTCCAAATGGCCTTCTCTTCGAGTCACAATTACGTATTTTCAGTATCTTCCTCAGCATCCAAAGATGAAGAATTGATGAAGTTTGGGGCCATCCAACGAAGATGTGGTTGTTACTTGTGACACTGCTCTGACATAGTGCAGAAGACGAGGCTTTTTGCAGTAATTGTAGCACTGTTCTCAACAGGTGACCTTTTGCACTGACTCCATCTCGTCATTCCTTCTCCTGCAGCCTTGACTCAAAACTACGATCATCTTTTCAAATCTCTCTTGAATTCTTGCAGTCAAGCAGAAACTTCTTATTGCAACCTGGCCTCACCTCACCCTTGCTCTTCAACTCAAATCTTAACACGCAGTAAGCAATCTACAACTGTTAATAACAGGACAGTCATTGAGACTACTTTAGAAAAACTCCTTTATTCAATACAGAATAATGAATTCATATATTTATCTATTTCCATGGTAAAACATAAACAAGCTACATTAAGCATATGCCCTTCATTCTTTCATGATAAGGTGATGTGTTTTAGTCCTTTCCAGTGGTTTTAGGTAGTTTGAGGTCAGTCATCCATCAGATTTAAACTACCTGTCTCTTTTCACTTCTCCGTATTAACCCTAAGCTACAATACTTCTCTGCATTCTTGTTTTGTATTCAGTGACTCAGTCTTAATTCTTGTTCACTGATTTAAGAAACAGAACATTAACTGTTGCTTCCACAATTCAAATCTGTTGCTTTCAATGAGACACACAGATGGGGAGGTTTCACCAAATGACCAAAAAAAAAAAAAAAAAAAAAAAAAAAAAGAAAATGATATTTCATAGAAAACCACTATAGCAAGAAATACATGACATAAAAAAACCCGTGAGTGCATCTTAGTTTGACTGAGCTGAAATTTAAACTGTATGAGAACTATTTTAAAAATAATCCTGCTTTAAATAATTTAATATAAAATGTATGGCTGCTGTCAAAATCTTGACAATATTTTTAAAGAAAAATATGTAATTGAAATGCAGACACAACAAAACCTCATTATATATTTGATCTTTTGTACTATCACAACTACAAAAAAAGTCTAACAATTAGAAAATTTCACATTTATCATGCCTCTTAAGCACACAGCAATGATGCTACCTGGAAATATGACTATAAATTGGTGGTAGGAGACAGACAGGAGCTGTGTGGACACACATTATCTGCCAAGCATCCGTTCGTGGATGATGCTACTATGACAACATTTCACAGCTTTTCAGTGGAACATCATTAAAAAGAATAAGAAAACAAACCCTCCCACTATATGTTCTCTCGCATAGGTCACCAAATCAAAAACCTATCATTTAACTTGGTGATCCTATGTGGTAAAAACACAAATAGGCCTGCACAAGAACCTAAGTCCAATATAAGGCTTCAAAGCAAAGTATTTTATTTCATTTTTGAGAACAAAATATTTCTAGTTATTAAACCAAAGAATTCATGGTAATGAAATCAGCCCTACATTTTCTCCACTCTGTTACTACTGGAACTACTTAAGAACGTTTGTGTGTGTGTGTGTGTTTCTGTTCTGTTAGAAAATGGAAAACTTCGCAGAAAAACTTTGCTCCATTCCATCCCTTCCTCCTAGCAAAGCAGTAAAAGGATGAATGAAAATGATGGTAAAAACTTAAAGGCTGTTAGATCAAATAAAATGTATGTTCCAGAAAGGATATTCACTTAAACTGTAGTTACAGCAATGAATATAATAATTATTCTCATTGTTTAGTCAATATGGCCAATGTCCCTTGAACAATAACCAGTTAATGGCCTATATTCAACACACAAAAATACCTTTACCAATAAACCACTCTCATGATGAACAATGCTCAACACAGAGGCTCATCAGAGATCAGTGAAAATGTAAACCCCGGAGGACTTAATGTATATATCCATTCCCTTAGAAGCCTTAACATTAACATATTTGAGCTTTACCATCAAAATTAATTATGAAGGATAACCAAGCACTCTCTGATTAGACTTGAGGCCCATTCCAAAGAGAGACTCTACACCTTGTAACATAAAGGCATCGGAAGCCCATGTCAGGGGAGGTCACTAGACACTAGGGAAGAAATTAATTTTGTTGTTTAATTAAATTGACAAAGCATGAAACAACCTTCTAAATATACATACTTATATACACAGACAGCTACCACTTTCAGCCTTAATCAGAGGGACAAGACTCTTTCTAGTGAACTGTGTTGAATGCAGAGACTTCTGGCTGTACAATGTATAGAGAACAAGTGAATGACTGTATTCTCAGCCCTAAACAAGACATGTACAGCATCCCCACAAAGGACAAGGAAACACCGCAGTGATAGAAGAACTAGAAGATAGGGAGGAGGGACAGATGCTATCTTTTAGGCAGTACACAGCTACCGCAACTGTGAACATGCAAGAACTATAAATATTTCACTGGGTCTGAACAAGAAAAGTCCCATCAGTAGCCAGGCATGGTTGGAAGAGGGGCTCGGGAAACCTACCCCTAGTTGCTGAATAGTTTCTTACTGAGTGATTCTGAGGGAAAGGAGTCATTGACTTCATTTACTCAGCCAGTGGTGACGTAACCAGGTTCCAGTGGATAGTCTCAAGGCAATGGTCACACATATGGCCCTAGTTGCACTAAATATTCTACAAAACAAAGCCAAAGGAGTGGAAGGGAAATGAACAAGGAGAGCATGCGCAATCTGAATGTAGTATATGCATGCATGAAATTGTCAAAGAACTAACAAATAAATTCAACCGAGAAAGTCATGCAAAGGGTAATGGCAGACACATGTTGAAATATGCTTCATTCCATATGTCCAAGATATGCTCAACTGTACAACAAGGACATTTGCCCAACCATGTTCATAGCAGCTTTATTTGTAATAGCCAGAAGCTGGAAACAACCAAGATGTCCCTCAAATGAGGAATGGATACAGACACTGTGGTACTTTTACACAATGGAATATTACTCAGCAATTAAAAACATAGAAATCATGAAATTTGCAGGCAAATGGTGGGAACTAGAAAAGATCATCTGAGTGAGGTATCCAGAAGCAGAAAGACACACATAGTATGTACTCACTTATAAGTGGGTATTAGACATATAATGTAGGATAAATATACTAAAATCCATACTCTAAAGGAAACGAAACAACAAGGAAGACCCTAGGTAAGATGCTCAATCCTCATTCGGAAGGACAAATGCCACAGACATTGGAAGCAGGAGAAGACAAGGAACAGGACAGGAGCCTAACAGACAGCCTCTGAAAGACTCTACTGATAGAGGTATCCAAGCAGAGGCTGAGACTCATAGCCAGACTTTGGGCAGAGTGCAGGGAATCTTATAAAATAAGGAGGAGACAGAAAGACCTGGAGGGAACAAGAGCTCCAAAAGAAGATCAACAGAGCCAAAAAACACTGAGCCCTGGGGGACCTGCAAAAACTGATACCCCAACCAAGAACAAAGCACAGGGAGGAACTAAAACCCTGGCTCAGATGTAGCCCATAGACTCAGTCTTTAAGTGGGTTCCCTAATAGGAGAACAGGGGCTTTCTCTGGCATGAACTTAGTGACAGGCTTTCTGATAACCTCCCCTTGAGTGGGGGTAGGGGTGAAGCCTTGCCAGGCCACAGTAGAAGACAATACATCCAGTCCTGGTGAGACCTGATAAGCTAGGGTCAGATGGAATGGAGAAAGACTAGTGGACTAGGGGAGGGGCAGAGGGGGAGAAAGGAGAGGGAAGGAGGGTGGGATTGGAAGGAGACAAGGGAGGTGACTACAGCTGGGATACAATTTAAATAAATTGTAATAAATGATAATTAATTTTTTTAAAAAATAATAGAAAATAAAAAGAAAATAACTTGTAGTGGGGGGGGTAAGAAATGCTGATTTTACCACATTATATTATAGTTTGTGGGCATCCCCGGACAAGGGCCAGTAGTGCTCAGGGCTTGAGGCAGCTTCCACTGATGAGACTAAGGAAGCAGTCAGGCTTCCTTAGTCTGTGACCTGACTTGGAGTCTGCCCAGAGACAAACAACCAATGGCAGGTTCAGAGATTATGTGGAGAAACCTGATTGGTCGCCCAAAGCTACATAATGCGCTCCCTCTTCTGGGAATAAACAAGTCTGCATCTGCTGAAAAAGAAATAAATAGCGCCATTCATCCCTCAAAGAAAAATTGCAGAAAGAGGGCCAAGAAAAGAATGTTTGAACAAGTTCACCACTTTCTTTCTAACAAGTCTGTTTAAACACAGCTGATATGCTCTCTAAGGGGGTAAAGGTACTTGCTCTCACATCTCTCTACTGGAACTGGAGGCCATGGAACCCACGTAGAAAGAGAAAACCAGCTCCCATAGATTTCCTTCTAATATCCCAGCACTTGCCATGGCATTATAGATGCCCCTCTTTTTCAATCGCTCCAGAAAAATAAATAAATACAATTTTAAATTTAAATAGCTTGAACAAAGTTTTCTTTCCATTTGCCACCACTAACTTCTGGCGCAGCGTTTCTCTATCACGCCAGCGAGAGAGCGACCGTGGAGCAGGTGTCCGCGCACCTTCATAATTCCATTCCACACCTCTCCTCAGATGTGTTCAATATTTGCACATAACTCCACCTATCTTAATAAGACGCTTTTCAGAGAAAAGTGGGACATTATACGATTTTAATATAGCAAAGTGCTATACTCAGCTTTCACTTAATAGCTTAAGCAACTGAGAATCCAGCTGATTAAGAATCAAAGCAGCAACCACTGTTCTAAACCTCTGTCAGCAGTCAGCTTCTAATATATTGCTTTCTGGCTTATTCCTTTTGCAGCGAGATTTGAGCCCCTTTTGGAATCTTTTTATTTTCCAATATCTGGGACTTCTTCTTATGAATAAAATCAATCACATATACTCTCCACTCATTCCACTTTCACTTTTCCATCAGCTACTGCTTTCTAGTGTTTGCCTTGTGTGTAGAAGTGGGCTCCTTTGATGTGGGGTCCTTTTTACCAACAGGCACTTACAGTGTGGCACAGTCCTTAACTGGTTAAAAGTACAATTTAGAGACTTTTTTCAACGGTGAGATTTATTAGATGGTGAAATTACGTCTCCAGGTGACAGTGAAAGCCTATTTTTACTTGAGTCTATTTTAGAGAAATGTTCCAAAGAACACCCTGAGTGGAGGGAAGCCCTACATTAGGGGCACAGGAATGATGGGTCTAAACTACAGCCATTGTCATCTCCTATTTGCTGAAAACCTACTGACCTTATTTCCTCCAAATATATATCCTCTTAAGTGAATTGCTGGGGACAAGGATTCAAAGCATATCATGGAAAATGTTACAGAAAACCACAATGCCAGATACCACTACAGTTCAGAAAAACTTAACTTTGATGTAGTGAAGAGGTGGATTTCATGTGTGTTTGCCACAACATACAAACAGTAACAGTGGTGATGAGCTTCTGTGCTCATTGGCTCTACCACAGAGCCTGTATTATGTTCTTAGTGACATGTGATAGCACATGAAATCAAACTGCTTGTCTGTATGTTTATTTTTATTTCATACTGTTCTACTAGAATAAAAACTGCTATTAGAATAGAAAATTTAGTAATCTATTTCAAAACTTATCTTTTTTCAGTTTTAAAAATTTATTTATATTTTTATAAATCACAGTTTATTCACTTTGTATTCCTGCTGTAGCCCCTCCCTCATCTCCTCCCAATCCCATCCTCCCTCCCTCTTCTCTTCCCATGCTCCTCCCTCAAGTCCACTGATAGGGGAGGTCCTCCTCCCCTTCCTTCTGACCATAGCCTATTAAGTCTTATCAGGACTGGCTGCATTGTCTTCCTCTGTGGGCTGGTAAGGCTGCTCTCCCATCAGGGGGAGGTGATCAAAGAGCCAGCCACTGAGTTCATGTCAGAGACAGTTCCTGTTCCCATTACTAGGGAACTCACTTGGACACTGAGCTGCCATGGGCTACATCTGTGCAGAGTTTCTAGGTTATCTCCATGCATGGTCCTTGGTTGGAGTATCAGTATCAGAAAAGACCCCTGTGCCCAGAATTTTTTGTCTTCTTATCTCCCCTTCTTTTCATAAAATTCCCTGCACTCTACCCAAAGTTTGGTTATGAGTCTCAGTATCTGCTTTGATACCCTACTGAGTAGAGCCTTTCAATGGCTCTCTGTGGTAGGTTCCTGTCCTGTTGACTGTTTTCTCCCTCTTCTGATGTCCATCCCCTTTGCCTTTCTGTATGAGGATTGAAAAACTTTTTACCTTTATGGTATAATATTTTTATCACAGAATGTGTACAAGTGAAAGTATGTGTGAAATTAATAATAATAAATTGATAGTAGAAGAAAGGTTAGATGTGCTTTTGGATTTTGAGTTTGGTGACCCTGACAGATTGCATGTTTTCTGGTAACATTTAATCTCTCCTCTTCTTGTAGGGAGTAGGATATTCTCAACTGTTATTTATATTACATCTGAGTCCTGAGTCTGTAAACAGACTCCAAGCTCCTTGAGAAACCATATGCTAAAGCTCTCTTTGCCTTGCACAGTGCCATATGGTATATTAAATGTCCTCACATCCATGACCGTATCTGATGTCTATGACCATGAGACTGGCAGACACCCCCTTACAGAGATGAAGAAACAGGCTGAGAAAAAGAAAGCAACTTGTACAAGGTCAGCAGCAGTCAGAGCAAGCCAGAGCTCAAAACTTCTAGATCTTCTTATCCACATATGATAATGAAAACAACAATTGTGATAACCAGTTTTCCATACCATAAAACAGAATGCTTTAAAATAAGTCCTAATAAACTTGACCCAGGTTTATGGAAAAATATGCTTACAGTGTTGTGGGGATTACTCTCAAAAGGAGGCACGTTATACTGGGTATAACTTTGGCTAAATATTTACCTATATGAAACTACATTGAGTGTTAAAATACTTTACTGATATATAATGAGGCCACTAGGAGCTGAGCAAGTGAAGAACATGTCAGAGGGCCCAGTCCCCATGTACTGTAGAATCTACTCAGTTCCAGACCACTGACAGCATTGAGAAAAAGGAAACACAGAGATGCCATAGACTCTAGTTTCCATAAAGAGCCAGAGGTACAGTATCATCTCTGAAATATCTCCTTTATCAGCATTCATAGTTAGTCTTGATTTTAGGAAATGCACATGCCAACTACTGTCTATGGACATAGTATGTGGCCTCAGAGCTAATCTATTAGATTCATGGAGTTGGCAGCACTGTTTAATCATGAGCTATCTATACCCTGACTTGGATCAAGTAAGAAAAAAGAAATAAAAAAGATAGGGAGACAAAATGAATAAAGTGTAATTAAGAAAAAATTTAAAAAAAAGTAAAAAAAAAAAAAAAAGATAGGGAGAGCTCATTCAAAGACAAAATGACCATTATCAACTTATTTTTTTCCTCTAATGTGTCTTCATCCTCACTGGACTTTGTGCTCAGACTTATGGAATTCAAACCATACTTTAATATCCTATAGCTGGGCATAGTGTTTATGTTAAAGTCCTTAACTCAGAAGACATATAATGCACTTCTATAAGCTTAACAAATGCTTCATGGGGGAGTCCAGAGGCTAAAGAACACGCATTTGCTCCTGCAGTGGCAAGAGCAGTTCCTTTCCCACTTCATCCGTCAGTAGGATATGTAAAAAATATAATTGAGAGTGGAAGAAAGAAAGGGTCCTTCTGCAAAACAGATGTCTCCCCCCAGAAGTAGCAATCACAGCATCTGGGGTTGGGTGTGGGGTGGAAAACACTGGAGAAAAACAATAAAGGGCAATGTATAAAAATACCAAAGGAGTCAGCTGGCTCTTTTCAGCTGTTGGGAACAAAAACTGCCAGTACAAAAGGATATTCAGAAGCCTGTGGTAAAGTTTGAAGCCTTAAATAGCTTGTGGTTCAAACAAGCTGGGAAACAGAGGCAAAGAAAGCAAATTGGGAATAAAATGGATGCATTTAGCTTTTCTTCTGATGTGCGGTTTAAAGAACAACCTCAAATTAAGACTTTATCACCCAGCTCATTGTTTCCGTGATGGTATGATCTTTCGAATGCTAGTCACCCAGCACAGCACTGCTGCCTTCCTATGCAGCATGGCCAGTGTTACAGCATTTGCACGTCCTATGCCTGCCATGTGATCACAAATCCAGCAAAGGCCTCAAAGAGAGAACACTTGGATTCGAAACTGACTTGAATTGTCTGCTTTTGCAGATGGTCCTTCTGAGCCTCCCCTGAGTCATATCATAAAGTAAAGGTGACAGCACTTGCCACAACCACCTCTTTTTCAAATAAACATGGTAATCAGTCTCAAAGTGTCTTACAGGTTATATTCCTAGTCATACTTTCAGCACACAGAAAAATACAAGCAACACTGAGCTACAATAAATGCTAGTCAACATTTACTGTTACTATAAAGCTGATAACATAGCCATGATAATGACGGGTAAGACCTCTGAATACATGGAGTCTGTTAGTACTTCTTAATTTGAGGTTTGACGATGATTTACAAAACAGAAAGGCTTTGGGCTAAGAGTGTGTGATAATATATTACTTGTTTACCATTAATTTCCACAGGGAAAAGAGTATAATGGTATATTATCTAAATTAAATTTAGGAAGGCAGAGTCTGGAATCACACAGACCAAGTATTACTTAACGTGCACGTGACACTAGAAGCTAGCAATTACAAAGCAGAAGCTCTGCTCACATGCTTATTATCAGGAAAGCTTAAGGGAAACGCAGCTGCTTTCTCAGCATTTAGCTTAAAGTAAAACCACATATACTTGTTTTAAAAGCTATTGTTTTATGCAAAATCCAAATGGGGATGGGCATTGTCAGAAGTCCCAAGCCAGCAATTCTCCTTTCCTTCAGAGGTCTCATCATAAAGAAAAGTGAGGTTTATAGGATCATATAAGCCAAATAACTACTGAATAGGTAAGAATTCTGAAGGTCAAAAGTGCATTCACAGAATTCTAGCATATGGAGCCAATTTTCATTCTCTACGTGTCTTCACTCAAGTCCATAGCACTACTCAAACCCATTTTCTATCTATAAAATAAAACAGTCAAACGCTAACACCCTCTCAAACTCTATTGAAGAAATTCAGAGTAGGAGACATTTATCAGAGTAGCAGATACTCCACTATTGTGGGAAACAGCCTCACACTGTCCTTGACATCAAGGAGTAAACACTGACTTCATAGTTAAAGTAGGAAGTAATTGAACTAAACCTGAAATAGGTAAGGTATAATAGGATAAAGGAAACATTTCAACTCAGAGGAAGAGTATTGGGGGAGCATGGAATATGCAAGCATTGTGAAGGACATGTGGTCTTATTTGGTTCACTCTACAATAAAAAGTAAAAAAAATAATTCTGTTCATATAATCAGACTTAGAATACCAAGAATGTCCACAGCCAAAACAGTGTTTAACCTTAACATATAGCAGGTATTGAGAGGATAACCAGCAAAGGATGCCAGCTTAAATGTACAAAATCTGCACACATCTTCCTATCATCTAAGTATCAGACACTACCAAAGAAAGTAAGTCAACAAGTAATGCATCTCATGCAAGCTCATTATAGTATTGCTAATATCTATTGGGGTAAGTAAGCAACAGTTTTTGGTTCTTTGCACAATATCTGTTTCAAACATCAATATTAGGTCTCTTTTAGCAGGATCCTGATGAACGGTTTTCTTGGTGCTAAAGGAGCTATATTTCTCAAAATTCATCTCTTTGTAAGACTACCTTGAAAATAAATAAACTATGTGGAAAAATCCTTCAATCAAGTAAATACAAAGTTTATATTTTTGTGTGTAGTCTTCACTAAACCATTTATGGGTCATAATGGGCCACCGTCTATATACAAAAGAAAACAAAAATGCTACCTAAATTCAGCGTGGTAGCTCATACTTACAATTTCACCATTTTGGAAGCTGAAACAGGAGTATTTCTATGAGTCTCAGCTAGCCTTTTCTACAAACTTCAGTCCTGTCAAAAAGCAGAAAAGAATTTTCTCTTTCTTTATCTTCTTCTCCCTACCTTGTATACCTGTGTGTGTATGTGTTTGTGCATGCTACTAGAACATGTGTGTCCTTACTGTATTTGTACTATCATGTATATGTTTTAGTAGGATGGAGAGTGTTATAAAAGAACAGTGTAGGAGAAATTGAGTGAAAGAAGAAAGAAAAAATAAAATTAAAAAACCCTCAAAATAATTAGTAACAAAGGTAAAGGAGATAAGAGAAACAAAATGACTTCAAGCCTGATGCCTAATTCCTCTCTGATTTTTCTTTCTTTCTATTATGAAATTAAAACAAATTTCTTTATTGAAAAAAGAAACAACACATACTGAATCAACTTCTCTGATTTTATTTTAGGTAGCATGAAAATAGTTTCAAATAGCCATGAAACTCTCTAGAGTAGACAAAGCCATCTCACACTTACAGTCCAAGACAGTGTGATGCTTTTGCTTATATCATCACAGTAAGAAAATTGAGCGCAAAGAGTTGTCAAGTGCCACTCTCAAGTGATGAACCATCTCCAGAGCCCCTGATTAGGAACCCCTCAGTCCTTTTCCCATGTGGTAGAATCACACTATGGTGTGATTAGCATTAGCAGGCGTGCCATGCACAGATGAGACATATTTTAGGAGATCACTGCTTGCCTGGTTCTTACTGTTTTGCACAGAAATACAAAGAAAACAATGTGGGGCACAACACAGCTTTATTCCTCTTTCATTCCAGCTTCATAGTTCCACACCTTCTGTACTGATAATTGTGCAGAAATAATCGAGTTCACAGAACCCTTGACACCATCTGCTGACACCACACTGTATAACCTCAAATGCGGATGATAATATGATTAAGTTTTAATGTACCTAGAGATATTATCCAATTTGTGAGCTGTCTAAGGAACATGTGTCTTCCCCCTCAGTTCACCTTTGCTGTTCTCTTCACTGTGGATTAATTTTTTTTGCCTTCAGGTATAAAGAATAAAGCTGACCATCATACTCTCCTATGTTCAGATCAGAAACCTGATCATAATTAGTCCATATCTAATTAGCCCATATTTCACACTTTTTTGAAATATGGGGGACAACATGATTCTTCTCCCCTTTTCATATCTTTTTTAGTCTTGTGAATGGGATGTCTTTACTCAACCACAAGAACCAACCAAAAGCAAACCTATACATACAACAAAGAGAGAGGATGGCTGAATCTTCACATGCCTTCATAGCTGTCACAAATGCTCATCACTGTTTTATATTTTTTTTATTTACAGTTTATTCACTTTGTATCCCAGCTGTAGCCCCCTTCCTTATCCCCTCCCAATCCCATCCTCCCTCTTCTTCTCCTATGCCCCTCCCCCAGTCCAATGATAGGGGAGGTCGTCTTCCCCTTCCATCTGACCCTAGTCTATCAGGTCTCATCAGGACTGGCATCTTTGTCTTCCTCTGTGGACTGGTAAGTCTGCTCCCCACTCAGGTGGAGGTGATCAAGGAGCTAGCCAATGAGTTCATGTCAGAGATGGTCCCTGGTCCTATTATTGGGGAACCCTCCTGGATACTGAACTTCCTTGGGCTACTTCTGTGCAGGGGTTCTAGGTTATCTCCATGCACAGTCCTTGTTTGGAGTATCAGTCTCAGAAAAGGCCCCTGTGCCCAGATTTTTTTGGTTCTGTTGCTCTCCTTGTGGAGCTCCTGTTCCAAGTCTTTCTAGCTCCCTCTTCTTTCATAAGATTCCCTGCACTCTGCCCAAAGTGTTTGGCTATGTATCTCAGCATATGCTTTGGTACCCTGCTGGGTGGAGTATTTCAGAGGCCCTTTGTGATAGGCTCCTGTCTAGTTCTCTGTTTTCTCCCTCTTCCAATGTCCATCCCATTTGTCTTTTTGAATGGGGATTGAGCATCTTACCCAGGGTGCTCCTTCTTGATTAGCTTCCTTAGGTGAACAGACTTTAGCATGATCGTCCTATATTGTATGTCTAATATCCACGTAAAAGTGCTCACTACGTAAGAGAAGGCATGGACGAGGCTTCCTTCTTCCCGACAAAGGGAAAGAAAGCACTCTTTCAAAGACAAGACTTGTCTCCCCCTCTGCGAGCACCACACATTCCTCCACGTATTAGCTTCATTCTTGTATTAACATGAAGAAATAAAGAGGTCTGGTCTGAGTCTGTAGCTAAGACACTCACTGCATTCGACAAGCTTGCTTTCATGTGGTACCTTGTTCTCACCACTTTGCTACCATGTCTTCCTCCTCCTGGGAGTTCTTGGAAGAACTACTTTTGCTTGCTATCTTCTAGACTACTGACCCCAAAACTGAGTTCTGCTTTTAAGCTATCCCTTCACAATCTCCTCTGAATGCCCATGTGCAACTCTTCTGTCCCCAACTAATTTTTCATTCTCCTTATCACCTGGATACCATCCTTGCTTTGACTACGAGGTCCATCTTTCTCATCTATGCTGAGCCTGATCCTTGCATTCAGCTCTCAATGCATAGACCTCCTCTGTGCCTTCCTCTGCATCTGATGCTACTACTAATCACTTGAAACTAATACAAAGAAATCTACATCAAAAGAAAATGGTTCTTAGTTTTTCTTGTTTTTATACTGTTAGCTTTTACAGGCACCTAAAGTAGTAAAGAATGAAAAGGAATGGTTCATGCACTGGCAAGGTATGGAGCTGTAATTGTAAATACCTCATTGGACACTTACAAGGCAATGGTCATATAAACTACTGGTAACTTAGAAGCCAGAGTTCCTTCATTCAAGCCATAGTTTTGATATTCATTAACTTTGGGCCAATAGAAAAAAATAACAAATACCTCAATGCATTAAACTATGAGAAAATGCTTCACAAAGGGCTGTGACGATCAACTATGTTAAAGCACAAGTTCTTAGGGCAGCAGGATTTAATATCAACAGGATTTGACATCAACAGGTGCCCAACTAAAATATACAGGTGGGCTACCACATCCAACAAAGAACACAGCGAGTGTGATGTTGAGTTCCACTAGTAGTCATCCAAGGAGACTCTCCCCCTGCCTCTCAATTCCAGGAATAGCTGAATTCACACACAACTACCCCTCTACCTTCAGCACAGCCCACCTGTATCGGTACTGGCTCAGTAGGAGGCCTGAAGCATTAGATCTGCTTCAGAACTGACTACCTCTGGGAAAGTTAAACGCAGACAACGTTACTTACTTCCTACCTAATCCGATCAAGTCTGTTACTAAATTACTTAAGACAGACAAGGCACTTAGACTGATGTGTGACATACAAACTTAAATGTGAGCTAATTGCTATTAGAAATGTCTCTCACACAGCAGTCAAGGAGATGGCACAATAAAACCAAAATGTCTCTTTACAGTTGGAGCTGGGAGACATCACATTTCTCATAAATGGGGCACTTTTTTGTTGGCTCTGACCCCAGTCCGGATTCTTTCCATTGAAAGTAAATTCAGACTTAACTGCAGCCTGAAGGAGCACACACCACATGGGAAAGAACGCAGAGCGCTCAGACTAGAAGGAAACAATCAGAATTGCATCCTCCTACAAACAGCAAGGATAACAAGGGCTGTAACAACTCCCATTCTGCAAAGCTTTTAAAGGATGCAATTTCTCTTCAAAAATTCAGTGAGAGATTGCACTTAAAAAGATCAAGTAGAGAAAAAGACTCAGAAGGGAAAGTAGGCACCCCCACGTATGGCAAGAATTGTGTGGGCAGAAAAGGACCAAAAGATGCATATAAAGATAATCTCAGAGGGAGCAGAGGTATGGGTCTGTCCAGATTCTCAGTGAGTAGGTTTTAGAAATGAACACCTAAATTCCACTCTATACCATGTGAAGCACTGTATAAAGAGGTGTGTAACAAATTTCACAGCGCATATCTCATTCTAACCTGTGGATCCAGGTATTTTTAGCAAAAGCTTCTCCAACCCTGACCTTCCCCAGTACAGAGCTTTAACTTCCCATGGGAGTGTCAGGGATCACAAGGACAGAGGAACTTACAGCACCACTGGGCTGGCCTTGATTACAAACTAGCTGTGTGGCCTAGGGAGTTATTTGGCATCCATGAGCCTCCTTGTATGCAGACTGGAGCTAATGCTGAACTCTATCCCTGTGAGTGTGAGTACCAAAGGCACCTAGGATGATTCATGACACACAGGAAATGTGTCAATTCTGTTGTCCCAAAAAACGAAGTTAAAAAGATTGTCACTGTTGTTTTATAAATTCTGGAAGTAGGCGTACCCTGTTAGACATCACAGTCAAGACTCTGATGACAGAACACCTAAGGTAGACAACACTTCAGAATTGATTCTTCTGTGAACCAAGAGTTTGAGGATAGCCTTGACTGAATAGCCAAACCCTATCTCAAAAATAAAAACAACAGAACGTATTCTGTCCTGATCCCTGTGGCTCAGCCCCATGACTAAACTTACTACGGCTCATTTTCTCTGGACTTATTTTACATTCTAAAATCCATTTTATAAGGAAGGATTTGCTTGAAAATCTAGCTCACTCCTTTGATCTCTGTTTCCTGAACTGTGAGTGTAAATCCATCTCAAAAAACTGAATGATTAATAATCAATCAGAAAACGAGTCCCAAACAGGAAAGGGAGATTCCAAACCTAAAACTGCTTGCTAAAACCAGAAGTAACTAACAAAACAAAATTAGTGGTTTTGATGTTTTTAAAGCAGTTACAGCTAAAAGCATCAAAAAATGCTTTCAAAAAGAAAATTGTACCTACCATTATATTGGAAATCTTTAAGTGATTTAACAAAATATTGTCACCATACCCTTCTATGTAATTTGAAATTTTCTGTATGCCTAAGAGTTCTGAGAAGATTGTGTGGTCTCTGCACTAGGCTGCCTATATGTAGAAAAATCAGCTGCTTCTCTATCACCCACTGATTTTTTTCCATTACCAAATGAGGGTTCTAAAGGCCCACGATGACTAGGATAAATCACTCTATTTCTTTTACTCTATTAAAGTAGATATTTTATGTTTCGCTGCCACAAAATCCAAGATGAACACCAGAAATAGCCTGTGAGAGTTGAAGACTCTCATTTGGAAATGGCACCACAATTTATCCTATTTCTTACAGTACTGTGAGTATTACATTATTCAGTAGAACATTTGTGGGGGTGGGCTGCTATGACACAGCTTTGCTGAGTGTTAGATTCCTGATGCAAGGTGGTGGTTTAGAGAGATACCTTCCAGAGCCTGGGTAACTTTATGGAACTCCCACCCATGTGACTCTGGTGTGTGTGCATAAAGATAAATTTGCTCTATGACATTCCTGTCATGTTTGCTCAGTGAGTAGGTAATTTGCCACTCTCATTACTCTGGGTGCCGTGTACCTTGAGGAAAATCAATCTCTTCCTGCTTCATGCATCACAGCTCCTCCCAGTGACACTGACTGAGAGAAAGGTGGAAGATAAAGACGCGGGTCTGTTTTCACAGGCCACATTGTCTAAAGGGGCTAATGAATGTTATCCTTCACCGGGAAGCCCGTTCTGGGGCAGAGGAAATGTCTGCGCGCTAAGCCAATACGCTGCTTTGTAAGCTTTCTGTGTATCACAGGGAGGAGGCCTAAATGGCAGCCCAGATGACTAGCCCACGGCGGGTTAGCACGCAGCTTTTCAGAACTATTAATCTACCATCTCTTCAGGCAATAAATCATTTTCTCCGCCTCGCGACAGGCTGAATTTGACTTTGAAAGACAACCCATTGCAGAATCCTGATGGCTACAATATGCCAGCCTCCTCCCCAGAGACCAACGAGCTCCCAGCAGCAGAGGCCATCTCTGTGCTTGCATCAGTGCCGAAGGCTGCCTTACCACCCTGCGTCCACCTCAACATCACGGCATAAACCAGTGGGAGGGGAAAAGAGTGGAAACATTTCTATTCTATAACTATTTCCAAATCCAGGTAAGGGTAATTTGTGGAACTTTTCATGCCATCTTAGGCACTGATTGCTTAAGTAAAATGGTTCTAGTTTAACTGTCAGCAAATATTCAATGAGCACCTGGTACATCCTGTTCTAGGAGCTGTGAATAATGTTAGCCACAGAAGACATAAAGGCCTTCCACCCTTCGTCAAATCCATGTGCCTGAAGAAAAGAAACAAATATCGAGTAAGACAATGTGACAACAGCAAGCGAATGACTGAAAGCAAAAAGTAGAATCAGATGGGATAGTAAAGAGGAATTCGCCACAGGAGCCAGGTATGAAAAAGCACTTATAGGTGGCGAAGATTACCATGGTGAGGAGGAATAGCAACAGAGAAAGCAAAATGGAGACATAACCACAAGTCTGAAAGTAACTGCCCAGGGTCAGCCCCGAGAACAATCTGGCGGTAGGAAGACAGCTCATCCAGCGACGTGTTTGTGAACAAGCATATCAGTCATTCCAGCTCTGAGACGGTGGGCAAACCAGAAGATTCAGGCTTGCCGACCAGCCAGCCTAGACTACTGGGTGAGCTCCAGGGAGATGATGGACTCGCTCTTGAAAGCAAGGTTGACCTTGGTGCTGCACCCATGCACACGCATGCACGTGCAGCTGCGCATGTGCCTGGGAACTAGGGTTTGTCCCAGCTGTAGTATGACGCAACTGGTGAACCAAAGTGAAGAAAGCTTTGAGCCAGTGGGGTGAGCAACATGTTTTGACTTGCATCTTTTGAAAGATCACATTAAAAGGATCGGTTGATCAAGAGTTGAAGGTCAGGTAAGTCACAGTCAGGAAGACAAACTGCGCATGTCCTCACTCATGGAAGGTGCCTAGTTCCAAATCTTCAGTTGTGAGTACAAAGCCTGGAGTAACTGCAGAAACCAAAAAAGACAAAGGGACCATTACCTGGGTGGGGGGGGAAGGGAGTTGGGGAACAATGAAGAGGGGAATAGCAGAGCACAAGTGATCTGATCAGGAAAATGGAAAAGAGGGCACTCTTTAGGGAGAGTAGAGGGAGGTAAACACAGAAGGAGGAGGAGGGAAAATAAGAATCAGGATGTCCGAAAAGGGTTCATTATTAAGTAACTGAAAACGTGCATAGGTATATGTGTGCTATAGATGAGATGGACTCTTTTCTCATGTGGCTGGCAATGCTCCCTCCCAGAACCAAACCTTGTTTTGTTTTTAAAAAGTGTTGAAGTTCCTCCTAGGCATAGACCCAGAAGAGGCTCAAGTACACAGAAAGGACACTTGCTCAACCATGTTTGTAGCAGCTTTATTTGCAATAGCCAGAAGATGGAAACAGCCCAGATGTCCCTCAACTGAAGAATGGATGCAGATACAATGGAGTATTACTCAGCAATGAAAAATAAGGAAATCATGAAATTGGCAGGTAAATGGTGGGACCTGGAAAGGATCATCCTGAGTGAGTTGTCCCAGAAGCAAAAAGACACACGGTATATACTCACTCATATAAACATACAACATAGAATAAACCCACTAAAATCTGTACATCTAAACAAACTAAGCAAAAGAGAGGACCCTAACTAAAACACTTAATCCCCATCCAGAAAGGCAAAGAGGATGGACATCAGAAGAAAAAGAAAACAGGAAACAACCTCGGAACCTGCCACAGAGGGCCTCTGAAAGCCAGAAGAAGAAACAGGAAACAACCTCGGAACCTACCACAGAGGGCCTCTAAAAGCCTCTGCCATGCAGACTGTCAAAGCAGATGCTGAGCCTGATGGCCAACTGTCGGGCAGACTGAATGGAATTTTATGTAAGAAGTGGGAAATAGCAAGAGCTGGAGAGGACAGGAACTCCACAAGGAGAGCAACAGAACAAGAAAATTTGAACACAGGGAACTTCCCAGAGACTCACACTACAACCAAGGACTATTCATGGAGATAACCTAGAACCCTGACAATGCAGCCACTTCTGATGAGAACTGATAGACTAAGATCAGAAGAAAGGAAAGGAGGACCCCCCTATCAGTGGACTTGGGGAGGGGCATGCATGCAGAAAGGGGGGAGAGGGGACCAGGAGGGGAGGAGGGAGGGGCTTATGGGGGGATACAAAATGAATAAAGTGTAATTAATAAAAGTTAAATAAAAAATTAAAAAAAGAAATATAAATAAATAAATAATCAATTCACCAAAAAAAGTGTTGAAGTTCAATCCCCAAGAACCACATGGTAGAAGGAGAAAACTGATTCCCACAGGTTGCCCTCGCTGCCCCACTCACAACATGGTTCACATGTATATCACACACACGTACAAAAAAATAAATTAATTAAAGTTTAAAAAAATTAATTGAAAGGGTACCAGCAAGATGGCTCAGCAGACAAAGGTGCCCACTACCATGCCTGAGGTCCCAAGTCCAAACTCAGGACTCACATGGTAGAAGCAGAGAATTGACTCCTGAAAGCTGGCCTCCGAATTCAACACGCAGATCAGCAGCAGAAGCATGATACCAATAGTAATATCTAATAATAGTAATAATAATAAAATATACAAAATAAAATTTTAAGAATTTACGGGGAACTATTCTATCCACAGTCTACAGTCCAGGCCAGCAATAGTGACAGCTTGAGCTTCAGAAAAGAAAATGAAAAAAAGTCAACATATTTGTTATATATTCTAGAGCTTCAGACCTCAGGACTCATCCAAAGACTTGATAAGAGGGTAGTAAATGGGAACATCAGTGATAGGACCAAGATATGTGACTCAAAGAATTGAATGAAGACTGATGCTATGAGTAAGACGGAGGTAGGACGGTAATGAGTAATTCTGTTTTGAACATACTAAATCTGAGAAAAATGGAGGTCCCAGTTGTTACCCAGTGTTGAGAGCACAAACCTGGGGCTAACAGGTTTGTAGAGCCATTACAAACCCCATTATTTAAAGGGACTCACCTAGGGTAGGGGCACTGAATGAAATACACAGCAGTTAAGAGTGAATTTTTGATACATTGTATTTAGTACAAATACATCCAAAACATTGCAAGGTCAAATAAATATATGTTTGTGTAAGACACAGAACATACTGTGCTACAAATATCTAGGTTTTACTTGGGAATCTGTCTTTTGTTTGCTGACACCCTAGGCAACCCTAATCCAAAGTCCAGAAAGTCCAAGAACTAAAGAATCTTGTTATAACAAAGAGAAAGAGATGGCAGCAAAGGAGGCATCTCTCCTGAGACAGTCAGGACAGTGTAGTGCCATGGGCACTGAAAGAACAATGGTGTCCCCAGAAGGGAAAAGTATGAGTGAGTGGCCATTACACTTGGCAAGGTGAGGGTAAGCCTGAGTGACTGGAAAACAGAAGGCACAGTAAAATTAGAGGGCCAGCATACTTGTGTGTATGAAAAAACAAGCAAACAAACAAAAAAAACGGCACAAGGACACTGATGGAACATGGGAACTTCTACTGAGCAACAGTTGGGTGGCAGCTGTGAAGGGGACAAACAGAAAAATTTGTATGTGGCCTATGAATGATTTGGTGGAGAGTGAAGCAGATAATTCTAGTGACAGGGAGGGAAAAAAATATACCAGGATCAAAGCACCAAGAAACAAAGAAATCCAAGGTGAAAGAGAGGAGGCATTATTCCACATTACCTGGAAGGGTGTAATGAGCGCACGCTGGTTTCTAATATTATAAACCCCACAGGCAAATATATGAAAATACCTCACTGATACTCACCAATCGCTTTCCTATACTTAGTTATAAAGTACTTGTTAGCTAGGGAGATGGCTTATGGGAGAGAGTAAGTTCAGTTCAGTCCTAATGGGAGGTGGAAGAGAACTGACTTCCAAGTGTAGTTACCTGACCTTGACACATATGAAATTGGGATGTGTGTGCGCACACATGCACACACACACAAACACTAACTTTAAATACTGCAGTCATGGAAAAAAAACTAACCATCTATCTATTATGTGCTCACATCAACAAATACAGGCACATTCAATATTACTTGTTTCAAGTACTTTGATACGCATACGAATGATTGCCAATTATGAAAGAGGGAGATGTCCATATTTCAATGTTCCCATGCTTCCCTGTATTGTTTTATAAAATCAAGAAGTCTAAGACAGCCTCTACCCTGTGTCAAGGAAAAAAGTGAGATTTTCTGAGAGGATGAGTGGCCATCAGCAGTTCCTCCATGACCACCAGAACAAGAGAACCATGCACAGATCATTAAATAGAAAAGTTTTGCTAATAGAATCTGAAAGCAAATACTGCACAGACCCAAAAGATCAGAGTTCTGCTGCCCCAGAGACCACCAATGAACTTCTTGACCTTTGCATGTGCAAAATTACTGTAGACATTTGCACTGGATTTGCTCCAAAATAAAAATCAGGTCGTCAGTGACCTGGCTGTAGTGCAGTTTGCAGCAGAGGTAGGGCTGGGTTCTCAGAGGCACAAATAGAAACAGTGGAGACCTGTATTTAAATAGACCAATAACGTTAGAACATCCCTTTAGGTCTCACACAGACACTGCCCCTTATCTGAGGGCCTGATGGAATTTGTAATCTAAATAATTATTTGGCTTATGACACTTGACATTTTTTATTAACAAAAGAAAGATACTGAAAACAGAAAACTCCCACACTGTTAGAGAAAGCATTGTCTGCATAGTCCCTGTGATTTTCAATGCCAAGCTCGCACTGAAATTGTCCTATGTTCTTTTTGCTACTTAATAATTAGAAGTCCAGCTTTAGAAGTCAACCTGATATTAACTTTTGAATGTGTAAAATGTGCGTACAGAAAAAAATATTACTATTTCACCAATATGTGCTTATTATCTGCCAATAACAATAACCTCACTGAACAGACCACCTGCCAGCATGCATGGTGTAATGTAAATTTTCCTCCCTCACTGTGACATTTATTTTAGCTTTACCAGGTGACTAGGTAGAATGAATTCTAGGCTCAATTATGCTGGCAGATGGTTAGGAGGTAAAGAAGTTTGTCTCGAAAGCCTGTTTAATCCCAGCAATGCAGGGTAAAGTCTGAAGGAGAGAATAAATGACAGAAAGTTCTCCTGGACCTCCACTTAACATGCCAGGGCACATCACTCGCAGACACATACATGCACAACAATAATTTGTTTTCAAAAGTGCTTAAGATCCTTTGAAGGCCAATCATCTTCTATACCTTGTCTGGGACTCAGCACCTTCTCAGTAAGGAAGGGAAGGATGAAGGAGAAAGGAAGCCATGAAGACAATATAGAGACAGGAAGGCATAAAATTCAGTTAGTTGGGTAAAGGGAATCATAAATGGAGTACTTTTCCAAGCAATTAAAGTTAGACAAAGACAGGATTTTCACTTTCTTGCCATGATTCTTAAAGTGACATCTCAGTGATAAATATCTTAAATATGTTTTAAGGCCAGTCTTTCCACATCTTTCTGTCCTCCTCTCTCTTACCCATTCACACACTTACAAAAAAAAGAAAATTGGTCTCTAAAGTACCCAATCATGCACCAAATTGAATTTGGGGTATAGTATTTACTGAAAGGTTCCAAATGAAGAGGGGTACAGTGCTGGAGAGCAGAATTTGCCTATGCCATTGTTCCAAAGAATCACTCCCCTTCTGTCTTAAACAATCTGAATGACCCACACTCTGAACATAACTCAGGGCATCCCTCCAGAGAGCAAATGTTTTGGGGCCCAAAGCCATTACCCCCGTCTTTATACCCTGGAGGTCTACCACAGCACTGACACAAACAGCAGGTACTCAATCGCTGTGTGAATTGCATAAATAAACAAGTAAAAGCATAAGGTAAAGCATAGGTAGGCAGCCCAGCAGGAGGCAGAATTCAACATGGTAACAGAGTGCACTAACCTAGTAGAAACCAGAGCGTGCAGATTCCTCAAGTGGGTTGGTTACAGGTAGGATTCACCCCTCCACAGAAAAATAAAAGCAAAGAGGAAGGAATTGCCTTAGGAATAAGTATTTTGTAAGGCTACAATCCACCTAATATTTAGAGAGAGGGCAGGGGAGGGAGAAGGGAATAAGCAGGGAGAAAGAAGAAGATGCAGATAAGGGGATAAAGTAAGACCACAAAAACCAACAGGAGGTCTATACATCATACCTAAAATCTAGACACACAGAGAGCCAAAGGACAGCCAGCTCTCGCCTTTCTTTTCTTTTGTAGAAATTTATTTAAAGCTTTAAACTTAGCCAAAGCTGAGTATGAACAGCACCCAGAGACTAATGACTCTCGGGTTGAGAGTTAATAAAATTCGGGAATGAAAAAAATTAACAATGGCAGTCAAAAGCAAAAACCAAGCCAAGATATAATTATATTATACTTTCATGACTGTAAAAAACATTATTAAATATTTAATAATCTACCAAACTCCACATTTTTCATCTACCCAGGGATTCCATAAACTTGCATACAATTATCTCTTCAGTTAAACACACAGCACTTGACAAGTACTTGGATTCGCAGCCTCATCATCATTGCTGATAGCACTGGGCCACTTCAGATGCTTGAAGCTTGTCTTAATGTCTGCGATTAGAGGGATTTAGGTTACTGGGGTTTCAGTCTCCTTGTTTTAATCAGTACTTCGGCACTATTTGCTTATACCTTTATGTGAGCCTCCTGGTAGATGATTTATTTGATTTTCTATATTCTCATCTTGCCAGCACTTTTGAAACCCAAATGAAGGAATAAAGGTAGAAGGCTCAGCAAGCAGAGAACAACGTGTCATGTTGTCAATCGAAATGTTAACAATCCATTCTGGTTGCCGAAAGACCTCCAGACCTGTATTAAGCTCTGTTATCTGTGATGGGTCCTTTCTTTTGCCTGCCAACAAGATGTGATTCAGGCGGCAAATGGAGAAATCATAGCATGGTGATCAAGATGGAAATATGTTGTTATCATCAGTCAAGACAATGCCAGAGATGACCGATTTCAGAAGACACCACTTTGCTACACGTTTCATACGCATGAAATACTTACCATGCACCGAGTTAGGAAGTCTAATAATGAGAGAAATGTAAAGTAGCTTCTGCTACACACCCATCACTTTCCTAAGAAACTACACCTCTGTTCCTGGAGAGATGCTGTGCTCTCCCTGTTTCCACTCATCCAAATATGCTAGCTAATTTTCCCTTTAAAAATTGCGTTAGTAAATTTGTATGTGCATTATTATTTTAATTACTTGCAGTATAACTATGGTGTTGGACTGGATGTAATTTCCTTAAATGTCTATATTAGTTCAACAATCTAAGAATTTTATTTTAGTATTCTTTTAAACAAATTTTTCATAGTGTATAGTTTGATGGGAGGTTACATTGTATAACTTCACAAGGTGGCATCAGATTGTTCTCTGAGGTTGTTGTCCTAGTTTATGTTCAAAGAAACGGCAGTGAAGGAAGGAAGGCATATGCTCAGTGCATTCATTACTTTTCTCATCACAGTGACAAATCCTGACAGGAGCAAGTCCAGTCTTATTTGGTTCAGGGTTTAGTTCATCTTAGCAAGAAAGGCTTGGCAAAGTGCGTGGTGGGTAGAGCCTCTGGTAGCCATGCTTCATATATTGGTGGAGGCTGAGAACAGCACATAACTCAGGGCTGGACCTTAGCCCTCAAAGGCCTGCTCTCCTGACCCACTTCCACCAGGCATTCTTGCGCTGGGAGTCAATTTTCCCACACTTGAGCCTGTGGAGACATCACACATTTAGACTGTAAGACACTACATTTTTCCAGCACTGAATGAAAAGCTTTGGTTTGGGGCTTCAGTGTCTTTGTTGATTTTTTTTCCTTCTATAGACTCTAAAGCAGCATTCATTTATCGTCTTAATTGTTATTTCACAGTTTATTACTGACAATCGAGGTATTTTCAAGTGACGTTTGTTTTTAACCTTATGACTTTCATTGATATCCATTAACTACTGAAAACAAGGAATACATTTTCAAATAAACAACTCTGTATTACTCCTTCATTTCCAATAACACAAGTTACAATCTAATTCACACAACAATGTGAATTTTGAGTTGACATGATTAACAGTTTCAGGTCTGACTTGTTGTATTATTAAGGGACTTTCAGCCTCTCTCTACAGCCTTACAAAGCCTGTGCCTACACAGGTCTTTCCCCAGTAGTGTTTTATAGTGTTCAAATAACTATTCTAATGCTGTCAAACTTGGTTCACTTTTCAAGTTCAAATTCATCAAATATCATTTCTTTCCTTCTTTTATTTTCTCCTCCTCTCCCTCTTCATCTTCATCATCCTCATCCTCCCCTCCTTTGTCTTCCTCTTTTTGCTATGATCTCTCGGGCCTCAAATTTGTGAATTACTCCTTCTACTTCTCCAGTTCGGCATGCTCAGATTTCCGGACTACACTTCCATGCCTGCCTTCATATTCATTTCAAAAATATACTCTCCAATTCTATACTGTAACTTGGTGGTGAAAAGCTCTTATTTCTGTTTCCCATTTACCAACTGTGCCAAAACAAACACAGGAAATCCCACAGCAGCCAAAAGTTCATAATCAATGTAGTCAATACAAAAGTTCTATCTAAAGAGGCTGTCTGAAAAAGGACCATCATCGAGCCTGTAAATATTATTTTCTTCAGGTAAGATCCGAAAAACAAAGTTGGACTTAAAGTTACATTGAAGGCATTGTACTCATCAAATGTTTGGCTTGGCTGTAGTAGCAGTTTCTATAACATTGAGGGTCATGTACATTAATAATGAGGATACTGTCACTAGTGGTCTATGGCAGTTTCGTTGTCTCTCTGACTGAATAGGCATCATATTTTACTTACACAGATGTGAAGGACAGTAACTATGACCTATACACATAGTCTGTGGTTGTTACAACACCCAGGTGTGGCTGTGGATAGTGCTTCCCACTCTTGCATTATACTACTGATTTAAACAGGACGTGCTAACACAGAAGAGCATGTGCCTCTCTGTATTGGAAGCTGGCCTATTGGTAAACTGGGCTGTCTATAAAACTGAACAAACCATAAATTATAGCTAAACTGTGTAACCAATGAAATACATTATATCACTAACAGCTTTGCATTTGAAATATGGCCAGTTGTCACTACCCTTAAACTAAGATGCTTGTACCATGACTTCTTACTAAACACCCACCTAAAGATGGAGATGGAACTGCTGCCAATTCTCAGATTACTAAAAGCATATGTGTGGGGTTAATACCCTGTACTTATCTTCTTTGCCTTTTCATCATATGAATGCAGTCAGACAAATCTTTCTTTATAAATATGCTATTTCATGGGAACAAGGCACCAAACACCCTCACATTGTTGATTCTGCTATGACCTTCCTTGCTTCTCATTCTCTGAATGCTTTGCTAGTATTTGCTGTTTTGCTGATCTCTGGATCATTATAACATTGCTTGAAGTTCTCGTAAAGGCTCTTTCTCTGTCTATAGTTTCTCCCCAGATGAACTCATCCAATCTCCAGAATTGACTGTCTTTTCCTAATGATACATTCTCAAAAGTTTTCTTAATCTTTGACATCTTACCTGAGCCACACCTGCACATTCAACTTGTAATTCAGCATCCCAATTCAGACAGACAATAGATGTCTCAAACTTAGTATTCCCTAAGTAGACCAATGCTTACCCATTTTCCCCATCCCTGATTTATCTCCCTTTATTTATTTTTTATCACCATCTACAATTCCAAAATTCTGTTAGTAACCCTTCCATTCCCTTCACTCCTATTTCCATCCTTTTATCCCATCCTGTGCTCAAAACTGTATAAATACATTAAATCCATTAACTTCTGCCATCTTTACTCACATCAAAGCCTAGCCTTCCCTATTCCAGTAGCCTCCTAACTAATCCCTCTGCTTTAAACTTTGTACCAATCAATTCCAGCCACACAGAGAGCAATAATTTTCTTCTTTCACACAAACCCTATCGCCACTTCACTTAATTCCCCCAGTGTAAAACCAGTATACTGTTACTAAAATAAAATCCCCATCGCTTCCCTGCCCTGACCTAGAAGCAGACTGTTTGCCATCGAAGCCTGCTCCATCTCTGCCATTTGCTCGCTAACCTCTTCTCTCTTGCATGCCTCCTTCATATAAATGTGAAACTCGAGACCTCAAGTTCTTCACACTATTAATTCCCCATAATTTGAGTCAAAGATTTTATGGCTGCCATGCATAGTTTAGTATACTATTCATTTCTGCCACTGTAAATTCCTCAACAATGATCATTCATGTTTGTATATGTGTGTGTGTTCTGTGACTCCTAAGAGAATATGAGTTTCAGGTGAGAAACTTTTTCGTCTTATTTACCACTGTTCCAAGACATTGGATCTCAAACAGTGCTGGCTTGGGATAAGAGCTCAAATATTTATTAAAGAAATAAATTTTTAAAAACCTTCCTTCTAAATATCTAATAACTATCACAAAACAAGGTCCTGAAGTCTTTTCATTTTCACGTCAAGTTTAATAATCCTGGAGAAATTGCTTGCCTTGTGCATTACTCTTTCATTTCAAGAAATAGTCATTTAAAATTTCTACAGTTTCACTGCATTTCAACTATAATCTATAAGTCAAAAATGCAATAGTGCCCATGAAGTCGAAAGGTTCACTTTTATTTTTACTTCCAAGAAAATCAAAGAGCAAAGCTCCCTCTGTACGAAGTTAGCTATAATTTACACTCATTAAATTATCTGCCTTTTCAGACAATGGAATAATAATAGTCTGAGTAATTTGAGAAAAAAAATGCCTGCTTTAGACAAGTCCTACTATTATTTTCAAAGTCTGTCATCTGAAATTTTTGCAGATTTCTGAATCTTCAAAGCCAGGCTTTGGGGGCACTAAAAAGCTGATGTAACATCGCAGAAGTTAGAAGTAAAAATATCAAAGTATCCTTCTGTGTCAACTGTGTCATCAATTTAATAAAGATAAAACATAAATTTTAAGAGAACAGCATCCATTTATTTGGCTTACAGTGGTGATATTTGGAAGAGGATACAGGAGAGGCAGATGACTTTGTAGCTATCATTGCAGTTTAAAGAAAAGAAAACTCCTTATGTGTCTAGAGGTGCGAAATGGCCTCCAAACACATCTGGGTAGGGTACAAAGTAGAAGGAAATACATGTATGTTATATTTTAGATATAAGTTCAAAAAATTATCTCTTTTACAAGTTCGCTCTTGAGCACATTCCCATTGCATACTCAGGGAACATGCATTTTCCCAGACTCACACTAGTGCCAGAGCTGTGAGAACAAAGTAAAGTTGTACTCCCTGATTTTTAACTACTTAAGAAAAATCTCTCAACATAATAAAAGTTACACTCAACAAACATTATATTAAGTGGGGGGAAAGTGACAGTATTTTAAAATAAAAAATGGAGCAAAGATGCCAACTACCACCACTCTTTTTCATATAGTTCTCAAAAGAATTTTGCTAAAACAATATGACAAGAGAAAGAAATTAAAGATTAGCAAAGGGGGGGAAGTGAAAATATTAGCATTTGAGACAACATGACTCTAAAGAGTCCACCAGAAAATGCTCAGATCTGAAAATTTCTTTCAGCAAAGTAGAAAGATACAAAAACAATATGGAGAAAATAAAACAATAATAAATTTTCCAAGAAAGAAATAAAAAAAATCTCATTTATAATAGCCAGCAGCAAAAAAAGGAGGGGGGAACAGAGAAGAACAAAAGAAAGGAAGGGAGAAGAACAATACTTAAGCACAAACCTAACCAAAAAAGTAAATTACTTCTGTAAAGAACTCTTTAAGACAGTCAAGATGAAAATTAAAGAAGACGTATGGGTCAATGGAATAGAACCAATGACTCAAACATACACATACACTCACAAACACACACACACACACACACACACACACACAACTACAGTTATTAATTTTGACAAAGTTGTCAAAATATAAATTGTAAAATAATTTGTTTTTTATGAATAATGCTGAGAGAACTATATTCACAGTTGTTAGAAAGAAATTACACACAAATCATTCACCCTGCATAAAAAAAAATACATTCAAAATATAAGACCTAAAGCTTTGTAAAAACTAAAGAGAACTACAAATAAAATATGAACCATGGCCATCCTCAAGGATTTTCGCTGAAAAATATTAAAATACACAGGAATTGATCGCAAGGGTCATTACAAATGTTACTTTATAAAATAAAAAGGCTGCTATATAAAAACAGAAACAAATGATAAAGGGAAAAGTCAGGCTACATAATAAATAGAAAGAATTTGCCAGCCATATATCAAATAGGATAGTAGTATCTAGAATATGTAAAGTCCTGAAAAAATATACACACACAAAAATCAAGAAATCACTAAATGAGCTAATAAACTGAATAAGCAGTTCACAGATGAAGAAACACAAAAGTTGGTAAATATTTGAGAAAGTATTCAATACTGTTGGCCATCAGGGAACTCAAAACGATCTCACCCCAGTCAGATTTGGCACAATGGAGAAAACACAGGGCAACAAAGGCTAGTGAGCGAGCGTGTAGGAAAAGAAGACCCTCTGTCCAGTGCTGCTTGTGTAGCCATAGGCTGACGGGTAGGGAAAGAACCTACGGGATATATACACAAGGGAAGTTAACTTAGTCCTACTGAAAAATGAAGTCAGGTCACTTGCAAGAAAACTGATACAATTAGAGACAATTGTGTTAAATGAGACTAACCGGACTCAGAAAGGTAGTGTGTGTTTTATCTCATAAGAGCCTCTAGATTTAAATGTATGTGTTTGCATGTGAGGAGGTCATCAAAGTAGAAAGGGAACAATGACAGAGTCATATGTTAAAGGAAGAAACAGATCTTAAAGAGAGGAGAGAGAAGTAAAAGGAAGGAAGAAAAGAAACAAAGAAAGAAAGAAAACAATTCTCTGTTTAGCTCTGTACCCCATTTTTTAATTGGATTACTCGATTTATTGCTTTTTAACTTCTTGAGTTCTTTGTATATTCTGGATATTAGCCCTCTGTCAGATAAAGGGTTGGTGAAGATTTTATCCCAGTCTGTAGGCTATCATTTTGTTCTGACAACAGTGTCCTTTGCTTTACAGAAGCTTTTCAGTTTCATGAGGTCCCATTGATTGATTGTTTATCTTAGAGCCTGTGCTGTTGGTGTTCTGTTCAGTAAGTTGTCTCTTGTGCCAATAAATTCTAGGCTCTTCCCCACTTTTTCTTCTAACAGATTTAGTGTGTTGGGTTTTATGTTGAGGTCTTTGATCAACTTGAACTTTAGTTTTGTGCAGGATGATAAATATAGATCTATTTGCATTTTTCTACATGTAAACATCCATTCAGAACAGTACCAGTTGTTGAAGACGCTATCTTTTTTATCATTGTATAATTTTTGGCTTCTTTGTCAAAAATCAAGTATCCGTAGGTGTGTGGATTTATTTTTGGTCTTCTATTCGATTCCATTGATCAACCATTTCATTTCTATGCAAGTATCACGCAGTTTTTATTACTTTTGCTCTGTAGTACAGCTTGAGATCAGGAATGGAGATACCTCCAGACGATCTGTTGTAGTACAGGATCATTTTGGCAATTCTGGGTTTTTTTTATTTTTTCACATGAAATTGAGAATTGTTCTTTCAAGGTATTTAAAAAATTCTGTTGGTATTTCGAAAGGAATTGCATTGAATCTGTAGATTGCTTTTGGCAGGATGGCCATTTTCAGAGAAACACTTAAAGAAATGTTCAATGTCTTTAGTCATCAGAGAAATGCAAATCAAAACGACACTGAGATTTCATCTTACACCCATCAGAATGGCTAAGATCAAAAACTCAAGTGACAACACATGCTGGAGAGGATGTAGAAAAAGAGGAACCCTACTCCACTGCTGGTGGGAATGTAAACTTGTACAACCACTTTGGAAATCAATCTGGTGCTTTCTCATACAATTAGGAATAGTGCTTCCTCAAGATTCAGATATACCACTCCTGGGCATATATCCAAAATATGCTCAAGTATACAACAAGGACATTTGCTCAACCATGTTTATAGCAGCTTTATTCGTAATGGCCAGAACCTGAAAACAACCCAGATGCCCCTCAACTGAGGAATAAATAGAAAAATTGTGGTATATCTACACAATGGAATACTACTCAGCAGTTAAAAACAAGGAAATCATGAAATTTGCAGGCAACTGGTGGGGTCTAGAAAAGATCATCCTGAGTGAGGTATCCCAGAAGCAGAAAGACACGTGGTATACACTCACTTACAAGCGGTTATTAGACATATAATATAGGATAAACCTACACAAATCTGTACACCTAAAAAAGCTAAGCAAGGAGGACCCTGGGTAAAATGATCAATCCTCACTCAGAAAGGCAAACGGGATGGACATTGGAAGAAAGAGAAGACAAGAAATAGGACAGGAGCCTACCACAGAGGGCCTCTGAAAGACTCTACCCAGCAGTGTATCAAAGCAGATGCTGAGACTCATAGCCAAACTTTGGGCAGAGTGCAAGGAATCATATGAAAGAAGGAGGAGATAGTAAGACCTGGAGGGGACAGGAGCTTCACAAGGAGAGCAACAGGACCAAGAAATCTGGGCACAGGGTTTTTTTTCTGAGATCGATACTCCAACCAAGGACTATGCATGGAGATAACCTAGAATCCTTGCACAGATGTAGCCCATGGCAGCTCATTGTCCAAGTGGGTTCCCTAGTAATGGGAACAGGGACTGTCTCTGACATGAACTCAGTGGCTGGCTTTTTGACCACCGCCCCCTAATAGGGGAGCAGCCTTACCAGGCAACAGAGGAAGACAATGCAGCTAGTCCTGATGAGACCTGATAAGCTAGGGTCAGATGAAAGAGGAGGAGGGCCTCCCCTATCAGTGGACTTGGGAGGACATGGGAGGATATGAAGGTGGGATTGGGAGAGAATGAGAGATGGGGCTAAGTTGGGATACAAAGTGAATAAACTGTCATTAATATAAAAAATAAAACTGAAAATAAAAAGGAAAAAGAAAGAAACAAATATACAAAGAAACAAAGACAGAAAGAAACAATAAAAAGGGTGAAGAAAAAGTGATGAATAACATACTGTCTGGCAGAACGTAGGGACCAGTAAGAAGAGAACAGATATATAAAGGAAGGCAGTGACAGGGAAGGATAAATTAAAAAAAAATAAGATGACATATATATATATATATATATATATATATATATATATATATATATATATATATACATCATAATGAAACCCATTAGTTTGCATTCTGATTTAAAAATTTAAAACAAATGATGCCAAAGAAGTTGTTTTTGCAAATTTTCAGCATGTGTAAAGGTTTATTACATGAATCTTTCATTGACCTCAGCTCTTTGGTTCTATGAAAAGTACAAAAATGTACTGTGTAGATTTTAATTAACAACCAAATATTTTTTGATAAAAGTCTACAGCCCATTGTCATTGAAGTACAGATGTTAAAAGCTATCAGAAGAGATGCACATTCAGTTCTCATTGAAGATTTGGATAGTTTAACTTTTTTCAAAATGGCCTTTTCATAGCATTGATTGTTGGTGTCTAAGAATATATTCAATAAGAATTATCTGGTTCTACATCTAATTTTATAATAGATCTAAGTTTATAATAGAAACCTCTTATGGTTATCATACAAAATGATGGGGGGTTTTGTGTCCTCTGATAGTAAGAGATAAAATTACTGTTAAAAACTCTACACCATTGTCCAGGTCCTCTAATAAGTGTGTTAACTATTTGACATGATGAATGATGAAGCATGTCACACAGATGGAGCAGAATATATCAGTGACTAAAAATTCATATTTCAATAACCCAGTGCTAGTAACATTAAGATTGTGACTTCAAGAATTATAAAAATATGTGCTAATGATCCAAACTAAAGAAAGTAAATCATTAGCTAAACCTGTCAATAGTAAGGCTTTATGGATGTTAATTCATTATTAAAGATAAAGTTGTTGGCTTAATTAAATGAATATGTAAAATGCAAAGTGCTAAGAAAGTTGATAGAATTAACATAACCAAATATCTCAAAGTTATCAGAAAGATCATTGATATATAAATATACACACATATATATATATATATAAAAGCGATGGGGGTCTCCAAGAAAAATATACTCATACCAAATTATGCAAAATGAGATTTTATCAGAATAAATGCTTTTATCCTCTGCAGTTATAAAGGCAAGCCAAAGTCACTTTCTTGTATGCAAGGGAGATTAGCATTTTTACAATTACTAAAGGCAAATATTCATTTTATGAATCCTTAACAAAATGCCAGTGACGACACAGCACAGCTCTAAGCATACAAAATGTGCTTCTCACAGAAAGCCCCAAGGCTATATTTCAGCACTTACCAGTTCTGAGTGCACACAGAGAACACATCAATTCAGTAATCATGTTATTAACATGTCGATTTGGTACTTTTGTCTTCCTTTAAACAGAGAGCACGTCCTAATTCAGAGAAACTATAGATATATATGTAGTTCGTTAATGCATATCAAAGCAGAGAAGAACAGTAGAGCTATTCTGAATATTGGACCTGAGGTTGAAAGTAGAGAAAATATCTTCATGTTATACCATGTTGCTGAATATTATCCTTTGCACATTATGAAGATGATTTATAAACCCTGTTTGTAAGATGTGAACTCCAGGAGAATTCTGGAAAACATAAAGAACATGAATTTTTGATTTATTTATTTAAGTGTATGTATATCATATGTACATGTATCTACACATGTACAGAGGACAGAAGAGGTAATGGAGTGCCTTCCTCTGCCATCTACCTATCCCTTTGAACCTGGGGCTATGGTTTTCTTGAGTCGCCTGGAAGCCAATAAGCTCCAGTCGCCCTCATGTGCCCACCCTCTAGCACCTTGTGTTACAGCCGTATCTGGTAGGCTCAGCTTCTTAAGTAGGTGGTGGCATGTGAGTTCCCATTCTCATGATGATGCAAGCACCATTAAGCTCTACACCATCTACTCAGCACCAACAAACTGGGTGGAAAGAGTGTCAAAATCTATGATATGTGCTACTGACAGAGACCTCAGACTGTACGTCTGCCAAGAACCAAAGGCTCAGACTTCCAAAATATGATACCAACTTAGGACGAACTGAATATTCAATAGACTTCCTCTTACTGCCATGGGATATATTTCAAACCCCCACAAATGGGTGTCTAACCCTGAAAAATAACAGTGAACTCTGTGCATGCTATTTTTCCTATATCTCACTTTATAGATTAGGCTTGGAAAGAGATTTTAAACGTTAGTAATAGGGGCCGGGAGGCGTCTTGGTGGGCTCAAGTGCTTGCTGGGCAAGCATGAGCGCCTGGGCTCAGATCTCTAGCATTCACATAACAGCCAGGGGCAGCAGCATGCATACATAAGCCTAGTTCAGAGGAGTGGAGACAGGATTTCCCTGGAGCTCTCTAGCCAGTCACTCTAGCTAAATCAGTGAGCTGAATGCCCTGCAACAGACCCTGTCTCAAAAGATTAAGATGCATAGTGATAAAACACTTGATATCAACTTCTGTTGTCTACACACACACATGCTTACTCACCACATACATACATACACATACCACATATACACATGCACACAGCACACAAAGAAAATCATTATTTCTCTCTGTCATATATATATATATATATATTGGATATTTATTATATATGTATATAAATAAAGGTATGTTAACGGACTCTCTGTCTCTTAGAACATTACATTGTAGACTCTAGCAATATCTTCATATGATTGTTTTTTTCATAGTTAAGTCAAAACCATTCACCTTCTCCTTTGAGGAAGTACATTATTGCTTCTCTGTGGTACCTCTTAATTGCCAGCATCTCGCCTGCACTCTGCATTATTAAGTAAAAAATGACTTGAAAATAAACTCTGCCCCAGTAGGACATCAGATCTAACCAATCAGAGGCCATTGTTTATAGCTGGAAATACTAGACAACAGCTTCATTCACATTTGGGACAGCACATACAGAATTTCATCAAGCTACACTGGCAGTGTGCAATTTAAAACTCAGGCTTTGTTTATCACTAGGAATTTTCTATTTATCTATTCAGGACATGGTTGACCACAGCCAACTGGTGTTACGGAAAGCAAAGCTTTACATTGAGGGAGGTGTGCTACTGTAATATCATCAAAGAAAATGGCCTCAGTAAGAAGAAATTTAGACCAACGTCCCTGTAGGGCAGACTATGAATTTGGGAGACAGACAGACACAGAGAGAAGCAGAGAGACAAAGACAGTAGATGCAGCTTATCACAGTGCCGTATTCCTAGCAAACCTAAATTAAAATGATATTAACTTTTCTCCAAAGACCTTTATTTATTATGTGATCTGCAGTGTAATTTTTAATCCTAGAGTAATCCAATAGGGCAATTTCAGGAAACAAGTTTGGCGTGAAGGAGCCTGCATTTCACTGTCAGAGAGTTACGAGAAATGACAGTTTGTAATCCCATGGACACAGTGAAGGATGTTCACATATCAGGAAATTTGGAGAGAAAGGCATCTAGGGCCCTGCAGAGGATGAGTAGTCAGTCACAAATCTGTAAACTGTAACAAGCATTTTGACCTTGAAGTCACAACATTTTCAAGGCTCTATTTTCTCATTTATAAAATGGAGGCAAGGCACCAAAGTATGAGGAGAGCTATCCAATTTCAGAGTGCTCTAAAAGCGACAAGGATGCAAAGAGAGTGAGCCACAGGCTCTTCTCAGGGGAAGATGCCCAAAGGGACTGATTGAAGTTGAATAAACAAATGTAGGCATCACCAGTAGGTTAAATCTAAGAGGTGAGACCACATTAGCCAGAAAGAGCTTAATGTTAGCAGAGGTGTAGGAAAAGGTAACTCCTTACGTTGAAAAAGAATTACATGTTTTTGAAGGAAATAATTCCTTGAGAAGAAAAGCATATATATCACAAATGACTAAAAGCTTCTGGCATAAAGAAGCCAACTCACACCAATAATATACAGCTAGCTGAACACAACCAATAACTGTAGTCGATGAGGCACATATCTGCCAGTCTCTAGTCTCAGTGATGGTACTTTCTCTGAAGGTTTAGTCTCAGCTGAATATCATCCTCAAAACATCCCTAATGGTTGATATGGTCTAAACACTAGCTCCTTGTCTTCAAGAAGTACCCAGTAGAATAAAACCACGAGAAATCTAAAATAATGATACTTTAAATACCAGTAGTTCCGAAAGGATGATGCCATAGTGTGTGAAGACTTGACCCCACATGTAAGGAGATATGAGAAAGGAGCAGACAGTTTTCAGATTGCACATCTGCAGTTTATCTGGCATTTACTGATAGAGCCATAGCTTTTAATGGCAGTAAGAGCAGCTGGGTCTTGCTATTTGAGCCCAAAGAAAGAGCTTGTGCATGGATTGGGACAAAAGTAACACTATGGTAGCTAAAATGAACTTGTTCACCTTAAATGAGTTTAAAGAGCTTTTGATAGTCACATGCATGGAAGAAGAGTCTGATTGTAAACTACACATCCCACTGTAATGGTTTTGTTCATCTGAAGTTTTTCAGAAAGCTATGCAAGAAAAAATAACTATGGGGTTGTACAATCATGAGTTGGTAGTTGCCACTGAGGATGAGCTGAAGATATATGCTGGAAAGGAACTAATCTAGGATATACCATAAAGTCTTACTAGAGACTAAAGATGACTAAAAGAAGAAAGAATACACAAGAGGGACACTATGAAGGAAGCAGGATTGATGCTGGATGAAGGTCAAGACTCCGCAGAGGACAGTGAAACTTCCAGCCAGTCCTAGGGAAGCTGGTCAGCACCCGTGGCCATCCATGCTGATAAGCACCCTGTGCAACTCTGAACCATCTGTGTCTCTTCAAAGCCCTAACGCTGCCAATGATCTGGGCAATTCTATTTTAGGAGACATTTGTTTCAGAGATCAGATGTTTGACTGTTTCTTTGTCTTTAGGATGTGCAAAAATGAGGCAAGCAATTTGCCTATTTGTTCCCTCTATGGCAGAGTTACATCATGTACAGATGTTCACAGACGTTGTATGTTCTCCTGCTCTCACCGTTATCAGGAGAAAATAGTCATGTTTGTTTTATCTTACCTTTTCTGGGCCAATCATTTAATATTTCATTACAAAGCTTCTTGGGGTATAGATTCTGCATTTTATCTAAAATTAACAATTTGTCACAATTACTCAGCAACAGGAACTGTTTCCTGAATTTTTTTTCTCTACCCTCCCACCTTATCTTCCATTTATCCATCTGATTCAAAACCTCCGAAGCAAAGGGGAAGAGCTTGGCACAATTCTGAAATTTCCTCTCCACAACCCTATCATTCTCTTACACTCATTATTCCCAAGATCAATATCTTCTTCCACCCACACCAACTCAGTCGTTAACGTTTTCCTGCCTGACAGTTTATATGTCTAATGGCTTGTAAAATCTCAGCCATGCTGAAAAGAAGACATCACTATCCAATCTGGGTCTCAGAAATTGGGACTTCTGGAATTTACACAGCTTTTAAAAATGAGAGAAGACCGTCTGGAGCGGGGCAATAAGAAGGGCAGTAAGCATGGTTAGTAAATGATTACATCCACAGGAAGATGTCAAATCTGAAATGTTAAAAGATTCTGCACTAATTACCAAAGACATGATGTGAGCTGTCATCTCTCCCAGATTTGAGACTATAGGCTTTACTCTACTGAAATTAAGTCCAAGTCTTAAAAAAAGAAAGAAAGAAGAAAAAGAACGAGAAAATGACATGAGAAGGCAGAGAAATAAAAAGTGTAACCAAACACAAAATGGTCAGAAATTGCCACAGAAATCTGCATCATTATTTAAAATTTATAGCATGTCCCTTTAAGCTTCTAATTACTCAAAATATATTATGGTTATGTTGATTATTATACACAATAACCACTGGAGGGAACTCTAATTCAACAGCTTTTATTATCACAAGAAAACTGGGATAAATTTTGGGGAAAAAATTTACGCAAAGCTTCATCATTTCAAATGGCATTTGGGGAGCCTGACTGGGACTCTGGCCTAAGCCTGTGAGTCACATTCTTTTACAGGCTGAATCCAAAATGCACCTCACAGGAAGAGAGTGAATAGGACCCGCAATTCCCAACTTCTGTAATTAATATCTGTTGTGGAACTTTGCTCTCTCAGTGATTTAATCCCCAAGAAAATGAGCACTGTCAGCAGTAACAGGAGCCGATGTCCTTCACGTAAGGAAGCCAAAATCTGGTCTCAGGCGAACATCTGCCTCAAAGGTACCTGAGTCCCAGGGACTTCAGAGTGGTCAGAAAGCGGAACAAACAAATAAACAAACAAAGCTGTGTGAGCTCTGTCTCTTCCATGGATCACATTGGCATTAAGAAATTGTTTGAGGCGGGGCAAGGTGGCAGCATTTAACTCACCCGGCTAAACCGCGGAAGAGATCCCAGTTCCGCCAGATGCTCAGCTGCCGGCCGCCAGCCCCAGTCCAAGCCCCAGCCCAGAGCCATAAGCCAGTGTGTCTGGTCACGGTCCCAGACTGAACCGTGAGCACCACACTATCACAGACTGGAATTTTCAGTCGAGAGATAACCCCACGGTACAGGAAATGATTGGGACTGACCTTAGGTCACCCAGAAATCCCCTGGAAAAGACTCGGGTTCCACGGGTGCCCCAGAAGCCAGCCCGGAGCCAGAGCCAGGGACCCAGGCTCCAGCACAGAGCCCTGCCTGCCTGCGCGCCTGATTCGCTGCCTGAGATAGAACTGTGGGCACCAGGGCACCTGCCAATGAGTTTCACTGTCTGGTGCAAACACACAGGGAGGGAAACGGCTGGTCTGATCTCAGAGCACTCAGCTGACACCCCCACCCTGAAAAGGTCTCAGGAAAATTACCCAGTTTAGGCAGACACCCAGGCTCCCAAAGGCTGGAAAGGCAGACACAGGCAGTTTCTGCTCACCAGACAGCTGGCAGAGACTGAGCCGCCATCACTCAGCTGTGCTCCAGACACAGGCAGTTTCTGTGGCCAGCCAGCTGGTGGAGACTGAGCAGTGCACACCAGGACAAAAAAAGAGACTGAGAGTCCCTGTCTCCAGAGCATCCACAGGGAAGGAAGGAAACTGTACTGACTTAAATCACCCAATTCTTCCCTGGAAAAAGACTAGCAGACTGGCAGGGCCGAGCCGCCATCACTCAGCTGTGCTCCAGACACAGGCACAAACAGTTGCTGCGTGCCAGTTATCCAATTGGGTCACAGCAGCTGATCATTAAATTTACAGCAAGAAACCCAGAAACAGGGCAGATGTCATCAGGACTTCCCTGGGTGAGAGGGGAACACTCTCGACTAACAAAGACCACAGTTACCACTCAGGTCTCTATACCTGAGGTGAGCAGCAGGAACTCCTGAAAAAACACCAGCCATCCAGGGACTATACCCAAAAGGTTGAGAAGACATCCTTCAGGAAAAACCAGCTTTCTGCAAAGGGGATTCTTTCCACCACAGGATCCCCAGGAACCACCAGAAAATAACCCCAAACACCTAAGATAGCACAATGGGTAGAGGCCAGCAAAAAAGCTCAAGCAACAAAAGACAGAGCAATATGGCATCTCCAGAACCCAGTTACCCAGGGGCAAGTAGCCCTGGAAACCCCAGCATAACTGAAATCCAAGAAGATGACCTAACAACTATGCTCATGAAGATGATAACAACGGAAACAAATAAGATACGTAAAGACATAGAGGAAGATAAACTCAAACAGAATATTGCCATCTGTAAAGAAAGAGAGGAAGCTGCAGCCAAACAGTTTATGGCCTTTAGAAAGGAAATGCTTAAAGCACTGAATGAAATAAAAGAAACAGAGTTGAAGGAACTAAAAGAAAAACAGGAAAGTACAATCAGACAGGTGAAGGAAGTAAACAAAACAACTCAAGACCTGAAGATAGAATTGGAAAAATTAAAGAAAACACAAATGGAGGAAATAATGGAGAGGAAGAATGTAGCGAAGAAAACAGGAACTACAGAGGTAAGCATAACCAACAGACTACAAGAGATGGAAGAAAGAATCTCAGGTGTAGAAGATATAATGGAAGAAATCGATGTATCTGTCAAAGAAAATGTTAAATCCAAAAAATTCCTGATACAGACCGTCCAAGAAATCCAAGACAATATGAAAAGACAAAACCTAAGAATAATAGGTATAGAGGAAAAAGAAGACTCCCTTCTCCAAGGCCCAGAAAATATTTTCAACAAAATCATTGAAGAAAATTTCCCCAAGTTAAAGGAGAGGCCAATAAGAATACATGAGGCCTACAGAACACCCAACAAATTTGACCAGAAAAGAAAATCCTCCCACCACATAATAATCAAAACAGTAAGTATACAGAACAAAGAAAAAATACTAAAAGCTGCAAGGGAAAAAGGCCAAGTAACATATAATGGCAAACACATTAGAATCACACCTGACTTTTCAACAGAGACTATGAAAGCCAGAGGGCCTGGATGGATATCACGCAGACCCTAAGAGAACACATATGTCAGCCCAGGCTACTATACCCCGCAAAACTCTCAGTCCTCATAGACGAAGAAAACAAGATATTCAATGACAAAAACAAATTTCAACAATATCTACAAACAAATCCAGCATTATAGAAGACACTGGAAGGGAAAATACAACCCCAAAAAATTAGCTTCTTTCAAGAAAACATAGGAAATAATTAACCCCACTACAGTAAAACAAAAAGCAACCAAGCACACAACCTGATGACCACAGCCAACATCAAAATCAAGAGATCTAACAGCCACTGGTCATTAATCTCTCTCAACATCAATGGACTCAAATCTCCAATAAAAAGACACAGATTGACAAAATGGATATGTAAACAAAACCCAGCAATCTGTTGCATACAAGAAATACACCTAAGACACAAAGATAGACATTACCTGAGGGTAAAGGGCTGGAAGACGACTTTCCAAGCAAACGGACCCAAGAAGCAAGCAGCAGTAGCCATTCTAATATCTGATAAAATAGACTTTCAACCAAAATTAATCAAAAGAGATGGGAAAGGACACTTCATACTCATCAAAGGAAAATTCCACCAGGAAGACATCACAATCCTGAACATCTATGCCCCAAATACAAGAGCACCCACATTTGTTAAAGAAACATTGATAAAATTTTAAACCACATATAGATCCACACACATTAATAGTGGGAGACTGCAACACCCCACCCTCAACAAAGGACAGGTCAACAAAACAGAAATTAAACAAAGAAACAATATCTCTGACAGAGGTCATGAATCAAATGGACCTAACAGACATTTACAGAACTTTACACCCAAACACAAAAGAATTTACCTTCTTCTCAGCACCTCATGGAACCTTCTCCAAAATAGACCATATAGTTGGTCACAAAGCAAGCCTCAACAGATACAAGAAGATTGAAATAATCCCTTGTATCTTCTCCGATCACCATGGAATAAAGCTGGACCTCAACAATAACAGAAATAGCAAAAACCCTACACACACGGAAACTGAACAACTTGTTACTAAATGACAGCTGGGTCAGGGAAGAAATAAAGAATGAAATTAAAGTCTTTCTAGAAATCAATGAAAATGAAGACACAACATACCCAAACTTGTGGGACACAATGAAAGCAGTGCTAAGAGGAAAGTTCATAGCACTAAGTGCCTTCAAGAAGAAATTCGAGACAGCTCATTCAAGCAACTTAATGGCTCACTTAAAAACCCTAGAAAAAGAAGCAGCAGACACACCAAGAAGGAGTAGACGGCTGTAAATAATCAAACTCAGGACTGAAATCAATCAATTGGAAACAAATAAAACAATTCAAAGAATCAATGAAACCAAGAGCTGGTTCTTTGAGAAAATCAACAAGATCGACAAACCCTTAGCCAAGCTAACTAAAAGGCAGAGAGACACCACCCAAATCAACAAAATCAAAAATGAAAAGGGGACATAACGACAGACACTGAGGAAATCCAAACAATCATTAGGTCATACTACAAAAGCCTATATGCCACTAAATTTGAAAATCTAAACAAAATGTACAATCTTGATCGATTTCACTTACCAAAGCTGAACCAGGACCAGGTAAATCAAATAAATAGTCCTATATCCCCCAAAGAAATAGAAGCGGTCATCAAAAGTCTCCCATCCAAAAAAAGCCCAGGACCAGATGGCTTCAGTGCAGAATTCTACCAGACCTTCAAAGAAGAGCTAACACCAATTCTCTTCAAACTATTCCACAAAATAGAAACAGAAGGAACATTACCAAACTCATTCTATGAAGCCACAGTCACCTTGGCACCTAAACCTCACAAAGACTCAACAAAGAAAGAGAATTTCAGGCCAATCTCCCTTATGAACATTGATGCAAAAATACTTAAAAAAATACATGCAAACCAAATACAAGAACACATCAAAGATATTATCCACTATGACCAAATAGGCTTCATCCCAGGTATGCAGGGGTGGTTCAACATACGGAAATCCATCAATGTGATCCACTATATTAACAAACTGAAAGAAAAAAACGACATGATAATCTCCCTAGATGCTGAAAAAGGATTTGACAAAATCCAACATCCATTCATAGTTAAAGTATTGGAGAGATCAGGGATACAAGGCACATATCTAAACATAGTAAAGGCGATATACAGCAAGCCTATAGCCAACATCAAACTAAAAGGAGAGAAACTTAAAGCAATCACACTAAAATCAGGGACAAGACAAGGCTGCCCACTCTCCCCATATCTCTTCAACATACTGCTGGAAGTCCTTGCTAGAGCAATAAGACAGTTGAAGGAGATCAAGGGGATACAGATCGGAAAAGAAGTCAGATTATCACTATTTGCAGATGATATGATAGTATACGTGAGTGACCCCAAAAACTCCACCAGGGAACTCCTACAGCTGATAAACACCTTCAGCAAAGTGACCAGATACAAAATTAACTCAAAAAAATCAGTAGCACTCCTGTATACAAAAGTCAAAAGGGCTGAGAAAGAAATTAGGGAAACAACACCCTTCACAATAGCTACAAATGACATAAGGTACCTCGGAGTAACCCTAACCAAGGAAGTCAAAGACTTGTATGAAAAAAATTTCAAGTCTCTGAAGAAAGAATTAGAAGAAGATATGAGAAGATGGAAAAATCTCCCATGCTCATGGCTTGGCAGGATTAACATAGTAAAAATGGCCATCTTACCAAAAGCAATCTACAGATTCAATAGAATTCCCATCAAATTACCAACACAATTCTTTACAGACCTGGAAAGAAAAATTCTCAACTTCATATGGAATAACAAGAAACCCAGAATTGCTAAAACAATCCTCTACAATAAAAGATCTTCTGGAGGTATCTCCATTCCTGATCTTAAGTTGTACTTTAGAGCAACAGTTTTAAAAACTGCATGGTACTGGCATAGAAAAAGAATGGTGGATCAATGGAACCAAACAGAGGGCCCAGAAATAAACCCACACACTTATGGACACCTGATCTTTGACAAAGATGCAAAAAACATACAATGGAAAAAAGATAGTATCTTCAACAAATGGTGCTGGTCCAACTGGATGTCTACATGTAGAAAAATGAAAATAGATCCATACTTATCACCCTACACAAAACTGAAGTCCAAGTGGATCAAAGACCTCAACATAAAACCAGACACATTAAATCCGCTAGAAAAAAAAGTGGGGAATACCCTAGAACTCATTGGTACAGGAGAAAACTTCCTGAACAGAACACCAACAGCACAGGCTGTAAGAGCAACAATCAATAAATGGGCCCTCATGAAACTGAAAATCTTCTGTAAAGCAAAGGACACTGTCATCAAAACAAAACGACTGCCTACAGATTGGGAAAGAATCTTCGCCAATCCTTTATCTGACAGAGGACTCATATCCAGTATATATAAAGAACTAAACAAGCTGAAAAGCAGCAAACCAAGTAATCCACTTAAAAAATGGGGAACAGAGCTAAACAGAGAATTCTCAATAGAGCAATATCGAATGGCAGAGAAGCACTTAAAGGAATGCTCAACCTCATTAGCCATTAGGGAAATGCAAATCAAAACAACCCTACGATTTCATCTTACACCCATGAGAATGGCCAAGATCAAAAACTCAAATGACAACACATGCTGGAGAGGTTGTGGAGAAAGGGGAACCCTTCTCCACTGCTGGTGGGAATGTAAACTTGTACAACCACTCTGGAAATCAATCTGGCGCTTTCTCAGACAACTAGGAATAGCACTTCCTCAAGATCCAGCCATACCACTCCTAGGCATATATCCAAAAGAGGCTCAAGTACACGAAAAGGACATTTGCTCAACCATGTTTGTAGCAGCTTTATTTGTAATAGCCAGAAGCTGGAAACAGCCCAGATGCCCCTCAACTGAAGAATGGATACAGAAACTGTGGTACATCTATACAATGGAGTATTACTCAGCAATGAAAAATAAGGAAATCATGAAATTTGCAGGTAAATGGTGGGACCTGGAAAGGATCATCCTGAGTGAGTTGTCCCAGAAGCAAAAAGACACACACGGTATATACTCACTCATATCGACATACAACGTAGGACAAAACCACTAAAATCTATGCATCTAAAGAAATCAAGCAAGAGACAGGACCCTAACTAAAATGTTCAATCCCCACCTGAAAGGCAAAGAGGATGGACATCAGAAGAAGAAGAAAACAGGAAACAAACTTGGAACCTACCACAGAGGGCCTTTGAAAGCCTCTGCCCTGCCGACTATCAAAGCAGATGCTGAGCCTGATGGCCAACTGTCGTTCAGAGTTAATGGAATTTTATGTAAGAAGTGGGAAATAGTAAGAGCTGGAGAGGACAGGAACTCCACAAGGAGAGCAACAGAACAAGAAAATTTGAACACAGGGAACTTCCCAGAGACTCATACTCCAACCAAGGACTATTCATGGAGATAACCTAGAACCCCTGCACAGATGTAGCCCATGGCAGTTCAGTATCCAAGTGGGTTACCTAGTAATGGGAAGAGGAACTGCCTCTGACATAATCTGATTGGCCTGCTCTTTGATCACCGCCCCCTGAGGGGGGAGCAGCCCTACCAGGCCATGGTATAGAGGACAATGCAGCCACTTTTGATGAGAACTGATAGACTAAGATCAGAAAGGAGAGGAGAACCTCTCCTATCAGTGGACTTGGGGAGGGGCATGCATGCAGAAAGGGGAAGGAGGGTGGGATCAGGAGGGGAGGAGGGAGGGGCTTATGAGGGGATATAAAATTAATAAAGTGTAATTAATAAAAAATTTAAAAAAGTTAAAAAAAGAAATTGTTTTTTTTTTCACTTTATACAAATAACAGTAAAAAAGAAAGTCACACTGTGGTGGTTTTGTGACACAGGACTGGAGAGGAAAGCCCACCTGTGAGCTGGTCGTCCTGGCCCTCGAGATACTACCCCAGCTGATGTCCTCCAAGGCACAACACACACTTGATGGAGTTAAGCCAAGTGAACACTCAGTTCTCTAACAGCCCTACCGCCCCTTGGCAGAGAATTCTTCCCTCCATCTATTTTAAAGGATTATAATATTGTCATTTGAGAATCAAATCTGTCTTTCTTACAACCTAAAAGAAGATGCAGTTTGGAGACATATGGAAATCACTGTTTTGACACTATAGACCCATCACTGATAGGTTGAGAATAAAGACTCGTGGACAAGATTTCAGAAAGAATAAGAGTACAATCTTTAAAGCAACACAGACAAAGAAGAATCTAATAATGAATTTCTATTCTTGTCCTAAAGCTAGTCTCTTTCCAGAAGTACAGAGGCGATCCAGAACATGGGCTTTGAATTCATCACACTGACCCCTGAAGTGTTCAGTGTGAGAGTTTCACAGGCATCTTAAATCTCCATGAAGATGGAAAGGCATTGTGAAGGAAGCATTGTTACTGGACCATTCTAAATTTCGTAGAAATAAGTAGAGTTATTTCAGCTTAAGAAAAACTTGATGTATCAATAATTAGCAAGGCACATCAGAAAATATGAGACATTTGAGAGTTTTCTTTAAAAGAGATTGTTAAAATATACTCTCGTTGGTAGACTGAAGACTTTACATCATAACTTCAATTTTTATCCTAAAATTACCACATAGAATTCATCAATTCAGTTCTCATTACTATGTGTGTGTTCCAGAAAAAGGACCTAGATCTGATAAAGTATTAGATAAAATATTGGAAAATAAATTACAGTATAATTTATTTTCCAGTAAGAAATATAGGCTAGTTTTTTAAATCGTTTATATATGCAGCATGAAAAATACTTTGTATAAGGGTAGAAGTGATTTTGAATTTTCTATAGAATTCTATAAGGTTTGAAATGAACCACATATGCAAGATTTCACAAATTCTTGAAGTTATCTAATGAATGACACATTAGTACACATTAAGACAAACTCATTTTCCAGCAACTCCTGATTTTAAGGCATGTATTTTGGTGAAATTTCTCTCTAGAAAAGAGACAATGAGGTTGAGATACAAGGAATGATTTAGTATAGGTATTGTGCAACTACTGAAGCCTCTTCTTCCAATGTCCCATCTCTAGAAGAAAACAATTCACATCTACTCCTCCACCATTTTGCCCGGTCCTGTCCCACAACAGATGGGACAATACACGTTTGTGTTGGTGGCAGTAAGTTATTCAACATGTTAATGCCTGCTGATGTCGTCTGAAAGCATCCTCTCTAGGTACCATGAACATCTTATCAGCTATCTGCGCATCTCCTAGCCCAGTCAAGCTGAGGCATCGCACATTATGTCAACATCTGTAACTATGGTTCCATTCCCCGCCTCCATCCCAGCTGAGAACCAACGCTAGAGAGCTAAAGTAGTACTCTATTATAGAGGCTAAATTGAACCTCTGTAATAAGTATTTTCAAACCCAAGAAGGAAATAGTCCCTTCACTATGATTATTCTAATCCTTCCCTAAACCTTCATCTTGCTAAGAAATTGCATGAAACTACCAACACAATATCCAGTAAGTATGTCAACTTCTCTGACTCTACATTTCCTCATCAAAACGTCCTCATAATAGAGACCACAATTGATTACAATCATCAAATGTTAATGGCAAGTATTAACACATATAGTATTCATCAGACCTACTCTAATCTCCATAATCTTCAACTCACAACACAGACTTAATATATGGTAAATATTGTTATATTATACATGCTTTCAATCTGCAATTGCAACTAAATAGTTCAAAGTAGGTAGTAGGTTTGACTGCATCTTTGAAGTTGCTAAATTTACTTGAGACTTTCTATTGCTTTTCATTTTTAACTTTGGTTGCAATTTTATGCTTTTGCTTTTTTAGTCTCTAGTTTCTTAGTGTAGTAGCTCAAGATAAATAGCATTTTCTTTCATTCTGATTTTTTATGGAGAAAAATCTCAGTGAAGCTACCTGAACTATGCAAATTAGTAAATCTGGAGTGCATGTTCGAGATAACTATCTTATTCCCAGTTGACAGAATCAGTGAAAACTCCAGATTAGTCTAACATGCTCTCCACCTTTTCTTGAAAAATAATTAAGGAAGGCTATATTTCAGGTTTTATGCTTCCTTATCCAAATTATATACAGATGCTGCATGGAAATGTGCTCTTAATAGCTACATTAGCTGTGATCAGTTCACTCACATCATTGTCATTCATGTCTAATTAACCTGAATGCCCAACTGGGAACAGTAAGAACTTGCATATGGCAAGAAGAGTGATGCGGGTCTCCCAGCCCCAGTCCTGACATTTGAATATACAAGGATAAGAGAGGGAGGTAAAGATCTGTGTTCCCGATCAAGGGGCAACCATCAGGAAAATCTGCCTTAACAGCAAAATCTAAAGTCACTGGACATGAGAACTCCACGTTCAAAATAAACTCATCTATGAAATAATAACACAGGAGCAAAAACCCATGAATTATGTAATACACTCATACATTCCATCTAAACTGAATTTTTAAAAGAGTACACAAAACTACTTGTCCCTAATTTACACATGTCAGAAAATTAAATTAAACCTTTATCTTTACGAAAAAAAGTTAGAGTTGTATCTAGTTCTTTGCTAAATATTCCTGGCAAATATGCATTCAGGCTTTACTTGGTTATGTCCACTGATGAGAATTGTGTTGCTTCATAAGGCATCACATTTTAGAAATAATTATAGTTTGGGTTGGGCATTTTATGCTTTCACTTTATTGAAGTTTATAGCCTCCAAACTATCCCCAACAATATAATTGACCTGGGTTGTCCAGAGCAACTTACCAGGAAGCTCAAGGTAAAAGAATGAGGGGAAATGGGTGCATGTTTCTGGTGAGTGCATCTTCCCCTTTTGCTTCTGGTGGTTTTAACGAAAATGGGCCCAGAAGTTTGTACACTTAAATACATGGCACGAGCGGGTGGAAATTGTTGGGAAGGATTAGGAACTATGGCCTTGTTGGATGAAATGTGAACATGTGTTTTGAGATTTAAAAGGGATTCCTGTGACTCTCAGTATATATTCTCTCTCTCTCTCTCTCTCTCTCTCTCTCTCTCTCTCCATCCCTCCCTCCTTCCATCTGGTTGTTATAGATTAGATGTGAGCTCTCAGCCCTTCCTTCATTAAACCATTGTAAACTCTAACCCTTTGAAACTACAAGACAAATTAATTTTTTCTTTTATAAATTGTCTTAGTCATCCTATTTTATCATAGCGAAAAAGATTTAAAACTAAGATGCTTACTAAGTTAAGATAGGCCACTAATTCCTACTACAGGAGAAAAATTCTAACAGGAACCAGAGAAAAGAAGTATAAAAAGGTTTGTCTGCTGCCCTGAAACAGCTCTGTCAACATCATATAATCCTGGTATTAGTCATGGATCTCAAGACTTTACTGAGAAAAATAACAGCCAAGAAGAGGTAGGCACATTCAAGTCCAATGAGAAAGAAATGACAGTTAAGTTCCTGAAACAAAGAGTGAGAGTATGTTCAGGAATTCTGTGATGCTTTGAATATATCCAGTTATAGAGCCAGCATTTGAGTATTCAGAAAGCCCAAGTAATACTGAGCAAGGAAACTTATGTGTATTTAAAATGGAGACTATTAGATTCCATCCCATTTATCAAAGACAAGAGAAAATTTGGAAGGTCTTTGAGGATGAATAGTGTTATCTTAATTGTTCTAGAGTAGAAAATAGCAGAGTTAATGCTAGGGATTTGCCCACTCCCGACATACTTCTTCATTTAGGAGATCTATATAATAACAATTGTTCTGATTTCTTGTTTTTAGTTTTATTTATTTATTTATTTATTTATTTATTTACAATGTATTCATTTTATGTCCCAATTGCAGCCCCTCCTTCATCTCCTCCTGGTCACACCCTCCCTCCCTCACACCCTCCCTCCCTCACCCCCTCATTCTCTTCCCCTAGTCCACTGAAAGAAGGAGTCCTCCTCTCAGGCCATCTGTCCCTAGCTTATCAAGTTTCCTCAGGACTGCCTGGATCCTCTTACTCTGTGGCCTGGCAAGGCCACCTCACCAGGGGGGAGTGATCAAAGAGCAGTCAACTGAGTTCATGACAGAGGCAGCCTCTGCCTCCCTTACAAGAGAACCCACATGGAGACTGAGCTTCCTATCAGCTGCATCTGAGGTCTAGGTCCTCTCATGCATGGTCCTGGGTTGGTACAAAGGTTAAATAGGAAAATAAATGTATTCAAAGCATGTGGTACACTGATTGAAATAGATGATTAGGTAATTTTAGAAATTATTTTTAGTTTTCCATTATTATAATATATTGATTTCAACTATATCTCCAAAAGTTACTTACATTATCATGAAGCCATCACTGTATTTGCTTCCCTATTTCTGATGTTCCATTTGAAATCTAAAACAATATTTTAAAGGGTTAAATGGGATGGAAGATGGGAGGACAGGATTAAAAAAGTGATTATGCAGAGGAATAATTAACAATAAAGACTTTTGAAGATGCTATACAGAAACCAACGCCTAAGCAAATTTCCTGAAATGTGTGCACATACAAACAGAAAGGGAGTTGAAACACAATTATTCTGTAACAGGTTAAGCAAGGCCTCCCTGCAGACAATACAAGTTATCAAATAAAACTACCAATGCGGAGTATGGGATACCTTGCTTCCGGTTATTAGTCAGTAGGGTCCCATAGATTCCCAAACATGAAAGGATATTGCCATTGCTCTTGACAGTTACACGGATGATAAAGCCCTATTGCTTAAGACACCTCAGACTTGAGTCACAGGACATAAAGAAATCAAGCTAGTACTATGCAAAGGCTAATGGCAAGCTTTCATAGTGCTAAAAGGATCTATACTTGTTACCATTAGAAAAAAAAAAAAAAAGGAATCAACAGTTTTACCAGCTGTGATTCTGCAAGCTACATTAACAACTGGCTTAGGAAGTTATGCATACCAAAATAGCACCATGAACATTATAGAGTAGCCATCTCCTGGTTAAATGTAAAGCCTGCTCCACACAATGAAACTCAAGCATGGTATTATCAGCTGAACCAAAACCTCATGGCTGGCTGAGCGATCGGCTCTGGGAGTGAACCCAGTGTTATTTTTCTGTTAAATGGACAAAGTAATAAATTTCCCATTAAGTTCTTATGTATATATCTGAATACTAGTGAAGAGAAGCTTTTTTTTTTTTTTTTGTCTTAGCTTTTAACAGTAGATGACAATCCAGAGTCCCACAACTGGTCAACAGGCAGAGAATATGAGACCAGCTCTAAATGGGTCTCAGTGGGTTTAGTTAAAGGAAGAACATGAAGTTGGGAGAAAAAAAGTGATAAGGGAATAGGGGGAAATGGAGGAGAGGGAATGTGGAAATGAATTTTATCAAAGCACATCATAGGTGTGTATAAAATTCAAAAACAATAGAAAAGTTTTTTTCTTTTTTTAATTTTAATTTAATTTAATTTTATTTTTAATTACACTTTATTTACTTTGTATTCCCCCTCTAGTTTCCTCCCTCCTCCCTTCCCAATCCCTCCCTTCCTTCCCCTTCTCCAAGCATGCCCCTTCCCAAGTCCACTGGTAGGGGAGGGTTTCTTTTTCTTCCTTCTGATCCTAGTCTGTTAGGTCTCATCAGAAGTGGCTGCATTGTCATCTTCTGTGGCCTGGTAAGGCTGCTCCCCCCTCAGGGAGAGGTGATCAAAGAGCAGGCCAAACAGTTCATGTCAGAGGCAGTCCCTGTTCCCATTACTATGGAACCCACTTGGACACTGAACTGCCATGGGCTACATCTGTGCAGGGGTTCTAGGTTATCTCCATGCCTGGTACTTGGTTGGAATATCAGTCTCAGAAAAGACCCCTGTGTCCAGATTTTTTGGTTCTGTTGCTCTCCTTGTGGAGTTCCTGTCCTCTCCAGATCTTACTATTTCCCACGAGTCCCTAAAATGCTCAATCCCCATTGTGAAAGGCAAAGAGTATGAACATCAGAAGAAGAAAACAGGAAACAAGTTAGGAGCCTCCCACAGAGGGCCTCTGAAAGGCTCTGCCCTGCAGACTATCAAAGCAGATGTTGAGATTTATGGCCAAATTTTGGGCAGAATGCAGGGAACAGAAAAGTTTTTAAAGAAAAAATAGGGCATAGAAAATTAAAATTGCTCAGATATTCCATCTCATCCCAGGATAATAACTGTAATTTAAAAATATGACAACAAATCTGGCATGAACTCAGCGGCAGGCTCTCTGATCACCTCCCACTGCGGGAAGCAGCCTTGAAAGGCCACAGAAGAAGATGATGCCTCCAGCCTTGATGAGTCCTGATAGGTTAGGGTCAGATAGAAGGGGAGGAGAAGAGAAAGGGAGGGAGGGATTGGGAGCAGATGAGGGAGGGGCCTACTGCCAGGCTACAAAGTAAATAAATTGTAACAAATAATAAATTAAAAAAATAAAATATGACAACAAATCCTGGACATATGAGCAAAGAGCTATACATATGCACTGTTAATAGAATGTAAACTACCATATAACTCATCTACAAACTCCTGAATATAGATCTAAAGGAGTTTATATCCTACCAGAGATGCTGTATCCGTATTTATTGCTACATTTATTGCTACAAGAGCAGGGAGGTAGAGGCAGAATCAAAGTCCTCAACAAGAGAACGGATGATTAATATATGGCATATATGCACAATGAAATTTTACTTTGCTAAAAAAAAATTGCATTTTCTCCAGGATGAAAGATAAGAATCTACTTACATTTTTCTAGAAGCAGCCACCCAGTTTTTAACATCATTTGTCAAAGATGCTCTCTTTTCTTCAATGTCTATTTTTGGCTTCTCTGTCAAAAAATTATGTGTCCACGGGTGTGTGGTAATATATTCAGGTTTTTTTATTTGGTTCAACTGATTAAGATATCTGATTTTATGCAAACCTATGCTGTTTTACTAATATAGCCCTACAAAACAATTTGAAATCTTGTATGATACTCCCTCTAGAAATGATTGTATTAGGCAGATTGTTTTAGCAATCCTGGGTTGTCTGTTTGTCCATATTAAATATTTTTATCAACTTATAAGAACTGTGTTGAAACTTTGATGCGTATTACACTGAATCTGTAGTTAGCTTTTGGTAGGATTATTCTTACATTAACCCTGCCAATCCATGAGCATAGAAGGCACTTCCACCTTCTAGTCTCTTTTTTTGATTTCTTTCTTTAGAGTCTTAAATTTTTCATTATACAGGACTTTTACCTGCTTAATTACCTCAAGAGTTTTGTATGTTGTTGCTGTTACTGTTGTTGTTGTTACTTTGGTTTGGGATTTTTCAGAGAGAGAGACACAGAGACAGGGAGAGACAGACAGAAAGAACATAATGTTGAGTGGATCTTGGAGGACATGGAAAAAAACATGATAAAAAGTAAATATAAATTTAAAAAGAAATATTAAAATAAATAAATAATATGAAATGTGTAGGAAAAAAAACTGATGGATATGGATATTAAGGGAGGTAATCCAGAAGCAGAAGACAAAATTCATGTTCTTTCTCATAGGCCGATCCTAATTTTAAGGGTTTATATATATGTGAATAAGGATATAAACAGTGGATATAGGGGTGTGGGATTAAACGGTAGCCCTCCAGAGGGAAGGCATGTTGAGAAAGTGTTCAGGGTGTGGCATTGAGAGTACTTTTAACATGGAAGCAAAAGGAGGCTACTGAACACAAACTTGGGATGTGGATGGAGAAGAACAAGAAAAGCATCAAAAACAAATTTTGTTTGCAAAAAACATGGTGAAGCCTTTTTCCTTAAATACTGATTAAAAATAAATTTTAAAAAGTCAGATAGAAGCACTGATTATTATGGCATTTACTTTATATTTTATATCCAAGCCATATCCTTTCCACTTTCTACCCTTGACCTTTTATTTACCTGTGGCATTCTAACTGCCTTTATTCAAACACTCTTTCCGATTGGTCTTTTTTCCTAGAAACTCTTTCTGAATAGCTGAATATTTTCCCATCTGTAAAACACTCAAATCAACTACCAATATGGTTCTTTCTCAATTTTATGTTGTATTCTATTGTATATTTGTTTATGTATTACATTATTTTATTTTAATATTTTATTTGTCATCTTTTATTTGATTGTACAATTCTAAAAAGTTGCACAATGATCAATTCTTCATTTTGCTTATTTGATCACTAAGGCTAAATCTAGAGTAAGATTTAGCAAGCTGTAGAAAGAAGGAAATGGGACAATGAACAATCTCTCATTATGCAACCCAAACACTGAGATCCTTATCAATTGTTTGATTCAGGCAAACACAGTTTTTGCCTCACTTACCAGGATAATATCCTCAATTTTCTACTTCACTTTCTTGATGTTGAATCAAGCTAAAATTCTAAGTCTCATTAGTTCATTTAGAATATGCAATGGAGACACACGAATTTTTAAAATGATGTAATGATTGCAATGGCAGCCTTAGTGCTACTTGCAGTGTCATCAAGCACAGGAATTATAGTATCTATAGCATTAGAATAATATATGACCCAAGTAACCAATCAGCAGTAATTTAGATGCTAAGTGGGACAGTGACTAATGAAAAAGTATTCATTAGTCCAACTGTAGATCGAATATGTTATTATAAGTACTCTACAGCAGAGTGAGCCACCCTAAATACAGCGCTATGACGGAAGCATTATTTTAAACCAAAGATGAATGAGAATCAACAGATGCAGAAGCTTTCTTTCTCTAACTAAAAGCAGAAGCTTCTGAGAAATGAAGACTTACATAAATCTCTTCTGCTGAGGAAGGTCATAAAAAAGATGAAACGTTGGAATTGAACTAGGTCAGTAAACAAACATTACTAAAATAGCGCTTATCTTCTGTTAGTTTCTCACAAGCATCTACCTCCACAGCCTTCTGGTCCTGGAAGCGTGAACCTCTGTCATCCTGCTTGCCACCCGTTTGCCGATATATCCTTCTTTATTGAGGATTGTAAATAGGCCCTCATCTTAACCGCTCGCCTCAATCACGCAGTGAGGAGCGCTTTGTGCAGGTCCCAGTGCTCACGTATTAATAGACTTTGCCTTTCTAAATTTTATTAATTTATTATTTGGTACTTTATTTCCAGGACCCAACTCAAAGAAGCTTTAAAGATAAAGAGGTTTTAATCCTCCAATACACTAAATCTAATAAAACACTCTTGGATGATAACATTAACACACTAAGGAAAAGGACAAATAGAAAGTTACTGGGAAATCTTCTGTTCACTCACAGCCAAACTTTGGGCAGGAAGTCTTATGGAAGAAGGGGGAGATAAAAAGACCCGGAGGTAAGTGTTTCTCTGCAATTCAGTATTTCTCTATTGAGAATTCTCTGTTTAGCTCTGTACCCCATTTTTTCATTGGATTAGTTGGTTTGCTGGTGTTTAACTTCTTGAGTTCTTTATATACACTGGATATTAGCCCTCTGTCAGATATAGGGTTGGTGAAGATCCTTTCCCAATCTGTAGGCAGTCGTTTTGTTCTGAAAACAGTGTCCTTTGCTTTACAGAAGCTTTTCAGTTTCATGAGGTCCCATTTATTGATTGTTGAGCTTAGAGCCTGTGCTGTTGGTGTTCTGTTCAGGAAGTAGTCTCCTGTGCCAATGAGATCAAGGTTCTTCACCACTTTTTCTTCTAACAGACTTAGTGTGCCTGGTTTTTATGTTGAGATCTTTGATCCACTTGGACCTTAGTTTTGTGCAGGGTGATAAGTATGAATCTATTTGCAGTTATCTACATGTAGACATCCAATTAGACCAGCACCACTCGTTGAAGATTCTGTCTTTTTTCCATTGTATGGTTTTGGTTTCTGTCAAAAATCAAGTATCCATAGGTGTGTGGGTTTATTTTTGGGTCTTCTATTCAATTCCATTGATCCACCATTCTGTTTTTATGCCAGTGCCATGCAGGGGCAGTCTCTGTCATGAACTTGGTTGCCTGCTCTTTGATCACTTCCTCCTGGCAAAATGGTCTTACTAGACCAGAGCAAGAGGATCCAAACAGTCCTGATGAGTCCTGATAGGCTAGGATCAGATAGGTGAATGAGGAGGAGAACCTCCCCTACTAGTGGACTAGGGGAGAAACATGGGGGTGGAAAGTGAGGGAAGCTGAGACTGGGAAGAGATGAGGGAGGAGCTACAGCCACAGTACAAAGTGAGTATAAGTAATGATAAAAATAATAACAATAATTTTTAAAAGAAAAGGAAATACACCAAATTAAAAGAGACAAGGGAAAAATTAAATGAATATTTAAGTTAAAAAAATCCTTTTGGCAGTATCAGTGAATAGATAAAGATGTGGGACATGGTAGATCTAAAGGTCAATGCCATTGGAGCTGAAGAGAAAAAGAAAGTAATAGGAGGCAACATCAGAAAGAAAATGTGAGGCCCAGTCATCATGGGTCATTTACTGTCATGAAGCTTTCACTCTGTGGAGCAGAGAGATTCGCAGGAGTGTTAGAGCAGAAGGAAGAAAAATTGCCTCAGTATTTACGCTAATCACTCTGGCTACTTCCTGGTGGTAAAGAATGTGGGAGGGACAAGAAAGGAGAGACACACTGGGAACCTTTGTGTACAGCAATGGTATTGGTTTACCTGAAGTACAGATGGTGAGAAGTGGCCAGATACGGGAAATAATTTGAAGATAGAGCAATATTGATTCATTTAATGTGGATCCAAGATACAGGGGACTCAAAGATGACTCCAAAGTTTGTGGATCTGAGTGATGGAAGAACAGAATTACAACTGAGATACAAAAGTCTATGTATGAAAGAGAAGTTTGGCAGGTTTGTTTGATTTTGTGTTTTTCTAGGGAGTAAGGATCTAAGAAATAAGAACTTAATTTTAAGCAAAATATGTTTTAGTTGTCTATTAGTTCCCCAAGCAGAATTGTTGAATTAAGTAATAGGATATGTAAATAAATTAAGAAAGCAGACTGCAAATATTGGCTAGGCAGTTGATATGATTTAAAGGCACAGAAACTACATGGCATGACTATGAATGAATGTATAAAGAAAACATGGATAAATACTTAGTTGAGACTTTGCCACCATCAGGAGGCAGGAGATAGAAGAAACTAGAAACTATTGCAGAAAAAAAAACCTATAAACCTTTGGCAGGATAAAATTTGACAATGTAGTATACTTTAGGTAAATATGTACATATTATCACAAGTATGTTGCCTACCATGTCAAATACTTTTAACAGATGAAGTAGAATGGGAACTAAATGTGGTATTTGGACACATAAAACAACCATGGAAAGGTCCCAGATTTTCTGGGACTTCATAGGTTCCAAAGAACATGACACTGCCCAGGACATGCCTCATGGAGGAAGCTTCTGCTTCACGTTCCTGCCTTCAGGTTTCTGCTTCAAATTCTTGCCTTGATCTTTGCATGGAGGACTCTGATGTGGAAGCATGAGTGAACCGAACCCTTTCCTTCCCAAGTTTTTTCGGTCATGATGTTTTATCACAGTAATAGAAACCTAAGACAAAAATTGGTACTAGGTATATGGAACCCTGCTGTGGCTGAACTGACCATGTTTTGGGAAGGATTGCGGAAGAACTTTGACCTTTGGCCTAGAATATCCATTGAGTGTGGAGCTTAATGAGCTGTTTGAGAACTTAGGAAATAATTGTGGGAGCAGTGCAGACGATGAAAACCTGACTTGTGAAATTTCAGAGGGAAGATTAGAAGTCCCTCAAAGACTCTCTCACTGCCATTCCTGTGACATTTTAAGTTAAGAACCACCAAAGTGAAATATTTACCTTGCTAGGGCATTCGTGATTAGTCTTCTGTGGTTTAAAATTAAGAACAGACCAACACTACTAAGGATTTTCAGTCACAGAGTATTTTCTCAGGATACATGCAGAAGCTGTGGTCAAAAATGGAGCCAAACTAAAACCTTGTGCAGACAGCTGAACTTGGTAATGGATAAGAGTTTCCCTGGTAGTACCCATTTTGAAGGCATGAAAGAGTCATAGAGAGAGTTGAAGTTGGCCCTGTGTGACTAAGTTAGAGTACCTGAAGAGAGCCCAACAATTCCTATTGGTTAAGATACAGCCTAGCTTCAGTGGGAAACCACTTGGTGTTTGGAGTTGTCAATACCATGGACTGATCGCCAAGGATTGAGGCAGGTGTGGAGCAGAGCTAGCCTGAGGCAGCCATGGAGCAGGGCTAACCTGGGGCAGCTGTGGAGCAGGGCTAGCCTGAGGCAGCTGTGGAGCAGGGCTAGCCTTGGGCAGCTGTGGAGCAGGGCTAGCCTGGAGCAGCTGTGGAGCAGGGCTAGCCTGAGGCAGCTGTGGAGCAAGGCTAGCCCGGGGCTGTGAAATATGCTGCTACATGTGCTTTGGCAAGCCCATGGGAGCCTAGGAGATCATAAGTCTAAGAAACAGGACAAGGAGCTTTACCCTGTTAGATGTTGGTTTTACTTTGGTCAGATTGTGACTGTGCCCTGGTTCTTCCCTCTTATAATCAGAAACTTTAACTTATTTTTTATTTTTTATTTTTCAGAATCCCACAGCCATGAGACCTTGTATATTTCAGAGAATTTAGAACTTTTTCAAAGATTTTGGAAACTTTAGATAGATGTTGCATATTTTAGAAAAGCTTAGAACATTAAAAAAGACTGAACTTCTAAAGTTTTTAAATTTTTAAAGAGTGTTTTATATCATTTTATTAATATGAGCTCTCAAAGAGGAAAAAGAAAGGAAAAGTTACAGTTTAAAAGTGATATGCTAGTGTGTCAAGTTGACAAGGAGTCCGTTGTGCTGGCTGTTTTTATGTCACCTTCACACAAGCTGGCATCGTTGGGAAGAGGGAACGTCAACCGAGGAAATACTGCACCAGATTGCCCTATGAGCAAACATGTGGTATACTTTATTGATGAATGATTGATTTGGAAGTTCATTGTGCTGGTGGTCCCTAGGCTGGTAGTCTTGGGTTGTAAAAGAAAGCCAACTGAGCAAGCCATTAGGAGCAGGCCAGTAAGCAGCCCTCTTCCGTAGGATCAGCAAGAGTTCCTGCCTTAAGTTCCCACCCTGACTTATCTGCATGATGGACTACAAGCTGTAAGGTAAAATAAATCCTTTACCCCCAAAATTGTTTTTTTTTTCATTATTTTCATTTGTTTGTTTGTTTGCTGGTTTTAAAATCTTAAGAATTTACTGTTTTCAATTTCCTCTTGAAATTAAGAAGCAAGTTAGAGTTTTATCATCTTTCATTTGTTCTTTATATTTGCTAAATAATATTTGTGACTGTAAAGTCTAATTTTCTTTTTTATTATTATTATTAATTATACTTTATTCATTTTGTATCCCCCCATAAGCCCCTCCTTCCTCCCCTCCCGATCCTACCCTTCCTCCCCTTTCTGCAGGCATGCATGCCCCTCCCCAAGTCTACTGATAGGGGAGGTCCTCCTCTCCTTCCTTCTAATCTTAGTCTATCAGATCACATCAGGAATGGCTGTATTGTCTTCTTCTGTGGCCTGGTAAGGCTGTTCCCCCCTCAGGGGGAGGTGATCAAAGAGCAGGCCAATCAGATTGTGTCAGAGGCAGTCCCTCTTCCCATTACTATGTAACTCACTTGGACACTGAACTGCCATGGGCTACATCTGTGCAGGGGTTCTAGGTTATCTCCATGAATAGTCCTTGGTTGGAGTATGAGTCTCTGGGAAGTTCCCTGTGTTCAAATTTTCTTGTTCTGTTGCTCTCCTTGTGGAGTTCCTGTCCTCTCCAGCTCTTGCTATTTCCCACTTCTTACATAAAATTCCATTAACTCTGCCCGACAGTTGGCCATCAGGCTCAGCATCTGCTTTGATACCACAGCAATAGAAACTATAACTAACACACACAAAAAAAAGACCCACTGAAGGAATGAATAACTGCTGACAGAAACAAAGGGGAGAGGAGAGCAATAGAAATAGCTCATTGAAAAGCAAGAGACAAACTACGTGTGTCTTGTGTCTATAACTCAGATTGGAGTGACGGCAAACAGAGCCAGTTAAATCCCTGGGGCTCAGTGGCTAGCCAGTGTAGCCGAGCCAATGGGTTCAAGGTTCAATGAGAGGCCCTGTCTCAAATGAGAATTGGGGAAAATAATGAAGAATTAATGACTCCACAAGTGAATGCACAGGCAATTGACCATCTCTCCCACGCACATCATATATATAGGTATATCACACACATGAAAGAAAGATGAGTAAGGAAAAATGGGATCCAGTGCAACATGGGAGAGATTAGGAGTGAGACAGGAATAGACATGCTTCTATGGCAATGATTTTCAAATATCACCTGGGGGATTCTTTTTAGGATACAATAGCTATAATCCAAACAAGAGGTTCTGAATTAATTATTCTGATGTGCTGGTAGTATTACAAAGTTCCCACATTGATAAGAACCATTGCTCCATTTCATACAGAAAGAATATAAGACATATGCCAGTGGATGGTAGGTGTGTGGAGGGAATAGTTAGAAGTTCTCTGCAGATTTGTCTAGCTTTTCTATGGAGCAAAAAGTAGAGTAATGAAGGAAGAATGAAGGCAAGAAAGAGATACTAAGCTTTGAAAAGGAAGAAATGGTGAAGTTAGCTCATAAAGAGTGTAAGACTAAACAATCTACAAAAGCACGGTGTTATTGCAAAGAGGCATCAGGATCCATTTAAGAAGTTAGTCATAGACTAAGTGAGAACAGTCAACCCATTTTCCTGAAGCGACCATCCTCCGCGTCAGCAGTTATTAACCTGTAGGTCATGACCCCCTTTGGATTGCATATCAGATATCTACATGATGATTCATAACAGTAGCAAAATTAGTCATGAAGTAACAACAAAAAATGATTTTATGATTGGGAGTCACAATATGAGGATCTGTATTAAAGGGCCACAGCATTTTAGAAGTCTGAGAACCACTGTTCTACACCAAATAGTCGGATTTAAAATGGTTGAGCTTCTCTGAGTGAATATGGAAAGACAATAGTAGGCTGACTCACATATGTGTGCAAAGAGTTAAGTATGATGGTGACGATGTGATTTATATAATGCAAGGAAGTTTCAGAGATCTTGATGAACATTCCTATGACATTCATCACGGAACTAGGAAAAGTCAACCGTAAAATTCATGTGGAAGCAGAAAAGACCAAATAGTGAAAGCAGTCATGAGTAAATTAATAGTGCTGGAGGTTTAACAATGCCTGGTTTCAAAAACTGTATGTGATGGCTTATTTTTTTTTTAATTTTGGTTCTGACATTAAAGAAAGAGAGACACAGAGTCTATCAGAATAGAAGAGACAACCCTAAAATAAACCCACGCAGCTAAAACCATCTGATTCTCAACAGAGCTGTCAAAAACATCCACTGGAGAAAGATAGAAGCTTCCACACATGGTGTATAAAATGGGCCATCCACATATAGGAGACTAAAACTAGATCCACATCTCTCACTCTACAGAGGAATCAATTCAAACTTGATCAACGTCCTTAACATAAGACTTGAAACAACTAGAGGAAAAACACTTCAAGATACAGGCATAGGCAACAACTTTCTGTTAAAACTCTAAAAATTTGGAAAAAGTTCCAAGAATTAATAAACTAGATTGCTTGAAATGGAACAGCTTCTTTACAGCAAAGGAAACAGTTAACGGAGAGAAGAGACGGGCTACAGAATGAGACAAATTCTGATTCAGCAATTCAAACAACAGGACAGGAATATCCAGACTATGTGTCCGGAAATGTCAAGAAAAGTAAAAAACAAAGATCAAATAACACAGCAAACAAATGACGAGGTGACCAGGCAATTCTTTTATAAGAATTATTTTTATTTCTCTATTTTCACGTGCATGTGTGGTTTTGCCCACATATGTATGAGTGCATCACATGCATGCAGGGTCTGCAGAGACAAGAGAAAGGCATAAGACCTCCTGGAACTGGACTTACACATAGTTTTCTGTGTGTGTGCTGGAAACGGAACCAGGGTCTCTTAATCACTGTGCCATCTCCTCAGCCTCCCAAAAAAAAAAAAAAAACAATTTTTCATTCTTGTTGTTGTTGTTTTTGAGACAGGGTTTCTCTGTGTAGCTTTGGCTGTCCTGGACTCATTTTGTAAACCAGGCGGGCCTCAGACTCACAAAGATGCACCTACCTCTGCCTCCCCAAGTGCTGAGATAAGCAGTGTGTGCCATTGTACTCAGCTCCAAATAGACAATTAGACACACACACACACATACAGATACACACGACCAATAAGCATGAAGAAATGTTCAGCATCCATAGTTAATCAGAAAAAGCCAAACCAAAACTACATTGAGGGTGGGAGAGATGGCTCTGTGGTTAAGACTGTCCACTGCTCTTGAAGAGAACCCAAGTTTTGTTCCCCACACTCATATCATGTGCATAATAGCGGTCTGTAGTCTGAACTCCAAGGAATCCAATGCCTCTGCCAAACACACATACACATATTCACAAATATTTTTAAAACTAAATTAAAATGCTGTATCACCAGTCACAGTGGTTGTCATGAAGAAAACAAAAACAACAAATGATAGTAAGAACATTGAGGGAGAACAGCTCTGTACACTATCGATGGAAATGTGAATTTGAAGTAAAGGGCCTTCAAAATCCTACATTATACCTCAGGTACATCACATCTGAGACTATACCCAAAAGTATCAGAGTCAGCCTAATGGAGACAATCACCCACACATGGTTGTTGCTGTCCTGTTCACCACAGCCAAGTTCTAGAATTTGCCTATGTGCCCATCAATAAATAATAAATAAACAAATGTGGTATGTATACACAGTAGAGCTTTACTGAGCCATTAAAAAGGAATGGAAGCATCAGTTTTCAGGAAGTGAATGGGAGTGGAGATTAATGAGTTAGAGAAGATAAGTCAGACTCAGAAAGACTACTATCACATGTTTTCTCCCATATGCCAAACTTAGCTTTAAAGTAAAGGGAGTACTATTAGGGAAGAGGAAAAAGGACAGTGGAGCAAGAGAGGGAAATGGTGTAAGTGTGACCAAAGTATGGTATACACATATATTGACTTAGTGTGATTGACACTCCTGTGCTAAGACACTGACCAAAAGCAACATGGGAAGAAAAGAGTTTATTAAGCTCATAGACTTCAGTCCACCATTGAAAGAAGGCAAGGCAAAACTCAAGGCAGAAGCTCCAATCAGAAACCATAGAGGAGTGTTGCTTACTGTCTTGCTCCTGTGGCTCACTCCCTTAGCCTTCTTATTTAACACAAGACCTCCTTTGTGGTACGACTCCAGTAAGCCTGGCCCTCCCACATCAACCGTTAATCAAAAAAAAAATGCTCCGCTCCGTGGGCATGTCCACATGCTAAGCTGATGGAGGTACTTCCTCAGCTGAGGTCACCTCTCCCCAGGTGTCGACAACCAAGATTAGCTATCATGAGCCCATTGTCAACAAACATAGCCATTAAACTACAGCTTTTATTTACCCCAAGAGCTCATGTGATTCTGTATAAAATATAGTATAAAAATCTTTAAATGTTGCACCGTGTTAAAATTCCAACAATTTTAAACTTAAAGTTCTCCTTAAAATTCTAAAGTCTCTTAACTGTGAGCTCCTATAAAATATAATAAAAAATAAATTAAATACTCTCTTACTCCAAGAAGAAAGAGACAAGCCACAGTTACAATCAGACAGAGAAAAAAACAAAGTCCCACAGTATAAACAGCTCAATGTCCAAAATCTTAGACTCATTTGTGGCATGGCCTCCAAGGCTGCAAAGGGTTGAAGTAGCCCCACCTCTCTGGCTCTGCTGTCCAGAGAACATGTCGCTTATCTCATACGTTTAGGCAGACTGCACTCCACATTGCCACTATCCTGTGTGGTACCCTGGTATCTCCAATATGACAGTATCTTACTGCAATTGGCTGCACATCCATCAGTGGCCTTTCCTTGTTTCTCATATTGCTAGCTTCAGCAGCTCCCCGTGACTCAATCCTGCAGCTTTCATGCTGACAAAACCAGTATCACATGGGAGATGTTTACACATTACCAAGTTCAGCTGACAGCTTGAGATATAGCCTTGGCCCCTTAGGACCACAGTTTCTGCAATGCTGACCTAAGAAAACACTTCCCTGGAAATTTCACCTCAGTGATGCTGGTCTCATTAATCACAGTTGATTCTTCAGCCCCACATGGGCAGCCCTGATTGTAGGGCTAGCTTTTCTCTGAAGCTTCACAAACCACATCTGCATTCTCTGTATTTCTTTCAGCATTCTTATCTTACAAGTTTCTACATAATAATCCTTGAAGCTTTGAGCACTTGATGGCTTTTGAGCCTCATTCTAGCCTCAAGTCTGTTTCCACAACATCCCCAAACCAATACGGTCAGTCTGTCAAAGTCATACTCCACATTTTTAGTACCTAGTTTGCTTTTTGTTAGTATAACACAACACCATGACCAAACGGAGAGGGTTTATTTGTCTTACACACCTAGTCTGCCATGTGGGGAGATTGAGGCGAGAAGTTGAGGCAGAAAGTTAGGGAGCAGAACAGGAGGGGTAAATACTACCTACTGCATTGCTTCCAGTGGCTTACTCGCCTAAGCTAGCTTGGGCAATGCAGGACCATCTGCTCAGAGTTGGTACCCACAGTGGGATGGACCTTCCCACATCATTTATCAAGAAAATGCCCTGTAGACATACTCACAGGCCAAATTTAAGGGGCAATTTCTCCGCTGAGGTTCCTTTTTCCTGGGTGTTCCTTTTTTTTTTTTCTTTTTTGTGAAGTTTGCAACCAAGATAGCTGTCACATATATGGAAAGATAATAAAACATATTGGTTTTGTAAATAATATTGGCTAATATTTACCAAAAAATACCAAGAAACTAAGGACAACAAATAAAATGGTAAGACTAAGATATGAGAAATCTTGGAGGAACCAAAAGTTCATGGTACATGTAGAAAAATATGTCAAGAGAAAAGAAATTAAAAGATCAGAGGTATGAGATATAAGTAAGCTGAAACTGCAATTATGTGCAAGTTGCAGTTAGTAATGATGTAAAGGATGGATCATGACCATGGGAGGCTGAACAAGAAATCCAAGAAGAAGGACTGAAGGTAATGAGCTCTGAGCTTAGGAAGGCTTAGAAGAATTATCTGCACACATAGTAAAACTGCCTTTAAAACAGGAATAAAAATAGATAATAAAAGAAGATAAATCACCAATAACTATGGAAGAATAATTCCAGGGTACATTGATAGGAACACTGACATGCAGAGAACCATGAAGTCTGTTGACATATGAATCAAGGCTTGGATGTTCCCTAAGCATGACAATAATAACAAGAAATCTCCTCCCTTGTAAGACTGATGATGGGAATCCCAGAGGAAATGGACTTAAGATACCTTGAAGGGTAAGGGCAAGACTTGAGTGACTGCTTTGTTATTGGTACAAGAGGATGGAGAATGTTTTCAGAGAAGAGATTGGCGTTCTGTGGCTGGGAATGCTTTGTAAGGACCCTGAGTATGACCAGAGGAAAGGATCTGTTGATAGGGGAGGATGGGAGAAGGAAACAGGACAGGAGTCAAACATAATAGAAACGGGAATGTGAGAAAACCAATAGTTTCTTATGAAGGATACGTTGAAAGGAAGTCAGGGCATGAAAGCTATCTGTAACAGGCTCTCTACAGAATGTGATAGTGAAGTGGGGAGTGTTTGAGAGCATGTAATTCTTCGGAAAAATAAAGAAAATTGGGATAACGAGGTCCTAATAACAGTGTACAGGCCCCTCTTGACTCCTGATGACGTGGTAGATGGTCTAACGAAGGCATGGCCTCAGCCTAATTTTTGGTGGAGTATGAGCTTTACCTTCAAATTTTAAGTTGTATTTTTATAAAAATGGAAAATGCATATCATTTTAGAAAATAAAAACAATAATCACAAAGAAGGGATTTCTAGATTTGGAAACAGGTCATTTGAGTTTAAATCTCAAGTACAGTAATCACTAACCTTGGCCAACTGCCCACTGACCATCGCAACCTGCAAAAGATTTGTGATTATCCGAGTTTTTCCTCAGTACACCGAGACTCAGTTCATGTCATCCAGATCTCTGGCATATTATTCTGGCAAGGTTAGGATATTAATAATCATGAAGATAATGCTAATTTTATAAAACAGGTTACAAAAACCAGTTTGGTTTTTTTTTCCTTGGGGGGGGGGGAGGAGATGGTAAAAAGACCCAAAAAACTGGACAGAGAATTCAGAATCATGAGACAACTTGAGCCGAAGTCTGGAAAGGAAGGGCAGCACTCATCCCCGCATCAGTCTTCATACTGTGCCAAGGGAGACAGCAGATGACACACAGCAATACAACAATAGCATATGAAAAGTGATACCCACCACTAGGCAATTCCTGGATGCAAAAACTATGCAAAAGACCATTAGAATAAAGAGTCAGTCTTGAGAAGAGTGGGGAAAAGAGAACACAAAACAAAGCAAAAAAAACCTTGAATCTACTTACACAAAATGGGTTTAAATTTTAAACCAGAATTGACTGTATAACTCTGAATTAGAAAGAGAATGCTCATCTCTCAGAGTAAACCTGAAAGCCTGAGAGATGAACTATATTCAGATGAGGAAGCCTACGTCTTTTTACTCCTGATTACAAAGGACCCACTGTAATCATGGAAGAAAACACACACTGAGTACTTACTACAGTGTTGGGGTAAGCTCTCTGCTTCAAGGTTTTTACGTATATCACAGTTTTGTTCTCAGAGACCCTCAATGCAGTGTTATTTGTTCTGCTTACCAAACAAGAAAGCAAAAACCAGGATTTGATCTGCTGAACACAAAGTCCCTAGCCCCAGTTATCACACTCTATATTGTCTCCACCTAGAGGTACACACCGTTCAAATGCTTTGTCATTTATGATAATAAAAGAATGTGCAACTTGGTGGATATTTTAGACATAGTTATTTCTTCATCAGAGTTTAAGTTCTTTAGGATCTTAGGGCATAATTTCAGGTGTTTTGGTTTTCTCTTCCAACATCCTGCCTGCCGAAGAGGGTAGCCAATTCCTATGAATAGGCAACCAATGTGTCAGGTGCCGTGAGACCCAATGACACCCATGCGAGCAGCAGCTCCTTTGATAGCCTTGTGGTTAAATCCGTGGAGGCTCCATGGCAGGAGTAATTTAGTATCCTCGTCTTTATAAATGCAGGAAGAACCTGCCTCCCACTGAAGCCAGAAAATACTTGGTTTTATAAAATAAATGAGTGTCCAAACAGATGAGAGATCATTTATTTCCTTGTACTACATGTCAAAACAGCTGAGGAAATAGTGCTCTTCGACAACTCTTTGCTCCTCGTGCCATCATCAGTTTAAACATTATCATAAATAATTATAGCTTCTCATGAGGCATTCTGTAATTAAAGTACATTATCTTTTTTTCCAATTTTAGGATTACTGGACTCTGATCCATTCTATACATGTTGTCTTTCAAAACCCATAATTAATCCCTGCTATGAGCATGTCAAAATTAATACTTGGGCCATATTCTTATATTTATATTGGAAATCTCAGACACCTTCATTCATTTTTAACATATGAAAATAATTTTAGCTGCAAACATTATCAGAATCCAATCCAAAGCAATGAAACAAAGAGGAAACCGTGTCTAATTGTATGCTGTCCCGCTGCTTTGAAACTGGATACCTTTTAAAGCCTTTCTGTAATAGGTATACTTTATAAAAGCCATGAATGAGGAAGCCACTTGCCAACCATGAAAATTTTTGTTGCAGCTTACCTATGCTCTTTTGTGAAATTCTGCACAAGGCACAAAACCTTGGATCTGCTCTGCTTCTCCCAGTGGTTTCAAAAACTCAAAGGAAATGAGATATTTTCATCTCTTGCTTTGAAGGTACAGTTTAACTTTAGCTGCCTGTGTCCCTGGTGGTCACTGCCATATTGTCATCTTACAAGAAGTTTTTCTATAAGATGAACAGCTGGCTGGTATAGCAACTTTATGAGATGAATTATCTTTGGGAAATCTTCTGGAATACAAAACGTAATATACATAAGACCAATTTTTTGGTATCAGGTATGTGCCAAGAAATTTCAATATCTAATCAAAATTCTGTATACAGAGCTCTTCTTGCCTGCAAAATCCTGTTTAGAAAAGCATTCTGTTTTACCGGTGTTTATATTCTTGATAAATTTCATAACTGGCCATAAATTTTCACCATTACTTCATACCTTTTACACCAGAACTACATCAAATAACATTATGCGTCACTTATTCCATAGCTAACTCCTTATCAAAACTAATTTCCCATACTGAATAAGTTAAAAGTAAGAAAAAATGGTGCTTGAAGAAAAAGAGTTTGTATATTTGCTAATGGAAGGAAGGCTCCTGGCCACAGATGTGTCCTCTTGGCTACAGATTAATGCTGTTTATGGCAAAGGTAAGTGCGGTATTGTACATTCCATTTCTTCTCGGTTCCACTGCCCTTCAAGTGAGCCTGAGAAGAACCAACACTTCAAAAGATTCAGTAAGCAAGTAACAGGAGGTAAAAAAGTGAAGAATGAGTGATGACATCAGCAAGGAGAGAAATAATACCTATCATAACTCGAGGTAAGCCTTTCCCATTCAGCGAGCCTCTGATTTTCCTAGCCTGAATGACTCCATGAACTTTTTCAGGACCACAAAGATGTTTCTTTAACATGTTAAGAAGGCCAATGGAAATGATCTTCTGCTGTAAATTCTTTCCTATCTTATACAGCCACCAAGTCCAATATCAGACACTTGTAATCTTCCGGGGACCACAGATTGATGTCTCCTGGGACTAGGAAATGGTGAAAGCCACGGGAGTTAAAGATAATCACAAAAGGATCCAGAAAATTGAGCTTATCCAATTAATATTATATCAAACCTCCTTCAGTCCAATCACTTCCATGCTCATTAAGAAGGGCTATGGAAGTCACATGAAGAGAGTTCTTAGGCTGACACAAGAAAGAACATGTGTGTGCCATCCTCAATTTGTCTCACTCCTACATTTATCCAGAACCTTTACTGCATCAAGGGGGTTGGGAAGCAGACAATTTCAGTCAAATACAATGAATTCAAATCCAAATTAATTAATTAAAACGCCTAAACAAACTTTATTAGTAGCTCTGATCTGCAGTTTCTATCTTTAGCAATAATTGTCTTACTATATTTCCCTGAGGGTTAGATATGATAATATATAGACTTACTCATGCAGAGCTTCACCAGGAGTCTTAAAGTATGCTTCTATTTAGGCTAAAATTGCCCAAAATAATTTAATAGCAGCAGCTGTTATAACAGCAGTAGATATAGTAAGAACAATACCAACTTTTTATTGAATGCTTTATATGCTAAGCAATGTGTTAAGTGCATGAATACAGTATGTTTAAATATCATTAAAACTTCATAGCATAGATGTGATTAACATAAAAAGATCCCAAGTAAATATTATCACATAAAATGTAAAAGTGAACAGGTAGACAAAAATCTATCCATTTCTTCTGAGTAAGAGGTCTATCTAATTAGCATGCTATTTGACTTTCTTCATTTTCACAGTGCTCACTTTCATTACATACCCTAATATATAATAAGTCTTGCTTATGCAGCATATCTGAGCCTTAAAGGTGAGAAATCTTTTTGGAACCAGTAAGTTAATCTATGCAGATATATCCCCTTAGATCATGTTCTTGTACCGTACGTAATGCTGTCAGATAAACACTGTCTGCACAACTCCTCACCCCACTTTCGCTTCTGTTGCTGTGGCAAATGCCCTGACCAAAAGCAACATTGGATAGGAAAGAGTTGATTAGACTTACAATTCCAAGTTACAGCCCATCATTTTAAGGAAGCCATGGCCGGAACTCAACCACCCAGTTAATTTGCATCCACAGAAAAGAACAAAGAGAAAAAACAACAACAAAAAAAAACACACAAATTTGTTTGGTTGGTTGCAGCTAGTTTCTTGTTCTATAATGTTTAGAAGCCTTTGCTTAGAGAACAATGCTACATCTTCCATCTTCTTATGTCAATTAAAACTAAGACAGCCCCCAGAGACATGGTCACAGGCCAAGTGATCTAGGCTATTCCTCATTCCAATCCTCTCCCCAGGTGATTCTGCATTATGTTGAGTTCAGGAACCAACATTGAATACAGACAGCAAATAAAATTAGATTCAGGGCCTCAGAAAGCAACCATACTCTTTCATGAGTGCCAGGCCCTTCATCTGTCTCTACATCTGAAAACCTGGGCTCTGGGGTTTAACATAAGATTAACACCAAGGCCATCAAACATACACAAATTAGATGGCCTGCGTGGGAAATGTCATTTGATCCCATGTTTCTTCATGCTGTTCTTGGCACTTTATACAGGTCCTTTTTCTGCATCTCAGAAGTTCTGCAGGGGTCAGAGAAAAAGTCAGGAAAGTGCTTGCTGTACAGGCCTGCACTTCCTGGGTGTGGAATCTCAGTACCCATATAAAAGCCAGGCATAGTGGGGTGTAGGGCTCATCTGTCATCCCAGTGCTGATGAGACAAAAATAGACAGATCTCTGGATTTTACCAGCCACTCAATATAGGCAAGATGGTGAGCTCAGGTTCAGTGAGAGAGAGACCCAGTCTCAAAATGTTACACTTAGATCTCCAAATTACCAACACAATTCTTTACAGAACTTGAAAGAAAAATACTCAACTTCATATGGAATAACAAGAAACCCGGAATGGCTAAAAGAATCCTCTACAATAAAAGATCTTCTGGAGGTATCTCCATCCCTGATCTTAAGCTGTACTATAGAGCAACAGTAATAAAAACTGCATGGTACTGGCATAGAAACAGAATGGTGGAATCGAATAGAAGATGCAGAAATAAACACACACACTTTTTTGACATAGATGCCAAAACCATACAATGGAAAAAAGATAGCATCTTCAACAAATGGTGCTGGACTAACTGGATGTCTACATGTAGAGAAATGCAAATAGATCCATACTTTTCACCCTGCACAAAACTACAATCCAAGTAGATCAAAGAACTCAATATAAAAACAGACACACTACACCTGTTAGAAGAAAAACTGGGGAAGAGCCTTGAACTCATTGGCACAGGAGACAGCTTCCTGAACAGAACAACAACAGCACAGGCTCTAAGATCAACAATAAGTAAATGGGACCTCATGAAACTGAAAAGCTTCTGCAAAGCAAAGGACACTGTCATCAGAACAAAACAACAGTTTACAGACTGGGAAAGGATCTTCACCAACCCTATATCTGACAGAAGCCTAATATCCAGAATATATAAAGAACTTAAGAAGTTAAACAGCAACAAATCAAGTAACCCAGTTAAAAAATAGGGTACAGAGCTAAACAGGGAATTCTCAATAGAAGAATATAGAATGGCAGAGAAACACTTAGAAAAATGCTCAGCATCCTTAGTCATCAGGGAGATGCAAATCAAAACGACCCTGAGATTTCATCTTACACCCATCAGAATGGCTAAGATCAAAAACTCAAGTGACAACATATGCTGGAGAGGATGTGGAGAAAGAAGAACCCTACTCCATTGCTGGTGGGAATGTAAACTTGTACAACCACTTTGGAAAATAATCTGGTGCTTTGTCAGAGAAATAGGAATAATACTACCTGAAGATCCAGCTATACCATTCTTAGGTATATATCCAAAATATGCTCAAGTATACAAGGACATTTGCTCAACCATACTAGTAGCAGCTTATTTGTAATAACCAGAAGCTAGAAACAACTCAAATGTCCCTCAACGGAGGAATGGATACAAAATTGTGGTACATTTACGCAATGGAATACTACTCAGCAATTAAAAACAAAGAAATCATGAAATTTGCAGGCAAATGGTGGGATCTAGAAAAGATCATTCTGAGTGAGGTATCTCAGAAGCAGAAAGACACACATACTATATACTCACTCATAAGTGGATATTAGACATAGAATATAGGATAATCATACTAAAATCTGTACACCTAAGGAAGCTAATCAAGAAGGAGGACCCTGGGTAAGATGCTCAATCTTCATTCAGAAAGACAAATGAGATAGACATCAGAGGAGGGAGAAAATAGGGAATAGGACAGGAGCCTATCACAGAGGGCCTCTGAAAGACTCCACCCAACAAGGTATCAAAACATATGCTCAGACTCATAGCCAAACTTTGGGCAGAATGCAGACAATCTTATGAAAGAAGGGGGAGATAGAAAGACCTGGAGGGAACAGGATTTCCACAAGGGGAGCAACAGAACTAACAAATCTGGGCACAGGGATCTTTTCTGAGACTGATACTCCAAACAAGGACCATGCATGGAGATAACCTAGAACCCCTGCACAGAAGTGGCCCAAAGCAGATCAGTATCCAAAAGATTTGCCCAATAATAGGACAAGGGACCATGTCTGACATGAACTCATGGGCTGGCTCTTTAATCACCTACCCCTGAGGAGGGAGCAGCCTTGCCAGTCCACAGAGGAAGACAAAGAAGCCAGTCCTGATGAGACCTGATAGACAAGGGTCAGATGGAAGGGGAGGAGGACCTCCCCTATCATTGGACTAGGGGAGGGGTATAGGAGAAGAAGACGGAAGGAGGGTGGGTTTGAGAGGGGATGGTTGAGGAGGCTACAGCTGGGATACAAAGTAAACTGTAATTAATAAAAATTTTAAAAAATTAAAAAAAAATATTACACTTAATGTATAAAGTAAAAAACACCTACATGTCTCAAAGCACATAAGGTTCACGACAGAGAGGAACCATTTGACCGGATTGATGGGGAGCTAAGGTTAGTGTGGGTATAGGAAACAATTACTGACTGCACAGTGTCGCCACTGACTCAGGGAGAGGGAGAGAGATGCAAAGAACCATAAATAAGCAAAGATAGAATTTCACTCACCCAAGAAAATGCTAATTTGACGAGAGTTTGCTTTATTTTTAGAAGGCCTGGTTCTGACAACACTATCCAGAAATAATTATTCAATAGTGAATGCCAAGAAGTTCACATCCAAAGTGATAAGAAATATTTTAAGCTACCTTTCCCAGAAATACAATCTGTTTCTCAATTGATAGGGATTCATCACAGGCTTATATCACAGTTCCTCAGAAAACTTAGCCATGCTCTAATTCATCAAAAGCCACCAGACCAAGCTTCCATATAATCCTTCAATCAAACACATAATTCTTCTAGCTAGTTAGAAGTTTATAAGCCCCTTACTAAGCCCATGATGTGCAGGGTCATACCAATTTCAAAGTCCTTCCAAAGGAAAGGAAACTCTAGTTGTTGCCCTGCATCCACTTTTCCTGTGGGATATTTTTAGAAATTTATCATTATTCAAATAAAAGAAGAAATTTAACATTAACTACAATTCTAAGAAACAATGCAAATTCTTCTAAAGATTTAAAAAAAATGGTGGGCATTTCTTGAAACAGAAATTTGAAACAAACTAAAAGGGTCATTTTAAAGAGACTGATTTGGTGGTCCGGGAGGCAGCCAGGGGGTTGAGTCTGTGCTGCTCTTCCCCAGGACTGCAGATCAGCAACCAGCACACACACTGGGTGCCTCAAAACTACCTGTGACTCCAGCTCTAAGGAGAACCCCAAATCCCCTTCCGGCCTCTGTAAGAGCAACATTGTGTGCGCATACCCACACAGACACACAAAAACACAATAAACAATTACTCACTATATATAATTGTTTGAAAACAAAATACCAAAAGAAAGAGAATTTTAAGTTGTGAAGCCTTAGCGGCCCACTCCCCTAAGGAGTGTTGTGATCTCAGCCAGAATGGATTTCAAATTCCCGATCTACAAAGGAGGGGGAAGTGAGTCTCTGTGTCCTCCATACACTGGTTATTTGGGAAGAATTTGCAATACACATAAAACTATGCAGTGTTATTGTCAAGCACTTCCTCATGTGAAAGGGGACGAATGCAGGCCTGTATTTGTGGCTGCCTCTCCGTCTTGTGTGATTATCCTCTTTACTACTTAAATCAGAGTAGCCACATATGTTATTGTCTTATGTATGACCAGAAATAAACGTAAAGAACATACTCCTGTCACTTAGATGTCACTGTAATCCATTTTCATTTTGAACTTGTACCAGAATCAGATGTTTTAGCATTTTTACATGTTTTGACAGCCTACTTTACACTGTAGTTCTATGAATTTAAATACAGATAAAATGTTTCTGATGAAAATCCTGAGTCTGACTTGAATGGGCTACCACTGTTATTTTGAAGATTCAGCACAGAAAAAAATATTTAAATATACCATTAATAACATTTATATTGCTTTCACACTCAGCTAATAATACTACAACAGTACATTTTCTTTCCAGTGTGAAGCTTAAATCCCCTCCATCAAGCTACCATTAAGTCAGGGGCCATCATATCTTACATATATTTGCTCAATAAAATACATCATTAAAATTGATTTCAACTATTTTTGTTTGCTTTTTTAATATACCAACTAGAAAATTTTAAGTTCTGTGTTTATCTTATATTTTATTGTTATATTTTAATGGATGACAGGTAGGGAAATTTAGGTTTTCACCAAAATTAAGAATCTTGTCACATATCTCATTACAAGCTCTTCTACCACAACTGAAAAATGAAAATGTGCTGGGAAAACAGGCTGGTTCCTCTCTGCAAATCTGCATGACAATGTTCACCCATGTATGCATGTTGAACAGTGCAGTCCTGGAACTCTGAACCACTTTCACTGATGCCTACAAATTTCTGCTTCAGTGGCAAAGGCCAAAGGGTCATGTCTCCAATCCCTGAAAACTCAAGCACAAGTATTTAAGAACATAGATGAGGGAGCTCTAGAAATGTCCCCATTTATACAATGTGAGACTCACAGGAACCTCAGCTATCTGGAAAGCAGCCATATCGTTGGGAAGGAAAACAGAGAAATTCACTAAGAATCACCAAGAACCTGCTATTTACCAGAGAGACTAATGAAGTTTCTCTAAGTTAAGCTATCCAAGAACCTTTATGGTTAACAATGCTTTTAAACAACTGGCGAGGGCTGTCGTTGCTCCCCTACACTCACACACACCCCTTTCTAGGCACTAGGCACTTTTTATAAACTTATTTTTCAGTCTACCCAGCTCCACATTGTAGGTTCTGTTATTATCCTCATTCAACAAAACAAAGAAATAAAATAACTTACACAAGATCACAGAGTTCATCAGGGTTAAAGTCAAGATTAAAATTGAGGGCAACCTTATTTGAGATCTGAATTAAGCATACTCTTAATGCAAAGGGCTTCTTATTCAAACACAAAACTCAAAAGCAAGAAAAATGAGCTGCAAGTAAATATTACCTGTAGACATAGAGAGACACATAACACATAGATCACTGGTTATTTTCTGTTTCAATAGAAACATGGAATAAAAATAATGATCAGAGACATTACAGACCATTTTAAAAACTGACTAATATGTTTATAATGGCCCCATTCACATGAAGCACTAAATCTAGAAGTAAAAAGTTATACTGTTTAATGATGTATATGTATGCTATAAATTTTTTAAAAAGCAAGCAAAATATTGTCACAAATGATGGGATAATGACTTCTCCTTTGGAAATTAAAATTGTAATCAAGGAAGCTGTAGGATGCTTTTGTTGACTTGGGTGGTACAGATCTGAGTTTTTTCATTAAGATTGTTTTTTAATGATTTGTGTTATTATTATATCCAAGGGGTGGGGACAGTTGAGTGTAAGTGTGTGGACAACATACATACAGGTCCCTGCATAAAAGCTGTCAATTCTCAACATAAAACCAGACACACTAAACCTATTAGAAGGAAAGTGGGGAAGAGCTTGGAACTCATTGTCCCAGGAGACAACTTCCTGAACAGAACACTTCAGAACATCACAGACTCTAATATCAATAATTGATAAATGTGATCTCATGAAACTGAAAAGCTTCTGGAAAGCAAAGGGCACTATCAACAGAACAAAACAACAGTCTACAGACAGGGAAAGGATCGTCATCAACACAACATCTGACAGAGGGCTAATATCCAGAATATATATAAAAACTCAAGAACTTAAAAAGCAACAAATTAGGTAATCCAATTTTTAAAATGAGATACAGAGCTAAACAGAGAAGTCTCGATAGAGGAATATTGAATGGCAGAGAAACACTTAAAGAAATGCTCAACATCCTTAGTCATCAGGGAAATGAGAATCAAAGTGACCCTGAGATTTTACCTTACACCCATCAGAATGGCTAAGATCAAAAACTCTAGTGACAATACATGTTGGATAGGATGTGGAGAAAGGGGAACCCTCCTTCATTGTTGGTGGAAATGTAAACTTGTACAACCACTTTGGAAATCAATCTGGCACTTTCTCAGACAATTAGGAATAATGCTATCTCAAGATCCAGCTATACCACTCCTAGGCATATATCCAAAAGAGGCTCAAGTATACAACAAGGATATTTGTTCAACCATGCTAGTAGCAGCTTTATTTGTAATAGTCCAAATCTGAAAGCAACCCAGATGCCTCTCAGTTGAGGAGGGATACAAAAATTGTGGTACATTTACATAATGGAATACTATTCAGCAATTAAAAACAAGGAAATCATGAAATTTGCATGCAAATTTCCTACCTGAGTGAGGTATACCAGAAGCAGAAAGACACACTTGGTACATACTCAATTATAAGTGGATAATAGACATTTAATATAGGATTAATACTAAAATCTGTACACCTAAAGAAGCTAAACAAGAAGGAGGACACTGGGTAAGATAATCAATCCTCACTCAGAAATGCAAATGGACAGACATCGGAAGAGGGAGAAAACAGGGAACAGGATAGGAGCCTACCACAGAGGGCCTCTGAAAGACTACCCAGCAGGGTATCAAAGCAGCTAAGTTTCATAGCCAAACTTTGGGTAGAGTGCAGGCAATCTTATGAAAGAAGGGGGAGATAGATAGACCTGGAGGGGACAGGAGCTCCACAAGGAAAACAACAGAACCAAGAAATCTGGGCACAGGGTTTTTTTTCTGAGACCAAGGATCATGCATGGAGATAACCTAGAACCCCTGCACAGATGTAGCCAATGGCAGCTCAGTCTCCAAGTGGGTTCTCTAGTAATGGGAACAGGGACTGTCTCTGACAGGAACTCATGGGCTGGCTCTTTGATCACTTTCCCCTGAGGAGGGAACAGCTTTACTAGGCCACAAAGGAAGACAATGCAGCCAGTCCTGATGAGACCTGATAGACTAGGATCAGAGGGAAGGGGAGGAGGACCTCCCCTATCAGTGGACTTGGGGAGGGGTATGGGAGGAGAAGAGGCAGGGAGGGTGGGATTGGGAGGGGACGAGGGAGGAGGTTACAGTTGGGGATACAATGTGAATACATTTTAATTAATAAAAATAAACAAATAAAAATTTTAAATAGCGGTCAGTTCCTTGAAAACTGAAGTTCCAAAGGTTATGAACTTCCCAGTGTGTCCATGTCCTCTGTAAAAGCAGCAAGTGTTCTTAACTGCTGGCCCATATCTCTAGCCTGCTCATTAGAATTATTAAAGTAATACATATTTATGCAAAAATAGTAACAATAAGACTGAATGTCTTAAGTATAGAATATATATCTATAGGACAAAATGAGAAGTCAGGCAACTTTCCCTGTGGCTAAAATCTACTCAACTCTCGGGCTTTACCTTAACTACAATCTCCCACTCAAGCATCCATAACTGTATTTTCTCTACAAGGCTCCAAACTTTTATGTGGTGTTGGAGGCTGAACATGGAGCTCCCTGCCTGCTATGAAAGAATTGTACCCACTGAGCTGTATTCACAACTAAAGAGTCACAGGTGTGGCTTCTCTACATGGACACCGGAGAGCACAGAAAGAATAGTGATGTCTAAGATGTGATCTTCCTGTAAAGAAGTTAAATCTTGTGGGTTTTTACGAGCAAATGCATAATATAATTTTGAAAATTTTAACACACAATGGTTACAATAAAGAGTCTAGTACTTTTAGAAATGAGAAATAATAGCAACACATGCTACTCTTAACCAGAAAAGATCCTATATTTAAAAATAACAACAAATTAAAAGGGAATTAGCATGCATAGCTATTTGCATATATAAATATTGAGGCTCCAATTAGACAACTAACTGGGAGTGAGTGTGAAATGAAAATTAAATAAGGCATGGGAGGAAGGAAAGGGGAAAGATCATAATCAGCAAGCACAGCCCTGGTAAAGCCACTAAAGAGCAATGGCGCAGCAGGAGATGCAGGCTCAAAAAAAGGCAGAGAAGGAAAACAGTATCATGGACAAAAATGTGTTTTATTCTGCTTTATCTTTCCTTTCCCAGATGACACCGAGGCATATAGCATAAAACTCAAAATAAACCAGGAAATCAATACACAAAGCTTCAGATGTGTTTTATTTTCATTCATCAGCTCTAGAAGTATTGTCGGAAGCTGGGGAGAGAGCTCAGTTGGAGAAACCACTTGCTATACAAGCATGCGTGCCTGAGTTTGAATCGTCAGAATTCACGCAGAAGCCTGATACAGAGCATGAGCATCTGTAATGCCAGTGCTACTTCAGGGATATGGGAAATGGAGACGAGGGAATGGCCAGGAGCCATAGGGACAATTAGCCTGCTCTATGCAGTACTCTGCATTGACCAATAAGAGGCCCTGTCTCCAACATGATAGAAAGCAAAGACTAGCACCTGGCGATGCTATTCTCCGACCTGTGTGTGTGAGTCAGAGTAGGTATGGACCTGCGTTCTTGTATATGAACGCACACACACACACAGGACAAATGCACAATAAAAGCACTAAAATTACTGTCATGCCACCGTAACATCTTAAATGCTGGGATGTGGCACACTTGGTACAAGGCTTGCCTAGTCACACATAAAGCTCTAGTGATGCACTAACAAGGCATGGAAGTGAATGCCTGTAATCCCAGCACTCCTGAGTTACAGACAAGAGGATTAGGAGTTCAAGGTCATCCTCCACTATGTCTCAAGTTCCAGGCTGGTGTGGACTAATGAGGCTGTAACTTAAAAAAAAAAAAATCATGTTAAATATTTTTTGAAATGCCACCTGTGTGTGTATGTTTTACACACATACACCATAGCACTTTTCTCAGAATGCTGCCCAGTTTCTGCCTGTCTATTTTAATCTAAGAAATGGCAACAGAATCAGGTCAATCATGCCATCATATCTCTACCTAGCACGGATTCTCTATCAAAGCCTTTAAAATTTTTAAAGAGAGTAAAAATCTGTTGTGTGCTAAAAGTTGTTCCAATTTTAAGCCAATCCTTGCATTCTAGCCCGTTGGCTTTCTTCTCTGGGAAGAAGACTCTTGAGCCTCAGTAACTGTTGAGAAGAATCGATCTTAATTTCACTGCTGTTTTGTGTAAGTGTCTGGAGATATTAGGAGTAATAGGGAGAAAGACACATCACAAATCTTAATTGATACAAGCACTGTCTGCTAGTTTTTGCCTCTAAGAGTCTAATACTGAAATTTTTAAAAGCTAGGATATAGGACAGAGATGGCAGTACTATTTTTCATGTAATCAAAACTTAGTTAAAGCTGTGACTGAAGGGGTTAAAGGAGATGATGAGCAACAAAAGCGACTCTTTGTATGATCAAATACAGAGTAAAGCAGCCAGGCACGGGCAGTGGCACATGCCTGTAAGCTCAGCACTGGGGAGGCAGAGGCAGGTGGATCTCTGTGAGTTTGAGGCCAACCTGATCTACAGAGTGAATCCAGAGCAGTCAAGGACAGAGAAACCCTGTCTCAAGAAAAAGAAAAAAAAAACTGGACAAAAGAGATAAGAAAATCTGCCTTAACTAGGATAAAGACACACATGCCTGTTTTACAGTCAAAATGAACATTTTAGATTCTCTTTTATATTATGTAGAAATAGAAAAATGTGTTCCTGTTAATATAATCCACAGAGCCAAGACAAATTTTTAGACCCATCATCATATTGTGATTAAAACACCAACATATCTTTCAGCAGTAAGTTTACAGTAGTGGGTGTGAATTTTGAGCAGACAGTTAACATGCCAGGAGCTCTTGGAGATGTGCAGCATATAGGTCTGGGCACAATGCCTGCTTACTGAGGTGCTGTGCCTCATTGGTTATATATGTAAACTCCAAAATACAGGGCTTACGGTTTCATGGAATTTTTCTGTATTTCTGGGGAAGATGTAAGCCATAACCCAATCAGAGAATAGTGCAGGGTTTTATGAGACACTCTCAGTAAAGAACATATCCGATGAGGGACACGAGATAGGGCTGTGTATCAGAGCTGATATTGAATGTTTCCCTTGGAGAGTCAGGTCAGCATCAGGTGCACCTAGTGGAGGCAGAAAGACATTCTGTACCAAAGTCACAGTGCAGACGAAGGAAAGCAAAAGTCTGTGTCCTGGAACAACTGAGTCCATCAGGAAGGCAGGGAAAGCCAACAGTGTGGAAAGACTGCTGAAAGGTTTGTGGCCAGAAAGGCCACTTCTGGATGTAGTAAGGGTGTCACTAAAAGAACATCCCTGAAAGGTTGAGAAGTATCTTCCACATGTCTGCCTCATCTTTACCGTCTCCTCCATAAGGGCCAGGGCTCTCCTTGGGTAGTAATGGCTGCAGCACTTCAGTTCCCTAAGAGTCTATCACTTCCATCCAAGAACACCGTGCCAAGGCACCCCTCACCCTTCCCAAATGGGAAAATAAATGACACTCTCCTAGCCTACAAAGCAAGTTCCAGGACAGCCAGGACAGTTCTACAGAGAAACCCTGTCAAAACAAAGCAAAACAACACACACACACACACACACACACACACATATATATATATATGAATGATGGGTTTAGTTTTACTGTGAAATCAGTAACTTCCATTTAGTGAGAAATTCATAGCTCTCATTTCCTTTGTTAATATTTGCTATATTTTGTTGCATTTTACCCTTTATGTAAAAGAAATTATGTATGATTATTGCACAATTCATCATAGTAGTGAATACAGCTAGTTTCCAACAAATACTAGTTATTCCTGCATTATGGGAGGATTCCAAAGTGGTGGCTTTCATAGGGATCCCTGATCCCCAGAGTATCAGGATGATTTGATAAACAAACCCAAAGGGAGTCACATTTGTCCCATTGCACAACAGTCAGAGAACAGTATGGACAGAATCAGGCTCAGATAAAAACATTTTCTTTTTATGAAAAGAAGTCAACACATGAGCATTTTCTCTAAAAGGCATTTGAAAGCAAGATATGCTTTCTTTAGATCCTACCATTACTTAGATTTATTTAGAAACAAGGATTTAGATATAAGCTAAAGAAACTGTTCAACCTAAAATACTTACTTAAAGCAACTACAAACTTTAGACACATTCAAGACTTCAGAGAAAGTACTTTCCTTTTTATTTTGAGGAAAACGAAGTATTATTGTGTAGCATTTGGGGTTTGTGATCTATAAATTTAAACTCACATTAATTACTTAGGAAACAAAGACTATTCATAGTGTGGGCTGGATCATCCTTAATCAACATTTTTTAATTTGTATGAAGATGCTGGTATTTTTATTTTAAAATTAAAATATAACTACACCACTTTTCCCTGCCTTCTCCTCCCTCCAACCTTTCTATGTTTACTATCCCCATGATCACTGTTAAATTCATTGCTCTTACTTATTTAATTGTTGTTACATATTTCGCTAATACATACATGCAGTCTGCTCAGTACACATAATGCTATTTGTATGTATGTGATTTCAGGTTGACCACGTAGTATTAAATAAACAGTATAGGGGCTTTCCCTAGAGAAGACTATTTCTCTCGCACTTAACCTCCCTTAGTTGACTATAGGTTTTGTTGTGTATTGTTGTGTTGTGTTTTGTTGTCTCAAGTTGAAGCCTCATGAGTTCTCCCCCTACCATTTTAACATGTCTAGTGACGTCATCCTTGTTCAGGTCTTCTTTAAGCAGAAATGTCAGCGAGACTTCATGGCTGTCGCTTCTGACATTCCTGATGGACACCACCTCATAGCCAGCTTCCCATTTCTCCAGCTCTTACAGTTTTTCTACCCTGTCTAGGTTAGGCTATGATCTTTTAGACTTAGGCACAGGATCCGGTGTGTGTGTGTGTGTGTGTGTGTGTGTGTGTGTGTGTGTGTGTGTGT
>NW_026591816.1:2985768-3001422 GCF_907164565.1 Psammomys obesus | reverse complement strand
TGTGTGTGTGTGTGTGTGTGTGTGTGTGTGTGTGTGTGTGTGTGTGTACATATACATGTATACATATATATACATATATGTATACATATATATACACATATATATGTATACATATATGTATATGTATATACATATATATATATATATGCTGGGCACTACATGGTCACTTATTCTCTGCATTTTGACCAGTTGTGGCTTTCTGCAGTAATCTGTCTGTTGCAGGGAGACATTTGTTTGATGAGAGGTGAAACTCATCTGTGACAATAGGGATAAACATTTAAAATAAAGTTAAGAATTTTGCTGGTTTTAGGCTCTCTTCCAAGATCTATGACTTCACTAGCTTTCAGTATTTGTCTGGGTTTCCAGAACCCGGCATGATTTCTCTCTTATTGAATGGGTTCATTTTGAATTAGAGAGCTCTTAGTTATGCCTAAAGCATGGGGCCACTATTGCACCCTAAAGGATACTGTGCCATGCTGGCAGTTACTTTACTTCATAGGTGTAACAGCTTCGTAAGGTTGTTGGTCGTTTCCCTCCCTTGGGAGTTTCTGGTCCTTTAGGAGCCGCTTGGGTTCTCTGGTTCCTATGCCTGAATTACATACATGGTGGCTTCAGAACTAAGGACCTACCCTAACCTCTGGGAGTTTATCAAGAGCAAGATCAGCAGCTCATGTTTTGGGAATCGTTTTTTTATTATTCTTTATTAATTACACTTTATTCACTTTGTATCCTCCCTGTGGTTCCCTCCCTCCTTCCATCCCAATCCCTCCCTTCCTCCCCCTTCTCCACAAATGCCCCTCCCCAAGTCCACTGATAGGGGAGGTCTTCTTTTCCTTCCTTCTGATCCTAGTCAATTAGGTCTATTTGAAGACCATTATCAACACAGATTGCATTTAACCTATATGTATGCATTATATGTATACTTATACACTGAATTATGTGTATTATAGCTATTTTAGGTGTGGTAACATTATTCCTTATGACTTTTTAAGACAGCCTTACTTTTATCCTCCTCTTTCCTTATTAATTTCCCTCCCCCTATCTAACTAAAGCCCTCCACTTTTCCATTTTGCTATTCTAATCACCTGTATCCTTCTATTCCTCCTTTAGATTGTCTCTTCCAAAAGCACCTAGTTTCCTGAATTACTGTAGGTAATTACTCACATCTGAAGATTGAAGCTAGGAACCACAGATGAATGCGAACATTCAATCTTATGATGTTTGTCTTTCTGGATCTTGGTTAGCTGACTCAATATGATCTTTTCGAGTTCTAGTCATTCACCTGCAATTTTCATTACTTCATTTTTATTTACCAGAAAGTAGCATTCCAAAGTAGCTCTGCATCATAGATTTACAATTTATTTGTCAGTTTAAGGTCCTTCCCTGCTATTGTGAACAGAGCAGCAGTGAGCATGTCTGAGCAAGCAGATGTGCAGTAGGATGTCAAGTCCTTTGGGCATATGCCAAAGAGTTGTATAGCCGGGTCAAATGGGAGATTGATGTTTGGCTTTTTAAGAGTTCTCCAAGATGGCTAGACCAGTCTGCAATCTCACCAATAGTGAATGTTCCCTTTTCCCCTCACCCTCTCCATCATTTCTTGCCAGTTGTGTTGATAAAATCCTAGAACTTTCTAAAAATACAGTTTGGTATCCTGCTGAGAGATGGCATCAGTGGGTATACCTCAGATGACAAGACAGTATGACTTTAATGCATAGCGCAGACACAGCATGCAATCAGCTGCTTTTTTCGTTTTAGCCATGTGCTGATTGGTTCTATTTGAATATACTACTTATTACATCATTAAATTCAATATAAATTTAATGCAAGTGAAGTCATGTATGTGAACAACACCCAGCAATCTTATTATCTGAAAGTAAAACAGACAAAAAAAACATCTCCAGTTTTTATACACCGCTCACTGTCTTGACTTCTGTGAACCCCTCCACCACAGCAGCGAGTTATGTTCTGGTATTCATTCTCTCACCAAACAAAACCATAATACCACAGAAAAGATTTGTTAACCATAGGTCTCCATCAAGTTAATAACTCTTAGAAACTTCTCAGGTATTAAGCAGTAGAAGTATTCCTGAAAACACTGAAAGGCTTGATACTGTGTTCTACACCTGGTATAGTATTTGGAAATACATAGCTAAACTACAGCAGATGATAGTCCGCAGATCACGTAGTATGTCAAAATAATGTGCTAAAATTGGAGAATCTTAAGCTTCACGTACTACTAGGTAAAAATAAGAGGGATGATACATGTAGCGTCTGTTATTTAATGTGAAATTTAAATAATGAGTTCACATAGGTGTGAGGACACATGTTTACTATATGGAGTAAATGAAATACTGAAGTTTCAATATTATCCTCTGTTGGCTGTCATAAAAAATAGCGTTTAATAAAAATGTTATGCATCAGGCTAAACTTAAGCCCTATGTTCAAAATAAATAGTAAATTCTTCTGAAAGAAATTGTTAAATTGAGAAATCATGGAAGACACAAATTTCTTTTCATTATTGTGGCAGTTAGTTCTCACACCAGATTCAACTAGAGTTAAACTCACAAAGTGATTCATCGTATTAATTTTTCTGACCCTGGAAAGCTCTGATTGTGTTCCACTGTCCATAGATAGTTTCAGTGAATTTATAAGTTAAACAGCTTACTATGCAGGTTACTTTTTACAGTTTGTCTCTGTTACAAAATACATGATGAAAAGCATGAGATTTAAGTGAGACAGGAACATGTGGATTAGTAACTGACCCGAGCTGGCTTCAGCAGCCTCCAAACTGGTGAGGACAATGTAGTCAGACTTTTCGGAGACTTTTCTTCTATACTTGCTGAACTTAACCAGTAATCTTGTGCCAGAGTCAAGGTCTCTGTTGATTGCATGTTGTTTCAGTGGAGTCCGTTGCAAAGCATCTGGTTGTTGCCTTCACTCGTGATAATTTAATACATGAATGTTTCTTAAGTTCAGAAAAATGTAAAACCTTTATGTTCCACATGCGGATTATAAATTTCAGTGATGAAGCATAATGAAACATCTCATTTGCAGTTATATTTCAACAACCCAACCTTAAAATCCAAAAGAACAAGAAGAAAAACAAAAACAGTTACATTGGTTTAATGAGTCTTTGCCTTGATACGTTAATTTTTATAACTAAAGTACTGTTTTATTTAATGACATTTAACTATGTCAAATAGCATCTGAAAGTATATTTGAGTTTGTTTTGCATTTTCTTAAGAATCTGAAGTTATCTTTACACTGAAAAACAAATGTTTTTTTTTTTGCTTTTTTTAATTTGGGGGTGATATTATTTTGTTTTGTTTGTTGCTCTTTTTTCTTTTCCTTTTTTAGGAGAACAGGTGTGGCAATCGTTTTCTCTTGAGACTATATTAGCACATTTAATGTGAAGTTCACAGGCAGCTATCTGAATTCTTTTCCACGAAGATGCTAAACGTGATTTTAATGGGGGGAGGGAGAATTTTTCTAAAGAACCATTTCAGAGCAAAGTGAGAACTGTTCTTTTCTCAATGGGCGTGTCAACTCACAATGATCACTAATGGGAGTCACAGAACAGCACTTCCGGTGCATTCCCTGTAATTCTTTTTTTTAATTTGTATTAATTACACTTTATCCACTTTGTATCCCCCCATAAACCTCTCCCTCCTCCCCTCCTAATCCCATCTTCCCTCCCCCTTCTCCCTGTAATTATTTAACAGGTACCCAGACTTGGTGAAACTACCCTCACATGCTTCAGCAAAACATCCTGGACTTGCAGCAATTTTTTTCAGAACACTTTATATCCACCAGCTAATTACAACTTCACAACGCTCCTATAAAACACAGAGGTAATAAGTTTCACAAGTCTCCTTTTACTGAGTTCCCATAGAGACCATGGACAGAGATAGAGTAAAATGTAAGAACTGAGCTGCCAAGTTTCTTCCATGTCAGCATCAACTCTTCAAATGGAATGAGTAGTGAGGAGGTCTTCAGTGTCCCAATTCTCAACCTCCTTTACCATTACTCATACATTTCCCTTAACAGCTAAGAGAACTCTAACTCTGTTCACTGTGGCCATTGTTGAAGAAAAAAAAAATTTAATCCTGATACATACTTGTTAACACAGCAGGGAAGAATTAATTCGCAACTATAGTAGTGTGGTAGAGGTGTGAAGACAGCTGGGAATTCATCGCCAAGGAGCTGAGTCAACAAATGGAAAACTAGTGAGTAAAGACACCAAGAGTAAGGAGGCTCTTGGTAAACTTGCTTGATTGTACTAATCATCCTGTCAGATCAAAGATTGATCAGAGGTGGGAGGAAGAATATGATCAGCTATCAAGGATGAGCCTGTGACTGACTTGGCCTGATTCTTTACTAAGATGGTCTCAGCAAGCCAAAACTAGATCAGAGGCAAAGCAAAACCTAGTGACTTGATTCAGAAGCAGTCGTCTAAGTCTTGGTGGTAGTTGCTAAGCTTCAGGTCTGAAGCCCCCTGGCCCTGCAGGCTCCGTGCTGCATAGTTCCCTTGTACATTCTGAATAACAACATATTAGGGAAAACAGTAGAGACAATTTTCACTTTGTGATATCAGCTCTGTCTCTTTACCTCACTCCTCTCCTTCATGAAATGTACTCCTATTATGACCTCTTGGATTAAGGCCCCCTGCTAAAGGAGACAGAACAGGTGCCTTGGAAAATGGTGAAGAGGGTTGCTGCTGATGTGGCCCACTGCTGCCTCCACACTTCTTGTTGATAAGGAAAACCAAGCCATCCTAACGATTACAGAGAAAGAAATATAGTGGATACGTGGCCTCCTTACAAGGCAACCTTTTCATGTCTGAAGAGAAAGTTAAGTCTCAAAAGATAATTATTAAAAATGCCTCTTTAGACAACAGACCACCAGAGGAGAATGTGGAATCTGCTGGGGGGGGGGGAACTCTGTCGTGTTTACATACTCCATTTTTTGTGTTTATCCGTCTGTTAATACTCGCTTGTACTGAACAGTCCACTGAGGAACAGGGGCATGCAGGTCATCACTGTAGTACACCAACATCAGTTCTTCCCAGTACATACCACAGGATGATACAGAAATTCTCCCTTCAGTTTTGAGGAACCTTCATAGTGATTTCAGCAGTGATGAAACTAACATTCAATCCTACCATGAGTGTGTAGAGGATTATTTTTCCCTGTTCCTTGATAACATAGGTTGTTTATTGTTTCATTTGATGGTCTGCAATTCTCACTAGAGAGAGGTCTATTCATTTGCTTATTTCTTGACTGGGTTATTTTGGAAAATTTGAAGATGATTAGGGTGTGTGTGTGTGTGTGTGTGTGTGTGTGTGTGTGTGTGTGTTTCCCTACATCTTTCTATAGTCTAGATACAAATACTCTTGTAAAAAGTATATTTGGCAAAGGTGTTCTCCCACCCTGTAGCCTCTCTCAGCTTTATTGACGGTTTGGGTTTCGTTGTTTTGTTTTGTTTTGTTTTGTTTTGTTTTGTTATTGCTATTAATTTCATGCAGCCCACTAACTAATGCTTACTCTTATTTCCTGGTCTACTGAAACCCTATTTAGAACACACACTTTCAGTTCCCAACTTGTCTTCTCCACTATAAACTGCAAATTAACAGTATCTCCTGAGCAAGGAGAATCTGAAGAGAGGTAAAAAATTGAGAAAACAGAGCTTCTGGTTATTCAACTTGTACTTGCTATCACCTTAGGTCTAAAATTTTAACGCATGCTATATGTCCAAATCTTAATATTATATAAAACTGTGGTCAATTTTGAAGTTGAAGTTATATTATTTTCAATATAAAGTTAAATTCTTATGTTGTTGTCTGTGAATTTGTAGTTTGTAATAATGTTATTTTCTCCGGAGGTTTTTTAACATAAATACATACTTTTACTTACTGAGGATTTCACACACGTATACAGTGTATTTTGATCATATTCATCTCCTACTTCCCCTTTCCATGCCACCTCTGAGTCATGTCTTCTTGTTTTACAGCCCATTGAGTCCACTTAATGGTGCCTGTATGTGCATGGGTATGGCAATCTATCAGGGGCCTCAATCCTGAAGAAAACTATCACTTTTTTCTCCTCCAGAAGCTGTCAGTTGCCAATAACCCTTCATCTGGGAACATGACCTCATGAGTCCCTCTCCTACTGATACCAGAATGCTGGCTGGCATGCTCTTGTACAGCTCTTACGCAAGTAACAACAACTGCTGTGGGTTTGTGAGTCCAATGGCCCCATCATAGTCACAAGACAGCATTTCACAGGGGTCGTCCCCAACATCAGGTGTTCAAAATCAGTCTTTCTAGCACATCTTCCATGATGGCCCCTGAGCCTTTTGAGGTGGGTATGATATGGACGTCTCACTTAGGGCTGCGCACTCCACAAGCATCCCTTCTCTGCACCGTAACCAGTTGTGAATCTCTGTATTAACTACCATCTACTTCAAGAAGAAGCTCTTTTGGTGAGGGTTGAGAGATGCACTAGTCTACAGGAACAGAGATAAGTATTTAAAAGGCAATTCAACAGAAGTCCACTGAGCAAAATGATGATGATGGCAATGATGATAATTTGCTCCTATTATCTTTTATAGAGCCTATGACTTCCTCAGCCATTTGTTCTTGGTATGATTTACAGTACCACTCATGATTTTTCTTCTAGGAAGCAAGCCTTAACTCTAACCAGAAAGCCACTAATTTCCTCCAAAACTTTAGTGCCACTATTTAGTGCCAATGACCACACTTTGCTAAGTAATTTAGCATCACTGTCAATGCTTCTCTACATCTTGTTTACCCAGTTAAGAAGCCCAAGGAGTAGATGCACGTTACCCATGAGCACAGAAGGACTAGATGACAGAGTAGAGACTACACCATTCTCTGTAACAGTCCTGCAAGTCTGGGCTTTTCTCCTCCATGTGGAAAAGCAAAACTTCAGGTTCTCCATGCAGCTGATACCCAGTCAACACTTACTATATATTTCAACCAGTCCTGTACCAGCTTAAGGAGAACCACCCCCAAAATTTATGTTACTTTCTACTTAAGATAACCCTTTACTGCTTTCTCCACAAACAGTAGATAAAATTCATCATTTTTATTTCAGAGTACTTAATAACTAATTGATGAAAAGTTTATTAAACATTTTAGTTTTCTTTTTCTCTTGAATAAATTCAGCAATTTAAACTTTGCTGATAGGAAAATTTCAATTAACTGTATTTTTCACTACTTGCACTGATTTACATTAAAACGCACCAAATCCAAACATTCCATTTATTCTTCATATTCCGCTGGTCCTTAGTAAAGGTTAGATGCTTCTTGTTTGGATATATTTTAACACAACTCCCTGAAAAGAAAATGACTGTTTACTTCATCACTTCAATCCAAAATAAAATTTGAAGAAAATAAGTCATCTCCCTGAAAAAATTTCTTGAATAGTCAGGGTGGGAGGGGGTTGTAGTTGTTTTGTTCTCGTTTTGAAACAGTCTCCTGCAGCCCCAGGAGGCCAGGGATTCATTGTGGATATGAACTTCTGATCCTTCTGCCTCCACCTCCCAACTGCTGAGATTATAGGGATGTGTCATCACACCTGATTATTCAGTGCCTAGGATCAAACGTAGGGCTTCAATCATGCTACACAAGCACACTGCCAACTGACAGCATCCCAGCCCAGCTCTGCAATAACTTTTCTCCATGCATGAAAGCCTGCAGTGGTCCATCTTTTTCCTTTTGTAATTTCCTATCCATCTCTTAATTTATGGCACTAAAAAGTAGGTAAGCACTAGGTAAGATGACCAATCCTCACTCAGAAAGGCAAATAAGAAGGTCCTTAGAAGAGGGAGAAAACAGGAAACAGGACAGGAGCCTACTTCAGAGGACCTCTGAAAGATTCTACCTAGCAGGGTATCAAAGCAGAGGCTAAGATTCATAGCCAAACTTTGGGCAGAGTGCAGGGAATCTTATGAAAGAAGGGGGAGATAGAAAAACCTGGAGGGGACAGGAGCTCCACAAAGTGAGCAATAGAACCAAGAAATCTGGGCACAGGAGTCTTTTCTGAAACTGATACTTTAACCAAGGACCACACAGGGAGATAATCTAGAACCCCTGCACAGATGTAGCCCATGACAGCTCAGTATCCAGGTGGGTACCCTAGTTACGGGAACAGGGACTGTCTCTGACATGAACTCAGTGGCTGGCTCTTTGATCACCTCTCCCTAAGGGGGAGCAGCCTTACCAGGTCACAGAGGAAGACAATGCAGCCAGCCCTTATGAGACCTGATAGGCTAGGATCAGAGGGAAGGGGAGGAGGAGGGCCTTCCCTACCAGTAGACTTGGGGAAGGGCCTGGAAGAAGATGAGGGAGGGAGGATGAGATTGGGAGAGGATGAGGGAGGGAGATACAGCCTGGGTACAAAGTGAATAAACTCTAATTAATAATAAATAAATAGAGGGGGATCCAAGATGGCAGCACCTGGAGGACACTCTTTCTGACCAGCAGCACAGAAGGATCTGCACAGTGACCAACAGATGGAACTGTTGGTCCTAAAACACCATCAGTTGTGTTTCCCAGGTGAAAGGAAACCCCATGGTGTGGGATTCAATCAGTTTCAACTCACCCAGCTAAATCGCAGGAAAGTCCCAGTTTCACCAGGCGCTTGGTCGCCAGTACAGAGCCACATGCCAGCGTGCTCTGATCACTGTACCAGACTGAACAGTGGGGCTCACAACACCAGAGACTGGGATTTCCAGGAGATAGCAAACCCCACGGTGCAGGAAACGATCGGGACTGACCTTAGGTCACCCAGACAATCCCTGGAAAAGACCCGGGGTCAGGCAGGTGCCCAGCAGCCAGCCCAGAACAGGAAGGTTGGGTGCCAGCACAGAGTCCTGCCCACATGCCTGACTCACTGCCCCAGATAAAACTGTGGGCCCTGGGGCACCAGAGACTGAGTTTCTCTGTCGGGTGAAATGCCCACAGGGAGGGGAACAGCAGGTCTGGCCTCAGAGCATTCAGCTGACACTCCCACTCCGAAAAGTTCTCCGGAAAAATTACCCAGTTTCGGCAGACGCCCAGGCACCAAATCGCTAGCAAGGCAGAGCCACGTGCCTATGCCTGCGTGTTCTACTCGCCATCCCAGACAGAACTTCAGTCTCCAAAACACAGTCTGGGTGTCCCTGTCAGGAGGAAACTACATAGTGTGGGGATCATCAGGTCCAACGCTCAGGACACCCAGCTCCAGAAGACTTTCTGGATTCATGCAGGCTCTAGGCTCTAGCCTTCTACTGCAGGCATGAGTGACATGCTCACCTGCCATTGATTACTGCTAGGGGACTGGGGCACACAGCTGCATCCTCAGACCTACAAAAGCCTGAGAGCCATTAGAGCAGCTCTCAAGATACTGCTACAAGGTGCGACCAGTTATCCCTAGCTAAACTGACAAAACTGTGGGACTTCCTGGTTCTTCAAGAGGGCTGCACCCAACAATTACACCTTAAGAGCAACAGCTGCAGCTCACTAAGTTCAGAGCAAGAAACCCAGCAGCAGGACAGCCATCTCCAGGACCTCTCCTGATGAGAGGAAAACCTTCCTGAACACCACAGTTATCACACAGGTCCATACACCTGAAGTGAACTGTGACAATTCCTGAGAAGCACCACCATTCAGTTGACCATACCCAAAAAGCTGAGGAGATCTCATTCAGAACCCCGCCAAGTGGTTTCTCCCTGCACCAGGACCCAGCAGGCACCAAGCATCAAACAATACCTGAGACAGACAGATGGGTAGAGGCCAACGAAAAAGTACAACCAACAAAAGGCAAAGCAATATGGCATGCCCAGAACCCAGTTATCCAGGGGCAAGTTGCCCTGGACACCCTAACATAAGTGAAATTCAAGAAGATGACTTCACATCGATGCTTATGAAGAGGTTAATAGAGGAAACAAATAAAATTCATAAAGAATTAAAGGAAGATATAGTAAAACAGATTATGGCCATCAGCAAAGAAATACAGGAAGATGCAGCCAAACAGTTGTGGCTTTCAGATAGTAAATGATTAAATTAAAGAAGCAGAGAAATTTTCAAACAAACAGGGAAGGAATTGAAGGAAAAACAGAAAAACACAGTCAGACAGGTGAAGGAAATCAACAAAACAGTTCAAGATCTGAAGATAGAATTGGAAAAATTAAAGAAAAAACAAATGGAGAAAATCATGGAAAAGGAGAACCTAGGAAAGAAAACAGATATACAGAGGTAAGCATAACCAACAGACTAAAAGAGATGGAAGAAAGAATCTCAGGAGTGGAAGATACAATGGAATAAATTGATGTGTCTGTCTAAGAAAATAATAAATCCAAAAAATTCCTGACACAAACCATCCAAGAATTATAAGATAACATAAAAGGACAAAACCTAAAAATAATAGGAATAGAGGGAAAAGAAGATTCCCTCCCCCAATGCCCAGAAAATATTTTCAACAAAATCATTGAAGAAAAATTTCCCCAACTTAAAGGAGAGGCATATAAGAATACAAGAGTCCTACAGAAAACTTAATAAAATAGACCAGAAAAGAAAATCCTCCTGCCACATAATAATCAAAACAGTAAGTATACAGAACAAAGAAAAAATACTAAACGCTGCAAGGGAAAAAGGCCAAGTAACATATAATGGCAAACCCATCAGAATCACACCTGACTTCTCAACAGAGACTATGAAAGCCAGAAGGGCCTGGACAGATATCATGCAGACCCTAAGAGAACACAGATATCAGCCTAGGCTACTTACCCAGCAAAACTCTCAGTCCTCATAGACTGAGAAAACAAGATATTCAATGACAAAAACAAATTTCAACAATACCTACACACAAATCCAGCATTACAGAAGATACTAGAAAGAAAAATACAACCCAAGAAAACTAACTACTTTCAAGAAAACACAAGAAATAAATAACCTAACTACAGCAAAACAAAAAGTACCCAAGAACACAAACACACTAGTATAGCTAACATCAAAATCAAAAGTTCTAACAGCCACTGGTCATTAATCTCTCTCAACATGAATGAACTCAATTCTCCAATAAAAAGACACAGACTAACAGAATGGATGCATAAACAAGACCCAACAATCTGCTGCATAGAAGAAGGATACCTAAGTCACAAAGACAGACATTACCTGAGAGTAAAGGGTTGGAAGGTAGTTTTCCAAGAATGGACCCAAGAAGCAAGCAGGTGTAGCCATTCTAATAGCTGATAAAATAGACTTTCAGCCAAAATTAATCAAAACAGATGGAGAAGGACACTTCTTACTCATCAAGGGAAAAATTCACCAAAAAGATATTGTAATCCTGAACATTTATGCCCCAAATACGAGTGTACCCACATTTGTAAAAGAAACATTAATAAAACTGAAAACACACATAGATCCCCACACATTAATAGTGGGAGACATCAACACCCCACTCTCAAAAAAGGACAGGTCAACAAAGCAGAAATTAAACAAAGAAACAATAACTCTAACAGAGGTCATGAATCAAATAGATCTCAAGGACATCTACAGAACCTTTCATCCAAACACAAAAGAATTTATCTTCTTCTCAGCACCTCATGAAACCTTCTCAAAAATAGACCATATAGTTGGTCACAAAGCAAGCCTCAACAGACACAAGATTGCAATAATCCCTTGTATTCTTTCTGACCACTATGGACTAAAGCTGGACCTCAGCAACAACAGAAATAGCAAAAAGCCTACACACACATGGAAACTGAACAACTTGCTACTCAATGATAGCTGGGTCAGGGAAGAAATAAAGAAAGAAATTAAAGTCTTCCTAGAATTCAATGAAAATGAAGACACAACATACCCAAACTTAAGGGACACAATAAAAGCAGTGCTAAGACAAAGTTCATAGCACTAAGTGCCTTCAAGAAGAAATTCGAAACATCTCATTCAAGCACCTTAATGACTCACCTAAAAGCCCTAGAAAAATAAGGAGCTGACACATTAAAGAGGCATAGATGGCTGGAAATAATCAAACTCAGGGCTGAAATCAATCAATTACAAACAAATAAAACAATTCAAATAATCAATGAAACCAAGAGCTGGTTCTTTGAGAAAATCAAGAAGATAGACAAACCCTAAGCCAAACTAACTAAAAGGCAGAGAGACACCACCCAAATCAACAAAATCAGAAATGAAAAGGGGAACATAACCACAGACACTGAAGAAATCCAGACAATTAGGTCTTGCTTCCAAAGCTTATATGCCACAAAATTTGAAAATCTAAATGAAATGGACAATTTTTTTGAATGATTCCACTTGCCAAAGCTGAACCAAGACCAGGCAAATAAATTAAAAAGTCCTATATCCCCTAAGGAAATAGAAGTGGTTATCAAAAGTCTCACGTGCAAAAAAAAGCACAGAGCCAGATGGTTTCAGAGCAGAGTTCTACCAGACCTTCAAGGAAGAGCTAACACCAATACTCTTCAAACTATTCCACAAAATAGAAACAGAAGGAACACTACCAAACTCATTCTATGAAGCCACAGTCACCTTGGTACCTAAACCTCACAAAGACCCAACAAAGAAAGAGAATTTCAGGCCAATCTCCCTTATGAACACTGATGCAAAAATACTCAACAAAATACTTGCAAACCGAATCCAAGAACACATCAAAGATATCATCCACTACAACCAAGTTGGCTTCATCTCAGGCATGCAGGTGTGGTTCAATATACAGAAATCCATCAGTGTGATTCACCATATAAACAAACTGAAGGAGAAAAACCACATGATCATCTCCTTAGATGCTGAAAAAGCATTTGACAAAGTCCAACATCCACTCACATTTAAAGTATTGGAGAGATCAGGGATACAAGGCACATATCTAAACATAGTAAAGGCGATTATACAGCAAGCCTATAGCCAGTATCAAACTCAATGGAGAGAAACTTAAAGCAGTCCAACTGAAATCAGGGACAAGGCAAGGCTGCCCACTCTCTCCATATCTCTTCAAAATAGTTCTTGAAGTCCTATCCAGAGCAATAAGACAATTAAAGAGGATCAAAGGGATACAAATTGGAAAGGAAGAAATCAAAGTATCACTATTTGCAGATGATATGATAATATACCTGAGTAATCCCAAAAATTCTACCAGGGAACTCCTACAGCTGATAAACACCTTCAGCAAAGTGGCTGGATACAAAATTAACTAAAAAAAATCAATAGCCCTCCTGTATACAAAAGATGAAAGGGCCGAGAGAGAAATTAGGGAAACAACACCCTTCACAATAGCCACAAAGGACATAAAGTACCTTGGTGTGAACCTAACCAAGCAAGTCAAAGACTTGTATGAAAAAAATTCCAGTCTCTGAGAAAGAATTAGAAGAAGATATCAGAGGATGGAATGAGCTCCCATGCTCATGGCTTGGCAAGATTAACATAGTAAAAATGGCTATATTACCAAAAGCAATCTACAGATTCAATGCAATTCCCATCAAATTACCAACAAAATTCTTTACAGACCTTGAAAGAAAAATTTTCAACTTCATATGGAATAATAAGAAACCCAGAATTGCTAAAACAATACTCTACAATAAATGATCCTCTGGAGGTATCTCCATCCCTGATCTCAAACTGTACTATAGAGCAACAGTAATAAAAACTACATGGTACTGGCATAGAAACCAATTGGTGAATCAATGGAATCGATTAGAAGACCCTGAAATGAATCCGCACACTTATGGACACCTGATTTTTTACAGAGATGCCAAAACCATTCAAAGGAAAAAATGACAGGATCTTCAACAAATGGTGCTGGTCAAACTGGATGTCTACAAGTAGAAAAATACAAATAGATCCATACTTATCACCCTGCACAAAATTAAAGTCCAAGTGGATCAAAGACCTCAATATAAACCAGACACACTAAACCTGTTAGGAGAAAAAGTGAGGAAGAGCCTTGAACTCATTGGCACAGGAGAAAACTTCCTGAACAGAACATCAACAGCACAGGCTCTAAGAGCAACAATCAATAAATGGGACCACATGAAACTGAAAAGCTTCTGTAAAGCAAAGGACACTGTCATCAGAACAAAACGATTGGGAAAGGATTTTCACCAACCCTATAGCTGACAGAGGGCTAATATCCAGTATATATAAAGAACTCAAGAAGTTAAACAGCAAAAAAATCAAGTAATCCAATTTAAAAAATGGGGTACAGGGCTAAACAGAGAATTCTCAACAAAGGAATATCAAATGGCCGAAAAACATTTAAAGAAATGCTCAACATACTTAATCATCAGGGAAATGCAAATCAAAATGACCCTAAGATTTCACCTTACACCCATCAAATGGCTAAGATCAAAAACTCAAGCAACAACACATGCTGAAGAGGTTGTGGAGAAAGCGGAACCCTCCTCCACTGCTGGTAGGAATGTAAACTTGTACAACCACTCTGGAAATCAATCTGGCACTTTCTCAAATAGGAATAGTGCTTCCTCAAGATCCAGCCATACCACTCCTGGGCATATATCCAAAAGGCGCTCAAGTACACAATAAGGACATTTGCTCAACCATGTTTGTAGCAATTACAACCTTATTTGTAATAACCAGAACCTGGAAACAACCCAAATGCCCCTCAACTGAGGAATGGATACAGAAATTGTGGTACTTTTACACAATGGACTAAAAAAACAAGTGATAAAAAAACAAGGAAATTATGAAATTTTCAGTTAAATGGTGGGAACTGGAAAAGATCATCATGAGTGAGGTATCCCAGAAGCAGAAAGACACACAGGGTATATACTCACTCATAAGTGGATATTACACATATAATATAGGATAAACCTACTAAAATCTGTACACGTAAAGAAACTAATCAAGAAGGTGGACTCTGGCTAAAAAAGCTCAATCCCCATTCAGAAAGGCAAAGAGGATGGACATAAGAAGAAGGAGAAAAGAGGGAACAAGTCAGGAGCCTACCACAGAGGGCCTCTGAAAGGCTCTACCCTGCAGGATATCAAAGCAGATGCTGAGACTTATGGCCAAACTTTGGGCAGAATGCAGGGAATCTTATGAAAGAAGTGGGAAATAGTAAGACCTGGATAGGACAGGAGCTCCACAAGGAAAACAACAGAACCAAAAAATCTGGGTACAGGGGTCTTTCCTGAGACTTATACTCCAACCAAGAACTAGAACCCCTTCATAGACATAGCCCATGAAAGTTCAGTGTCCAAGTGGGTTCCATAGTAATGAAAACAGGGACTGTCTCTGACATGAACTGATTGGCCTGCTCTTTGATCACCTCACCCTGAGGGGGGAGCAGCCTTACCAGGCCATAGAGGAAGACAATGCAGGCAGTCCTCATGAGACCTGATAGACTAGGATCAGAAGAAAGCAGAGGAAGACCTCCCCTATCAGTGGACTTGGGGTGGGGCATTCGTAGAGAAAGGGAAGGGTGGGTGGTGCTGGGAGGGAAGAAGGGGGGTGTTCATGGGGGATACAAAGTGAATAAAGTGCAATTAATAAAAATTTAAAAACATCTATATCCACAAAAAAATCAACCCAATAAATCTTCACTTCCAAGCTCGAAAGAAAGAAAGAAAGAAAGAAAGAAAGAAAGAAAGAAAGAAAGAAAGAAAGAAAGAAAGAAA
>NW_026591816.1:2977273-2985758 GCF_907164565.1 Psammomys obesus | reverse complement strand
AAAGAAAGAAAGAAAGAAAGAAAGAAAGAAAGAAAGAAAGAAAGAAAAAGAATTTTTTTAAAGTAGGTAAGAAGCTCTGTACCCAATTTTTAATTGGATTATTTGGTTTGTTAGTGTCTAATTTCTTGAGTTCTTTATATAGTCTAGATATTAGTCCTCTAACAGATGTACTGTTGATGACGATCTTTTTCCAATCTGTAGGCTGTCATTTTGTTCTGATGACAGTGTCCTTTGCTTTACAAAAGCTTTTCATTTCCACGAGGTCCCATTTCAGTGATTTCTGTGATTCTCAAGAGTGTAGCTATGAATTGAGAGGAGACAAAAACAAAGATTTTTCAATTTTTATTTTAATTTTATTTGTTTTTATAACTAGTGTAAATAATTGTGTTCAGGTTTCATTGTTTTTACATCAAGAAAATTCGTTCTGAGAAAACCAACAGTTGCCTCTTCTTTGCTCTGTTTTCCTACATCCTAATTTAGATTCATTTTAATATAGAATTTTTAAGTCCCATGAATTACCTCCTACCTCAGTGAGAGATCTCTCTGCCATGGTCCTCTTGCCTCTCTCTGCCAGATGACTTGAAGGCCCACAACCACCCAATGCGAACAACTATTACTGTTACCCAGTTGGCTATATTAGCAGTGCAGAGTCAACTTTTAATTTTTTTCTAAATTAAATGCATCTTAATTTGGACATTAAAACACAAAATTTATTTTTGTATTAGAGCCATAGTATATAATATTTTCACACATTGTACTGAATTGAATCTCTCTAATCAAACATTTGTTATTTTCTTATCATAAAATCTTCCAAAAGTAATTCCTCTAGGTTCTAAAATATATAGCACTTTTGCTATCTGAGGTCACCCTGCTGTAACACCAGAACTTATTAACCCTCTCTAATTTAGGACTTGTAACTTAGTAGCTGATCAACCTTCTCCATCTTCCTTCCTCCTCTGTCTCCTAATATCTATAATTACCATTACAATTATATAACTGCTACAAACTGTTTTAACACCAGCCTTTCATATCTTACCTGTGATTAGAATTGTGTAACACTTACATATCTACTCATGCTTATTCCATCAAACTTAATTACCTCCAGTTACATCAGGCTAGTGCCAGGGGTAACATTTTGATCTTTGTAATGGATATTTCATAGAGTGCGTACATTTTCTTTATCCAATCATCAGCTGCCAGAAACGTAAGCTGTTTCCACCTTTTGTCTCTTGAATGATCACCCCTCTCTCTCTCTCTCAATGGGTTTAACAATAACTCTTCAAGGCTGTTTTCAGCTCTTTAGGGTAGCTATCTACAATGGAATTAATGGAAATACAGTAGCCACTTGTGGGATAGTCTGAGGAGTTGCCACACTATTTACACAGTGGATACATTGCTTTACTCTCCCTCCAGTGGTGGGAAGAGCACAGAGCTTCATGTCCTGCTCATCACCCCAATACTTATTGTCTAGTATTTCTGTTTCTTTCTTATCTATATGGATTTGAGATGGTATTAATCATCCTCTAAATCATTTACTGCATCAATTCTAAGAACACAATTAGGGCCCATAAATATTTGTGAAATTAAAATGGAAAATAACTACACTCAGTGAGCCTTCTACAATGTAACTCCATCTCAAGGGCTCTTGGAGGGGAGCCTGTTCTCTCTCTTTCATATTTGCTAACACAACCTCTGTCTTTCTACTTTTTCATACTACACATTACACATTAATAAGACTAAATAGGAGATTTCGAGAATGAATCTGAAATTCCTTAGTTTTGCTGGTTGACAAAACAGTGACTTTCAAATATGTGTGCGCATATGTATGTATTCATCTGTATATTCTATTGCGTTAAATAAAAGTTAACATATATGCAGTATATTTGAGAGAGAATAATACTGAAGGTAATAAATTTATATCAAATACATGTATTAGAAGTAAATTTTAACATTACCTAAATTAAAAATATTAAGAACTCTGGGTCTATATTACATGGGGTGTTGACTTTTTTATCATGAGTCAGGCTTCAGAAAGGTGGCTATATTTGAAAGTATTTCCTTTTTTTTTCTATTGTGTTAAGTATTCAGAGCAATATTTGTGCCTTTCTGCAACTAGGCAATAATTAATTCAATCAAGAAAGACTAATTAATTACTTGCTAAATATAAATACTGTGTCACGCCTAGTGGCCTCAGAGAAGACCCCAAGGACGTGACTTATTCAAAAGTGCCACATTCTAGAGACAAACATCCTGATGCCACAGAGATCCTCCAGCAACAACCAAAGTCTCTAAATGCAAGAATTTAATTGTAAAGGGTAGGTTACCAAAAACCTCAGCCATTCATAACATTCCAGACAAAATTACTTGAGTGTAAGGACAAGCTACACTCCTATCATTCCTTCCATCTGTTTGATTGAAGTCATCCAGCACAGCACATGCAGTCCATCAAAAATCCCTGGCAGCCTGACACCGTTCCTTCTGTCTGTAATAATGTCAAGTGCAGGAAATTGAAGCGAAGGTTGAACCAATTTTGTGAACCATTCAAAACAGTGTTCATCGAAGCATCTTCCTTTGGAATATCAAACATTTCAGCTCAGAACTTGAAAATCATTTAAGAATAGTGATAGAGGAGTGAGTTAGAACATACCAGAAGAGAGAAAACTGATGCACAATCACAGACAGGATTTATGAAGTTCCTGCCCTGGGTATGACTGGAGAAAAAGACAACGATGATCTAGTCACTTTGCATCTCCTCTCCAAAAAGAAAGATCATAGTTATCCCAGACATAACACAAGCAATGAACTTTACACATAGGCCACACACAGCCCAGAGTCTCATATTTCCCGTAGCTTAATGAGGTCTCTTGTTAAGTTGATAAAATATTCATCATTTAGCAAACATCTCTACACCATACTAGTATTGAAAAACATGTTGTATATATACCACTACCCCGGCACTTTGTCACATCAGCTACACTATCAGGTGATAGTAAATATGGTGAAATATTTAAGAAATTAAAACTTCCTTCATGCCACACTCACTTTGTACTTCCTTCCATGGACTACTTGTTTATTCCTGGTCATGAGCTTCTGGTCATACTACTTCATCCTCACATGTAGTCTATAGTCCTGATAACAACATCCCATTAGACTATCTCTGTCCTGTTCTCCTTACCTCCATTCTCAATCTGAACAGTGTTTTCTTTGGATCTCCACTCATAATCTCTATATACATTATAGCACAATAAGCCTGGGCTTCAGACTCTTCATTTTACATGATTTCAAAATACACATTATTTATTAACCTTGTTAATAAATACGAGGTAAAAGTCAGTTATCCAGTTGAAAACAGTGACTGTTGGTAGACATCATCAAATCACTGTAAATGAGTTTAATTACATAGATGTATAAAAAAGCAGAACTAGCCTTCAATCATTTGACATGCTAAAATGTTAAGAGCTATAAATTTACATAAGAATCCAAGTTTCTTAATAAAATCTATGTTTGATTGCTCTTGTTCTTCTAATGTTGGCTTTATTAGGAATAAAGACTATAATAGAACAAAACACAATAATAAATTTGTGATATAATAAATCTAGCTGAGCCTCCTAGCAGCAGGAGCCATGGAGACTGGGGAGGCCACTATAAAGCCAGGCAGGATTTATAGTGGTGAGAGGGGAGCACCAATCCACCTACAAAACCGTCCACCCAAAATTGACCCTGTCTACAGGAGGTGCAGAGATAAAGACAGAGCAGATAGGGAAGGATGCCCAACCAATGCCTGGCCCAACCTGAGGCCCACCCGATGGGAAAGCGAAAACCCCTGACACAATTGATGATTTTCTGCTATGTTTACAGTCAGGAGCCTAGCATAACCATCTTCTGAGAGGCCCCACTCAGCAGCTAATGGAATCAGATGCTGAGACTCACAGCCAAGCATTAGGCAGAGTTCCAGGAGTCCTAATGGAGAAGTATGGAGGGGAGGGGTAGAAAGACCTGGAGGGTGCATGGATGCCTTAAAAGGACCAACAGTGTCAACTAACTTAGACCCATGGGGCCTTACAGAGACAAAAGCACCAACCAAAGAGTATGGACTGGAGTGAGGCTCCCTATACATATGTAACTGATGGGCAGTTTGATCTTCATGTAGGTTCTCTAGTAAGTTGAGCAGGAGCTGTCTATGACAAGGACTCTGTTGCCTGTTAATCATTTCTCCCTAAGATAAAAGGCTGACCTGGCCTCAGTGGGTGAGAATGAGTTCAGTCCTGAAGGGACTTGATAAGCTGGGGGTGCATTGGTGGGAGAGGCTTCCTTTTCTGAGGAGAATGGAATCCAGGAGAGGGGAGCAGAAGAAAGTGGCAAGGTGGGACCAGGTGGACAGGAAGTACGGGGGCTACTATAAAGATGTGAAGTGAATATATAAATTAAAAATAAATTTGTTAAATGTGATAAAAAGAACTATCAGCTTTAGGGGATAACCAAAATTTAAATAAACAAGAGGAAAGAAAAACTCACTGGGGGCATCCATTTGGCCCAAAGAGTTCTACATTGTAAGCACAAACTAAAATCTTATGAAGAAAATGACATCATTAAAGAACTATTTATTTTATAATTGACTAGTTAACCAACATGCACTAAAGGGCAGGAGAAACAGTTAAAGAATAAGAAACCTAATATCAGATGGGTTCCATCAGGAACGCCCTGCCTACAATGGTCACCTTGGGACCTCAGAAGGAAAAAGTCCAAGCAAAACAGAGGTGGAAAGTGATCCTAAGAGGTTCATGATATATATATATATATATATATATATAAAATCTCAGTGGGCCAAAAATGTTTCTGGGACTATATGAATTTCACTCTAAGAAAGCAAAAGGCATAAAATAAATTCCAATGTCTAACAACTGACAATTGAACTAGTTAAAAGATCCATCCAACAGATAAAGACCACTCTCTTAAGCACTTGTATGAACCCAAGTGCTCACTGGGAATTCTGAGTAGAATGCATTATCCTTTCTCTTTGCCAGACTCTAGTGAAATATAAAAAGGATGGGGCAGGGGGAAGGACAGGTTGTTGTGATAAAGACAGAACTGGAAGAACAGAGCACTAACTTGTTAAAAATCATGAATGATTTGTGCCTAAGCCCCAGAAAATTAACTTATGTAAAAAAGTGAGTGAAGCAGATAGGCAATGGGGTAAATTATCCAGTGCCCGGGGAGGATTGGAATTTTGAAGGTAAGAGTTGGGAAAATCTGAACACTGTACTCAATTCAGCCGAATAATTCAGATCTGTGATTAGGAAACACAAGATCTTTCTTATCTGAAAAACTGATGACCCAACTTGAGTAACTCATGCTTTAGAAATGATTTTTCCATTTGACCGAATACATTCAAATGTTGGTACGAGAATGTGGAGCTGGCAGATGGCGCAGTAAAGGTGCTTGCCACCAAGTCTGACAGCAAAGGTTCAATCTCTGAGCCCTACATGGCTGAAGAAGGAGCAAATTAACTTCCACAAGTTATCCTCTGACCTTCATGCATGCTGTGGCACATCTGTATTTACACACACACAAACACACACACACACACACAATAACTTTAAAAAAAAAAACATTATATTAAATTGTAAAAAGATTAGCTTGTGGGTGAGAATATCCCTGGACAGATGGTCCTAGATTCTATTAAAAAGTATCTGCTTTGATACACTGCTAGTTGGAGTCTTTCAGAGGCCCTCTGCGGTAGGCTCCTGTCCTGTTAATTGTTTTCTCCTACGTCCAATGCACCTCCCATTTGTCTTTCTAAGTGAGGATTAATCATCTTACTGGTTTCCTCTTTCTTGTTTGTCTTCTTTAGGTGTATAGATTTTATTATGTTTATCATATCTTATAGTTCTATATAAGTGAGGATATATCATGTTTGTCTTTCTCCTTCTGATATACCTCACTCAGAATTATCTTTTCTAGATTCTACCATTTGCCTTCAAATTTCATGATTTTCTCATATTTGATTGCTGAGTAGTATTCCATTGTGTAAAAATACCACAATTTCTGTATCCATTCCTCCATTGATGGACATTCAGCAGAGTGCAGGGAATCATATGAAAGAAGGGGGAGTTAGTATGACGTGGAGAAGATAGGAGCTCCACAAGGACCAAATATATCTGGGTACAGGGATCTTTTCTGAGACTGACACTCCACCAAGGACCATGTATGGATATAACCTAGAACCTCTGCTTGGATGTAGCCCATGGTAACCAAGTGGGTTACCCTAGTAAAGGGAACAGGGACTATTTCTGACAGGAACTCAATGGCAGGCTCTTTGACCTCTCTACTCCCCAAGGGAGGAGCAGTCCTACTAGGCCACAGAGGAGGACTTTGCAGCCAGTCCTGAAGATACCTGATAAACCAGGGTCAGATGAAAGGGGAGGACCTCCTCCCCTATCAGTGGACTTGAAAAAGGGCAGGGAGGAGACAAGAAGGAGGGTGGGATTGGGAGGGAATGAGGGAGTGGGATACAGCTGGGATAAAAAGTTAATAAACTGTAACTAATAATTAAAAAAAAAAAGACTCACCCAAATAAAACACTGTCTTAATCTTAAAAAAAAGAGGGGGCTAAGTAAGTCATGAGAAGAAATCCAGTAAACAGCACTCCTCCATAGCTTCTGCATCAGCTCCTGCCCTGCTTGAGTTCCTGCCCTGACTTTCCTTCATAATGAACAGTGATCAGGACATTGTTAGCCAAATAAATACTCTCCTACCCAAGTTGCTTTGTTAATGTGTCCTATCACAATTTCTAACTCCTATTAACATAAATGCATGTTTTATTTAGCTACAGAAGATAGTTAGAAGCACTATCAGTAAAGATTACTTAAGAGTCCATTGATGAATAAAAAATTAAAAAATGCATTGTCCAAGTTCTGTTGGAATTCAAAGTCTTCTTGTTACTTTCATGGTAAAAGTTCAGAGGGAAAACTTTTTTTTTTGAGGCAGAGTATCACTATGTAGCTCAGGCTATCCCAGATCTCACAATCCTTAGACTCCCACATAGTGAGAAAACATGTGTGTGCCAGACAGCCCAGTTTATACCACTTCACATCTTAATCAAACGCATATCTTCCAAGGATGAGTATGTGTTGCAAGCATGCATAAGTTCTGATTTCCTTATACAGCACTACAGCTTTATTCATTTTTGTTTTTGTTTTTAAGTTAGCATGCCAAGAAATGGGTTTCATTGGGGAATTTTCATAATTATGTGTCACTATGCTTTGCTCGCATTCTTCTTTGCTGCTGCTTTCTCTGATCCCTCATTCTTTCTTGGCAACTGCCCCACTCCCTTCTGCTTTCATGGCACTCTTGCATCCCATACCCCTTTGGGGACTGCCCTTTGACTTCCTATGATCTCTTCTCGTGATCCCCTTGCTACTTTCTTGAGCTACATACACAAATACACATACATTTAATTCAGGTGTCTGTGTATGAAGGAAAACATACTGTTTATCTGGCTGAGTCAGCCTTATGTTAAGATCTGTAGTTATGCTGCCTGGTTTTATGCCGACTCGACACAAGTTAGAGTCACAAGAGAGGAGGGAGCCTCAGTTGAGAAAACGCCTCCATAAGGTCAGTATATAAGCAGACCTGTACAGCATGTTCTTAATTAGTGTTTGATGTGGGAAGGCCCAGCCCATTGTATAGAGCTAGCCCTGGAAGGTGGGCCTGGGTCCTGTAAGAAAGCAGGCTGACAGCTCACGTTTGTTTTTCAATGTTTATGTATATTTTAATTTATTCACTTTTTATCCCAATCTTAGCCCTCTCCCTCATCTTTTTCCAGTCCCAACCTTCCTCCCCTTCCCTCCTATCCCTGTCCCCAAGTCCTAAGAAAGGGAGAGCCTTCCTCCCCTACCAACTGACCCCAGCCTATCAAGTCTCATCAGGCATGGCTGCATCCTCTTCCTCTGTGGCCTGGGAAGGCTACCCTGCAAGGGGGAGGTGAAAGAAGAGCAGGTAACAGAGTACATGTAAGAGACAGGCCCTGCTCCCCTTACTAAGGAACCCACACGGAGACTGAGCTGCCTATAGGCTACATCTGAGCAGGGGCCTTAGGTCCTCTCCATGCATTGGAGCTACAATCAAAATGTAAAATGAATAAATATAAAAAATTAATTAATTATCAATAAATAAATAAATAAATAAATAAATAAATAAATAAATAGCTTCGGAACTGGACCCACCTCACAGGACTGCATTTTATTTCTTGTTGTTTATCACTATGTAACTTGCTCCATGTACAAGGCACATTCTTATATCTTGATGAACCTCCTAATACTTGTTTCTTGTGGGGAGGAATTTTCTAAGATTTTACTCTTAAAAGAAAGCACCAGTTTAAAAAGAAAAAAAGAATGAAGGAAAGAAGGGAGAAAGAGAAAGAAAGAAAGAAAGAAAGAAAGAAAGAAAGAAAGAAAGAAAGAAAGAAAGAAAGAAAGAAAGAAAG
>NW_026591816.1:2963131-2977263 GCF_907164565.1 Psammomys obesus | reverse complement strand
AAGAAAGAAAGAAAGAAAGAAAGAAAGAAAGAAAGAAAGAAAGAAAGCAGGCTGAGCAAGCCAGTAAGCAGCATGCCTCCCTCCACGGCCTCTACATCAACTCCGGTCTCCAGATTCCTGCCCTGACTTCCTTTGATAATGAATAGCAACTTGGAAGTGTAAGCCAAGTAAACCCTTTTTTCTCCAAGTTGCTTTGATCACGGTGTTTCATCGCAGCAATAATGATCCCAATTAAGACACTAGTTATATTTATTTTCCTGTAAGTGTCGTGGTTTTGTTTTCTCTTTCTGCAGGAAGAAAATTGCATTGTGCATATATATCACCTTTTCCCCCAGGTATCTGTCAATGGACATTTCTTAACTATGTGAATAGTGCAGAGAGAAAGAGAGGAAAAAAAAAAAAAAAACATGTTTCTGTAATTATGTTGTGTAATCAACGTGTATGTCGAGAATCTTCCAGGTACATGCCCAGGTGTGGCAAAGCTGTGTTCTGTGGTAGTTCTGTTTTCTGTTGATTTTAGAAGTGCTACATTGACTTCCATACTGGCTGCAGAGCTCACATTCTCACCAGCACCGTGTAAGGGCTCCTCGTAACCCCACCCACCATCATTGGCTCTCACTTGCTTTCCTCATCACCATTCTGCCTGGGATGAGATGGAATCCAAAGCAGTTTTAATTCACATCTCCCAATGGCAAAGGATGTTTAACACTTTTTTAAAGTATTTATTATCTATCCGTACTTCTTTCTTTAATAGTTGTTTATTAAACTATGTCCGTTAGCTCATTTGATAAGATGATTTTATGACTTTGGTGTTCAATTTTGGCAGTTCTTCATATGTTGTAGATAGTAGTCCCTCGTCTGGTTTCTGGTATACAGCAATACAGCAAGCAAAGACCTTTGCCACACTTAGGCTTCCTCTTTATGCTGGTGGCTGTTTCTTTGCTCTTCTGTACTTTAGTGTCACACAGTCCCTAGGAATGCATTTCATAACTCAGTCCTTTTCAGAAAATCCTTGCCAATGCCTGTATCGTAACCTATTTTGTACATGTTTTCATCGAGAAGTTCTAAGTACTCCCTTAGAATCTTGTTTGTTTGGCTGTTGAAACAAGGTCTCCCTGTGTAGTGTTGACTAGCTTTGAACATGCTATGTAGGCCAAGCTGATCTTGAACTCAGAGATCTGAGTGTCTCTGCCTCCCTGAGGACTGGAATTAAAGGCATATACACCCACACCTGGCCCACCTTAGAGTTTTTTATTCATTTTGAATTGAGTTTTGTAAAGAACAAGAAATATGAATATAGTTTTATTCTCCTACATGTTGATAATCAGTTTTTCCAACACCATTTGTTAAAGAGATCTTTTCTTCCAGTGAATGTTGTTGACAGTTTTGTCAAAACTTTGGTGGCTGCTGCTGGGTGTGTTGTTTTGGAGTCCATTGGTCTTTGTAACAGCCAGCACTATTATGTTTTTGTAACAACACCGCTGTAATATACTTTTAGATCAGATATTATAATGCCTCCAGCATTGTTTTCTTAGAATTGTTTTGTTTTGGCTACTTGCTTTTGTAATACCATATGAATTTTAGAATTATTTTGTGAAGCATGTCATTTGATTTTGATGAGGTTTAGATTAAATACGTAGAACACTTTTAGTAATATAAGCATTTTACAATATTAATTATGCTAACATAAATTACAGTAATATAAAATCTTTCTATCTTCTAGAGATTTCTCCAATTTCTTTCTTCAGTGCCAAAGTTTTTAGTATAAATGCCTTTTGCTTTGCCTCCTTAGTTAGAGTTAAACCACAGTGTTTTCTAAAATTATAGATTAACACAGTAGTCCCCAAACTTTTCTTCACGTTAGAATCACATGCCATCATTAGAGAAATTTCAAATCCAAGCCACTATCCACAGCAATCAAACTGCAACTTCCTGGGGAAGAAAAGAGACCTCATTATTTCTGTAAGTTCCCTAGATGAGTCCAGTAAGTAGAGGAGTTGAAAGCCACTGTGTCAGTTCAGAGCTCCTAAAAGAAACCTTTTCAATCCCTGGAAGCAGGAGCTCACGGGTCTTGCTGCAAATAAAAATCACTGAAGGAATGATATACACTGCCAGACACACCACAAAGCTGGTGAAATTATAAACTTTGGAGAGGCTAGAATCCAGTTACTCCTTTTCTTTAAGACTCCAAATACACTATCAAGTTTAAAAACTAATGTTTTAAACTACAGGAAGGTTTGAAATACTAATTAAAACCATTGAAGGTCTGGGCAAAGAGTTTCACTGATACTGTAAAAATTCTTGTTAAATTCCTCAAAAGGAGAAGAGAGTAATCTTTTAATAAGTAGAATAGTTATTATGTTAACTACAATGCTGAAAAGTGCAGAGAGAGAGACTGATGAAACAAAGGGAGAAGAATCTAATCTATTGTCATTTAAAGATGTATGATTGAATCCTTCAATCTCTGTACAATTAGTATATGCTTCTACCGCACCACTACTTTAGCAATTGTGCAAATTTAAGAAAATTTTAAAAGAAAACATTTTAATGGTAGAAAACAGTTGCCCACTACTCAGTTATGTGTATTGATGATTTCAGAATGAGAAGGATCGCCTCTTGCTTCTCCCATTCTGAGCAGTAGCTTCTGGATCCTCTGCTTCTGTTGAAAGCTATCACACAGTATAAACAAAATACAGATCAAGATTTAAATGCAGCAGAAGAAATGAGAGGGCTGAGATGACTGCTTGATATGACTTTTTAAGTGTTTATTTAATCTTCATTTTTATGTAAATATATTTCAATGGAAGTGTTAACTACCCTCTAAAATGGGTTTTCTAAAGCATAATTAGCTATGCTGTCAGATGGGAAGACACATTAAAAGTGCAGTTCACACTGCTGCTATGAACAGTGGCACGCATGAGCAGCCGCCATCCCTTGCACCACTTTTCCTGTGTGATGACGTCCAGACTCAACAGCACACAGGACAATGGATGGGCAGGGAGACCGGCATTTAGGCTGCTAAATAACCCATGTACTACACAAACCGGGTGCAATGTCTAGTAAGCTGCCTAGTGAAAAGCCTCAGTTATTTCCATTTTATCCAAGCCAGTAGCTAGGCATGTGCTGACAATCAATGCTTATGTTTCAGACTGAGGTGGTAGCAAGCATCTACACAGCATATCATTTGGAGGAAGATTTTTATAAATGTTAGCCCTAGACCAAAGTCAGGTGAACCAACCAGTTTTTATTTTTGTCATTGTAACTGTGAAACCCTGCTTTTAAGGCTGAAGCCTGACATTTCCCGATAGCTTCCAACTCAGTCTAAGATGGTGGACTCCCTTTGCTCAGTGGGGCTCTCTCTCTACCTGATCTGGGTAACCTGAGACATGGCGGGAAACATCACATAGCCCTCAGAAAGATCACAGGCCAGACCCTTTCCTGGTAGGCAAGCACCTGAGGATTCCTGGAGATACCCACCCTATGCTAGTAAGATGCCTTGGCGTCTTGACTTTCCAAATGGCCTTTGATTTTACCTGGATCTCTTCCCCACATGTAGGATAGCTAAGCACTGCCTTTCCCCTCTTACGATAGGGCTGTTTTGCTACATGTAGATTAAGTATCTCTGGAACCCTGACAAATCAGAGCATTCACCCTCAAAACCAGTCCTAAGATTTATAAATCCCTGATTTCAAATAAACGTGCTAAGTGTGTAATCTGCATGATACCATCAGCTTTCCACCGTGGCCTCCTGAGATTCATCATTTATTCTGGGGGAGGGAAGGGTCCCTTCTCCCCAGAAATGTGCTGCTGAACTCCCGGCAGCACGGCCGGCAAAACCCTCACAGGGCCTGTGCCTCACTGGACCTGACTTCCACCTGGCCAGGCCTGTGTTTCAGCTTAACCAAAGAGCTGTAACACTTGGATATCACCACAGGCTTTGGAACCCCCAAGTTTCCACTGCCACCAGTGATCTTATTTTTAAAAAGCTGACTAACCCTTAACACTCCCACGGAAAACTCTCTTCGTACCTGGACTAGTGCACAGGCCTTGCTCTAAAGCACTTCAGCAGGCATTTCCTGAGAGAAATAGAGCCCTGCTCCTGTGGTCTCTCGGTTCTTCATCCAGAAGCTGGGTTTCAGCCCCCGCTTTGGAATGGAGAACAATGTATCACATGCTATTCTGATGTGCAACTACATGATGGCATGATTGTTTCAGTCTAGGTAAAGACCTCCAACAGTTCAGTTGCCTTTCTTGTGTTTCCAGGCTACGGAAGTGACTCCAGACAGAACAGAGCTTTAGTCACTGTGCTGCTCGCGCCATGCAGCGGGCAGACCCATTTGTTCTCTGTAGATCCCGTTTTCGTCTCCCTACGTCACTCCACTCCCCATTTGTCTACTCTAAAACACACTTAGCATAGTCTAGATCCCACATATATGGAGACCATGAATTGTTCTTCCTTTTAGATCTGACTTATTTCACCTTCATTGTCCTCCAGCGTGTCACTCATGGCATCAAAAATGTCAGAGCTTCCCTTTTAAAGCCCAAATAATATTCACTATATTATAAATCCCCAAAATTTATATTATCCGTGCGTCTGTAACTATTCATCCACTGAAGAGCACTCAGATTTTGCCCGTATTTGGGAACTGCTAGGAATGCTATAATGAGTATGGCCTGTACATGCCTCTACCGCACCCAAATGCAGCTTCAAATGCAGAGTTAGGTACAATTATAGCTATGCCTGGCCTCCCGGCATTAAATATAAATTTTATCTTTTAAGTTCTGGAGATTAATTACAGCGTGATGGTAGAGTTAATAAAAGTGTATTTTACGTCTTAAATATGCTATAAGAGAGGTTCAGTCTCAAGTTCTCTCAGCACAAGAAAAATAGGTGGATTTTTAATTGGCTAAATTGTAAATCATTCCTCAGTGTGTACAAACACCAACCCTTACAGTGTTACCTTAACTCTCTACCGTTTTTAATGGGCCAGTCATGTCCCAGTCAAAAGGAATAGAAGCAATTGCTTTCCCACATGATGCCACCAGGGAACTCTAATCTACATCTTAGGCCCCCATAGAACTCTTCACTTGCTCACTCCAAAAGCAAAGTAGTTTGTTTTGTTTGTTTGTTTGTTTTGTTTGTTTTTCTCAAAAATCTGTTATCATAAGTTATTTCCATCATGGCAGGAAAAGCCTAAACTTTTGTTCTCTTTTATTAAACACACCTAATCTTTATGTTAATGTATTTGGGGGCTTGGAGTGAGATATATTTCATAATTCATGAATGACTGAAAAAACCCAGGTCCTTGAGAAGAGCAACCAGTGCTCTTAATCACTAGACAACCTTTCCACCCTGAGACCTAGATTTCTTTGTTGTTTTCATAGCCTCTCAAAAATGGAGATGCCTTGAACTTACCTGAGGAACATCTGAGTGGGCCTGGATAAAATGCAGATTCCAAAGCTTCCATTTGTACTTACTGAACTCGAATCTCTGAGGGATGAGAGCCTAGAAATTGGCATTTGACAAAGACCTTCTCCCAGTTTCCAAATGCTGACCTCATCACAGACTGAGAAAATCTGAGAAGTAAGCAGTAGGTAAACTTACTCACGCTGGCTGCTCCTGGCCTAGATTTCTATTGCTTCTCAAATTAGGCAGACACAGAGGTGATCAGTATCTCCTAATAAACACTCACAAACTGCCTCCCTTCAGAGAAACTGAGGGTAGTCCTGTACTGCCCAGGAAAGCACATGAAATCCATTTTTATTGGAGAATGCACTTTGCTTCCCCAACACTAAGTGCTAGGTTGTAATGTGAAACCAAATGACATTTAACATTTGCCTTCAGATAACGTGATGCTATCTTCTTTTGCTAGCCAATGAATTACTGATAAAACGAATCCTCTTCAGACTCCCCCAAACACCACAGTTGCCTTGTAACTGTACAGGACATTGTTTAATTACCCTACCACTGAATACCATTTACTACATAATTAGGTAAATAGTAATTATCCATTGAGTAAGCAATGACTAAATGGAAGAGGGTACGGTAAAGTGAATCCCAGCTTTGCTTGGTAAACACAAGACCAAGATTTTCAACAAAAGCTTTGAAATGAAGCTGCCAAAGAACATCTTATTGGTCACAGGTTTCAGTTTATATCAGATAAACAGAAGAGGAAGAAATAGCAAACATCCACTATTTTCACATTAAAAATAATTCAAGTGACTGTGCAGTGGCAGAGCCAAGAGAGAATGTGAAAGCAAAGAGCTCAAGTCTAACCCTGCAACTCACAGATGCACTGCCCCTAAAAAGGCCTGAAATAAAGACAGTGTTATCATAATTGAAAAAGAAACTATGAAGTGATTAAACTCTGAAAGTAGGAGAGGAAACAAGAGGGGGAAAACTGTAAAATAACTAAGTAAAAACAACCTCAAAGGGAGAAATAGCAGTGTCTTAGAGCAAGAGACCTTCTGCCCCAAGGTGGCTCTGTCACCACAATAAAGATGCAGAGAAAGTGAAGGCCCAGACTGTGGCCTTTCCTCCTGATGAAGCCTCCAAAGGAATTAAAAAAAAAAGTATCAGTGCTCATCCCTCATCACCCATCCTGTAGGCGAGCTTCATAGTCCTGTGTCCTGTGAAAGCACACTTGAAATGCCAAGCTGTCTAGAAACACCATTGCTAGTGATTATGCAGTAAAAGTAGTTTTTAACATGAATTGTTTCTAAAGTTTCCTTCAGAGTCATGAATTGTTTAAAATGCCTTCTGTTAATTTGTCTTCCCATCTGACCGCAACCCCAGAATCATAGTGTAACAGACTCCAAAAGGAGTATTTCTTTTCACTGTGGTTTGAATCTTAAATGCAAAGATCTTATTCTTCTACTTCCAAAACTTTGTCATCAGAAAGTTTCTCTTTCTTCAATTCTTTTCTAGCTTGTTTCTGGTCTTCTCACAAGCTCCACTTTTTATGCTTCAAGTTCCATATCCTTACATAGCCCCACCTCTTTGAAAACAGTAACTATGTGAATCAACTTAACCAGATACATAGTGGGATACTTGAGGCACATGTAGTTTCTAATGTTTCTTCCACTGTTCCTTTTATTTTTGTATCTGATTCTTAATATTTGTCCACATTCCTAATGGCTGTCTGTGTAACTTCATTTGTGTCTAGTCTGTTGCCTGTGAGTGTGTTTGGGTAGTCTGCACATTCCATACATACTTTCTCTGTCCCCATTTTAGATGGATTTGTTGCTCGCTGGTCTCTAGTACCACCTCCACAAGCACACAAAAAGGTGAAAGATTGTCATTTGGCATGCTCCTTCACTCTGGTGAGTCCCTGCCGTGAGTGCCAGGCCTCACATGAGGGGTTGTGAACATACTCACTGAATGCTGCCAGCTTGCTTTCGAGAGCAACTGTTTTCACCAGCAAGTAGGACAGAAAAAAGATGCTTTCTTGAAAGTCCTCACCCAATGTTTTTCATATATATATATATATATATATATATATATATATATATATATATGATTCCGTTAACTCACTGTCCTAACCCCATGGGTCCAAACATAGAAGAAGAAGAAGAAGAAGAAGAAGAAGAAGAAGAAGAAGAAGAAGAAGAAGAAGAAGAAGAAGAACAAAAGGAGGAGGGGAAAGAAGAAGATGGGAAGGAGGAGGAAGAAGAAAGGGTTATTTCAGAAAGCATCAACAGCTGAGGTAAAATTTATGTTCAATAGGAGCTAAAACATACCACAGCTTTAAAAGGTTCAGACTTTTTTCTTTTTTCTTTTTTTTTTTTTGGAAGATAAACTAACAGTTTATTCCATATAAATGATTGTGTCATTTTTTCCTCTTTTTTATTTTTTTATTTTATTAATTACAGTTTATTCATTTTGTATTCCCCCCTGTACCTTCCTCCCTTCTCCCCTCCCAATCCCACCCTCCCTTTTCCCCACCCGTGTCCCTCTCCCAGTCCACTGAAAATGGAGGTCCTCCTTTCCTTCCCTCTGATCCTAGTCTATCAAGTCTCATCAGGAGTGGCTGCATGGTCTTCTTCTGTGGCCTGGTAAGGCTGCTCCCCCCTCAGGGGGAGGTGATAAAAGAGCAGGCCAATCAGTTCAAGTCAGAGACAGTCCATGTCCCCATTACTATGGAGGCCACTTGGATACTGAACTGACATAGGCTACCTCTGTGCAGGGGTTCCAGGCCATCTCCATGAGTGGTCCAGGGAATCTTGTGAAAGAAGTAGGAGATAGTAAGACCTGAAGAGGACAGGAGCTCCACAAGGACAGCGACAGATCCTAAAAGTCTGGGCACAGGGGTCTTTTCTGAAAATGATACTCCAGCCAAGGACCACTCAAGGTTCAGACTTTTAAAAGGAATAGATTACTGTGACTTTTTTTTTAAGTTAGACAGTTCTACAATTTCCTTACAAAGGTTCCAGTTTCCTTCATAATCACCTGCATGCTCCATAAATCTCCTACTCAGGCCTCTGAGACACAAAATGACTCCATTCCAGCTATAAACAGCAGACACATCCATTCGGATCACTGCTGACTTCAGCCCGGGAAGTTTGCCACTGTTACCATCAAACAACAGGAACTGGAAAGGACTGAGCTCTGAGTCTTGGACCTGATAACTACCTAGAAACTGATCTGCCGCCTGCATTATATGGGTAGGAAAGTCCCCGTCCACCCTGCTCAGACACCAGAAATGAACATAAGAGTAACTAACCAGGTGAGGCTATTGGCCTCATGTCCTGATGCTCAAACGTTTGCCCACCTTCATCAGTTGACATTTATTGCTACACTGTTCTGTGACTAAACCACTGTGCCAGTCTCTACCCTGAACCCTCTCCTACTCTTGGATCCACATCAGCCTTTCACCTTCTTTCAGGCCTCAACTGTGTGTTAATTTAGCAGACACACACATACACACAACACAGACACACAACACACACACACACACATACATGCAGACCATCAACCTCTCTCTTCTAAATATGCTATATTTTTCTTCAAAATATTTGTCACATTTGTCTTCCCACTGGAATATAAATACGTTAAATGCAAGAATTTTGTCTATTTTATGCTTTCTTTTATCTTCAACATCTAGAGTAGTACCTGGCTCAAGGAATATACTTAAATACTTACAGAATAATCTAATTTAGATTATCATAGATACTGAAGATCAAATAAAGAACAAGCGAGCTGCATCTCTACCCACAAGAAGTGTATGTTCCTATAGAGAGACAAATGGCTGTAGAGTTTGCAGCGACCTCAGGTCCCAGGACTCATGTCCCAAGACTCTCTACCTCCACCTGCTCAACAATCTTCAAAAGGACGAGGCTTGATTGTTTAGCTACAGCTACAGGGAGGCTCTCACAAGAACGAGAAAGAAAGGCTACAAAGGTTGAATAAATTGGGTTTTTCTTTTTTTCCATCATAGATCTTTTTTTAAGTTTTTGTGGATTTTTAAGAGATCTATTCAGATTGGGGACCACAAATGAAGAAGATGAAGATTCTTCACAAGACATATTATTTTAGATTTATTTCTATTATTTGTATGAATATTTGCCGGTATGCATGTATGTATACCACATGTATGCATGGTGCCTACAGAAGTCAGAAGACAGCAAATCCCCTAGAAGTGAGGTTTCATGTGTCTGTAAGCCACCATGGATGTGGTCCTCTGGTCCTCTGCAAGAACAACAGATGGTCTTAACTGCTGGGATATATATCCAGCCCAAGTTGTATTACTTTAAAGGCATTTTTAATTATGGTTTGCATATGGAATCATGTTACATTTTCAGTAAAGTACCAGAGTACTAATCTCACCAGTATGCATATATTCGCACATGCATGTAACTACGTGTACAATGTACTGGGTACAGCCGCTGACAGCTGGGGGTGTGTCGGGGATTGTATGACTTACCCCTATGAAGCTGTGATTCTCCTTTTCTACTAAGCCTTATCAGAATTACAATGGCATCCTTTCAAGAAGCCCATTAGGAAACTACTGTGCTGTCCACACATACACACACAGGGATGGAATAAACATCCTACTTTATATTGTCCACCAGACCTTTAGACTAAACTAAAGGAAAGTGAAAGGAGCTGAGGTTTTAAACACCATCCTAGAATCTAATTACAAAAGCAGGAGAAGGTGAAAGTTGCTTTGAATGTGAAGTTAAGCTGATCATGCAATTTACTCTCAAAGTCCCATTTCATTCCTGTTGACAGGCAGTGCGTCCTGACACCAGAGTAGCCAGTCAATCAAATAGACCTGTCCCTGCTCTGAGAACTAGAGGCTCATACCCAACACTTGCATGGGGCGGGGTGAAGTGGGTAGAGTTACTGGGGTTGATTTGGGCTATGCAATGTGGCCTAAGTATGGCTAACTATGAAGTGAATAGAAATGTTTTACAAGTAATTTCAGTACTGCTTGTTTTGCCCTGGCTGTGCTTCCATTCCTGGGACTTGTAAAAGGTGAAGCCTGAAGCCATGAAAACATCTACTTTTAAGCTTCTGAAGAAAAGAAAACAATAATGGCTTCTTATGGCACGTTAATTAGGAGTATATACATTACATAGTGTTCTGAATTCCACATGGTTCTTAGCAGTTAGAGCGAGCTGAAATGATCTTTGGTAAAGCAGAAGTCCAATTCTTGGGTCTCTACTACTTATGAATAAAGATCCTCTCTGTTCAGGGACACAGTTGGCATATGGAACTGGAAGAACAAATTTTGAAAGAAAATAAATCACCCCTTCAGTTGCTTTGCTTTCCCTCACTTTATAAGAACATTTCTCTTTCTCTTTTGTTGTTATCTGGGTGTGAGAGTAAAAAAATTAATCATATTTATTTCCAATGAAGTATGTTTTTCTGAAATACCAAATGACATTATCTTTTTTCCTTTTAACAGTCATAAGTTGTGTTATTGTCTGTAAAATGGTTTAGGTTATTATATTTAGATGCGAAATATGGATCTGCATACATTCTAGTTATGTTTAGGCTGAACTGCTCTGTGTTCATCAACTGTGTTCATCACGTAACTCAGCCCAAACCTAGATTTCCCTTTCCTCACTTAGTTGCATAGCTTTCCTAGTGATGCCCAAATGAACAGCCACTTAGGGGCCTGTGACACACAGCCTTTAGCATTATGTTTTGCTGTTTCCTTAAAAAGCATTAAGCAAAATAAAGCAGACTCAGAAAGATAAATACCACGTTTCTTCACATGTGCAGAACCTAAATGTGTGTGAGTGTGTGTTTATGTTTCTGTGTGTGTGTGTGTGTGTGACTGTGTGTATAAATGTATGTGCGTGTGCGTGTGTGTGTGTGTGTGTGTGTGTGTGTGTGTGTGTGTGTGTGATAAAGCAGACAATACAGAAGGGGGAAAGAGCTCATCAGGAAGGGAAAGGAGAAACTGAAGGTAATAGAATTCATGTGACATGTAAACAGAAGAGGGCGTTACTGAGGAAAAGGACGGGGACCAATAAGGGGGATGAGGAGGATAAGAGGGGTAATTGGAGAGAGAAACAAACAGTACACTGACAGACAGGGTTGAGAATGCAATAATGGCCACTAGTTCGGATGCTAACTGTAAAAATTAAATATTTCAAGAAAAGAGTGACAGAACTTAGACAAATGATTAAAGTTCTAAAATTCTAAAATTTAAAAGGTCCACCACTTAATGACCATAGGATCTAACTGATTTCTTCAAGTAAAATCATCCTATATTCATGATGAGGTTATTCTTATCAAATATAGTATGAAATGTATGTGTATACATGGATTATACACATTTAATATGTCAAAAAATAATAATTAAAATTTTAATAGTGACTTAGAATAGGATATATAAACAGGCGTTTACAGAATGAGAAGCAGCGCAGAGACAGTAGCTGCTCTATTTAGGAGGCTGACTCTCTTCATTGCTGGCCATCTTGTGCAAGCAGATATCTCAGTGGAGACAACGAGCCCCAAGCAGCCACATCTCACAGAGTAAATTACAGTAAAAAAATATATGTTATTTCTTCTTATCTTACGTAGCTCGCCCCACCACCAAACAAACAAAATAATGAAAAGCAGCATTTTTCCCTAATTTTAAGCAGTCAGTATCTTAAGTTGGGAGAGGAAACATCTCTTACTTCTTTTCGACATTCAGAGCAAACAAGCCTGCAGCAGTCCTAGGAATCTCGTTAGGGCGGCGAGCTCCAGACTCATAAATCATAATGTGTTTCCTCGCAGCATCCTCTTTACACTTAGCTGAATTAAAAAGCCACAGGGGGTGAGCAGGAAAATCTCTAGTTTCTGTGAGAGTGAGTACTGTAGCTATCTGTCTCTGCCTGCTTTCCAAACCAGTAATCCATCAAGGTCCAGGACTAAGAAATGGTTCTGGTGAGCCTGTCACTGAGCAGGCCCACCAGTGCCTTCTCTCTCGTGTGTATTCATTATTACGGCACAGCCTCATGCATGGTTTGTGCTTCGCCCTGTCCAAAGTGAGTTCACTTTCCAAGACTCCACAAAAATCTGCAGCCTAAACAATGGTTGACCTGCTGGGTTCTGTGCTTCCGAGAATATGATGATATCTAAACCAATAATAGGCTGTGCTCTAAAAGCCCTTAAATTATTCACAATTTCCTCCATGCTAAATAAATTGGCAGAACTGGTAAGTAAAATAATAATGTAATATCTTACAAAGTGTCTCTTTCTGTAGAAGGAAGTGAGTAGACAGAGAAATTTGGTCCCACAATGAAGCAGACTCTAAATTCTCAGGAGGAAAATCTGCTGTTCTTGTAAATTGCCAACTTAAATGGAGACTCAAGATAAATGTTTGTTGAAGCAAATTAAAATCAATGAATTTCCCTAAGGCTTAAATCATATAAAATAAGTCAAAGATTATAAATCATCACCACAATGAATTAGTGTTCAATTAGCGTTCTTCTATGGAGGATGCATTGGCACTTCTGACAGACACAGTGGAAGGCAGCCAGCAACAAGTTTGTCCTGGCTGCGCCCCCTTCCTCAGGCCTGTCAGGTCAGGGCTCATGGCCCAGTCCTTAGCTGCACATACAACTCAGCACCTTCCTTCATGGATCTTATGAGGGGAAGGGTGTCCTTTCTGAGACAGTTGTTTGGAGAAATGTGGTTGTTGGTTTGGTTTTCATTAATAATAGATGCCCTCCTCAATTCAATGTTAGACATTGCAAGCTGCAGACAGGAAACTGAATAAATGCATTCCAAAGAGCTCCAAGATTCATAATTGGAAAAATATTGTAATCATTAACACATTAAATATGTAAGTTCAAACAATTAAGATCAAACAAGAATCATTTAGGAAATAGCAGAATCAAAAGAAACACATGAATTCATAGGACGAGGTAAATTCTACCCATGATAACCCATTGCAAGCAGTGTTCCAGTGACACTCTGCATGACAGACACCTGGAGAAGCACATGTTCCCAATTTAGTCGATTTATTCAGCAACTCTTTATGACAGTAACCACAGCACACACTGAAATTTTAATTTAAAAGTTTTCCTTGATAATAATTTTCCTTAAGTTCTTCACACTTGATCAAAGCTCAAGATATGAAATTATTGACTCGTAGAGGAAAACTGAGGATTTAACTAAGATGTATATGAATCTGCTCATGTAACCTTCCCCAGCAACAGAGTGCAAATGTGACTTAGTCCTTATTGCACAGTTAGTGCCACTTGTCCTGAATATTCTTATAAGCCACTACTGTAAACATGATTGGGCAGGAGGCAGCCCGTGCAAGCCAGGGCTCTCTGCTGAGTGCTGCTGGATGTGATATCTTAAATTCTTAATTGATGTCATACAAGCTGAGTAGACATTTTTTTTTGACATTTAGGAATACAACTTTCATCCTGTTTCAACAGAAACATTCCTGCCTCTATATAGAAGCAGACAGCAACAGCACCAGTGAACAGATCCATTTTTTTTCTCTCCAACATGAATATATTCTCAGTTGTTCAAATTCCTCTTACATAGCACAGAACATAGGTAGCTTTAGCCAGTAAGAACGAAAGAAAAAAAGAAAGACAGAAAGAGAAAGAAAGGAAGGAAGGAAGAAGGAAAGAAAGAAAGAAAGAAAGAAAGAAAGAAAGAAAGAAAGAAAGAA
>NW_026591816.1:2927439-2963121 GCF_907164565.1 Psammomys obesus | reverse complement strand
GAAAGAAAGAAAGAAAGAAAGAAAGAAAGAAAGAAAGAAAGAAAGAAAGAAAGAAAGAAAGAAAGAACTTAAGTCATACATTTGTTGACAAGTGTACGGATTTGACCACCATTTAAGATGCTTTCCCACTACCGTGCATTGGATGTCAGTCCATCTTCAGAGCTGTGATACGGACATTGCACATCAACAAGGAACTATAAAATAACCCACTGGTGTCACTGCACCAAGTAGAAGGTGTCTCAGTTGCCCTTACACAAGGTCAAAGGTAACCCTTCCCTTGTGCAAAAATGAGGTTTTTCTTCTCCTCCCAAAGACTCACGTGTAAGACATATTGAAAGGCTGGATCCTCCCTTGGCTTCCTACTTCGCTCACCCCACACACAGAGCACATTCACAACTCTAAAACTTTGACAGATGTCTAGCTGTTTTTGTGAAGTCCCTTCTGGCTGACAAGGAATATAAATCTGGGACTCCCCCACACTATAATTGTTTTACAGACCCTTCACCTCCACCCTTCCCAACACCCTTCTCTCGCTCTGCTCCCTGCTTCTCAGCTGTGAGGAGGCAGAGCGGAAGAGAAGCTGTGTTAAAAGGCGTATTACACAGCTGGCATGCCCTTACCCACACCCACACGGGCATAGCCCAAGAACAGCATCTGGCAGGCTCCTAATCCTCTTCAGGAAATGTATGGAAATGCTCCGGAATAGGACATCATAAAGCACATTGCCCTCATTGCCACTTAAAATTTAGTCAACAGAAGAATACAGAGAAGTTTCTAATTACCCAAGCTGAAGAGAGCAGCTAGCATGCCTTAAATGAGTTCTCACTCTTACTATTTCAACGATTTCAGTAATTGAAAATCATCCTTTATTCATCTACCTCACCTCCAAAACAGCACTCCCTACAATTCAGTCTGCAATAGCAATCTGCTGACACATTAATTCAATATTGTCTCAAAGAACCGTTGGCTACCTGTGGCACCAGTTCGTCTCTCTACATAAAACTAGCTAGGTCTATATTTGGGGTACAAAAAATTTCATCCTCCCACTTGGATTATATTATAACTGCTAGTACTTGGAAGACAAAGGATTTTAATTAAAAATAAAAATTCAAGCTCAACTCAGCTACAATATAACGAGAAAAAAATCCTTGAACTACCAATGAGGACTCTAAGCTCTTAATGTTTTTTTTCTCCCAAACTCTATAGGCTGTTGGCTCACTTATTGCTTTATTTCACTGTTAAATTAAGTGTCTACTCTGAGCTATGTACTATAGTTTCCATCAGCCTCTGAGTTTTCATGTTTTTAAAGGGCAGTGTTTAATTCAGAGAACTGTTGTGAACATTAAATGGAATGGTTTATGTAGCAACACTAAACAATAAAGCACTGTGCCATTATGAAGCAACTATTACCAAAACAATGTAATCTCTGATTCTGCACTTGATTACCATGGGAAGGTGAGCAAGAAAGGGATGGGCAATGAGAGAGATCTGTATGTATATGATATATAAACTATACACAATAAGTGTACTATGTAAGCACTACCATGTGAAATGCAGTTTGTTGACTTGATGGAAATGGAGAGCTAAAGGCAAAAGTGACACTCTTAAGCCCCCGAAAATAACTGCACATGGAATTAAAGGTAATTTATAATTCAGTGCCCAATAAAGTAATAGTGACAATGTAGAAAAAGGTGCTTTGTGCTCTATTCTAGAATCAGATTATCTGAGTTTAACTTTACCACTTATAGCTGTTGTTTAAGAAGAGACAGTTTCCTGTCTTATAAGTTACGACCAGCTATCGTATCTGCACTCCGGAACTGTCAACCAAAGGGTGAGCTATTTACAATGCAGGCTTTTTATTTTTATTATTAAGGAATCATATTATCAAAAGAAATATTGCTTATTATCTAGTTCAGTGAATGCAACTATGAATACACATAATTTTAATATAAATTCTCTATTGAAAAATCTACAAGACTTCATGCTTCCCACATTAAACTCAAAACTGTCTGACTCATTCTTCCTTGAGCCTATTATAATGGGGTCTTATTCCTGCTTCTCTCCTCAAAACAGCCCCTCTGGGTGTCATCAATGACCTCGACATGGCGACACACCTCCATTTCTCAGGGTCTCTCTTTTCCTCTGATGAGCAAAATCTACCATTACTAATCAGATCTTTCTTTTAAAACAGGAACTGATCCCAGAACCTTGTTTTCCCCAAGTTCTCCTCTAACACTAGTCTTCCTTATGGTTCCTTTGCATTTCCCTGACCTCTAAACACCAGGGTAACTCTAGCTCATTTTCTCAGATAACCAGTCCTTCTTCTAACTATGTTTTTTAAATGAAATTTTTATTTTTTATATTAATTACAGTTTATTCACTTTGTATCCCAGCTTTAGCCTCCTCGCTCATTCCTTCCCAATCTCACCCTCCCTCCCTTATCTCCAATTCCCCTCTCCAAGTTCACTGATAGGGGAGGTCCTCCTCCCCTTCCATCTGACCCTAGTTTATCAGATCTCATCAGGAGTGGCTGCATTGTCCTCCTCTGTACCCTTGCAAGGCTTCTCCCCTAAGTGACAATGCATGCTGGAAAGAATGTGGAGAAAGGGGAACCCTCCTCCACTGCTGGTGGGAATGTAAACTTGTACAACGACTTTGGAAATCAATCTGGCGCTTTCTCAGACAATTAGGAATAGAGCTTCCTCAAAATCCAGCTATAACACTCCTAGGCATATATCCAAAGATGCTCAAGTATACAACAAGGACATTTGCTCAACCATGTTCATAGCAGCTTTATTCATAATAGCCAGAACCTAGAAACAACCCAGATGTTCTACTAACTCCTAAGCTCATTTTGCCTAGTGATAAAATGATAGCTTGATGGCAATCCCACCACAAAAGCAGTGGAGACAGAAAATGCCCTCAGCAAGCTTGCTAGCCAGACTAGCACAAACAGTAAGCTGAGCTCAGTACAAGTCCTTGTCTCAATACGTAAGATAGAAAGCGATCAATGAGGCTTCCACACACATGTGCATACATATAAGCATGCACCAACATGCATATGAATGTACCCATAGGCAAACATGCATGAACACTTATTCACTACATAAACAGGTATGCACATGAAAAAGAAACTTACAAATCCATAGCAGGCCAGTCATAAGTTCCAATGCATTTCCTTCCACGCAGCCACTTTTCTGGATCACTAATGCTATCTTCCTCACCATTAACATTTGGAGCAAGATAAACTTTTTTTTCCCTTTCATGTGGAAAAGCCACCAGAGACCCTCTTCATGTTCACCCTGGGTACCTTTAGTTGTTTTCTCTACCTACCGAGCTCCTGCACAGACGATGGCCTCACACCGATCATTGCTGTTATCAGGAATATTTTTCAGATATGAGATTCAAATCGTCATTAAGAGTAATTAAAACTTCCTGGGTGTAGCATCCCCGGTACACAATCTCACAACAAACTCTGTGGTTCTCTGGCACTTGCAATAATTTTGCCTCCTCTTTCCAGCTATTTCCCTGAGCCTCAGGTGTAAGAGCTGTTGCAGGTGGAGCAGTTGAGCCTGAGCAGCTGGGGCAGTTCTCCACATTCTCACCAGTTGTGGCTTTCTGTAACCATCTGTAATCATACAGAAGGAAGCTTCGTGGATGAGGAGAGACAGCTACACCTACCTATGGATGCTTACACAAGGCCTGAATAGTGATAAGACCAGTTGACATGCCAACGTGGGTGGGGAAAATTTCACAGGGCCTCAGCCCTAGATGAAGAGCTACAGAAAATTAGCAACTGCTGAGAGAAAAATTGGTTTTTCTGAGCGATGAACCCCAAATGATTGTCCAAGCAGTTAGTCCTAAAAATATACACACAACCAACACTAAATGGCCGCAGCAGGTTGCATTTACATATTTATTGGTGTGTATGTGTGTGTATATACAAATGTTGAGACCCAACATTGAGATTTGTCCAGACTGCCTAACATAAGAAAATAGCCATTTTGTCTTTAGTTTCCATCTTGACCATAAGGTAAAATTAAGTTTCAATTTTCCAGGCTCTGCCTCCCAATGATTAATATGCTGACACTTTGTAAGGGCAGAATAACCTCTTATCTTGTTATGTCTCTATGGTTTCATTTCTTATGTCTCAATGGTTTCATTACTTAAACTTTGTATACTTTGTTGCCTGGGCATTCTATAAAGTCCCCAACTTCAGGACCAATCAAATTAAAAGTCATTTAGAAATGATTTGTTTACCGAGACAAAATGATGTAATGCTGCCTTCCACTTGCTTCCTACACCTGCTTACCTGGCTGTTACCTAGTTATAGTCTTTCTTATAAAAAGCTTGCCTTAGAAACAGACCAGAACTATAGTCCTGGTTCCTGAATACAGACTGTGTCCTGACTGGTCAATAAACTTCCATCTATCTGAGTCTGGTGTCCAAGTGGTCAGTGTGTGGTTATTTCTGAACCCCACAATATGCATATATATATATATATATATATGTGTGTGTGTGTGTGTGTGTGTGTGTGTGTATAAATATATATCTACAAATATATATATAAACAGAATATGCATTTTTAAGAAGCCATGCAATGGAGCAAAGTCAGGAGTTGGATAGGGAAAAGCACAGCAATCAGTTGTCCATTGCCAAATGACAAGCTCTAAAAGCGTAAACACAAGTAACATGATATGGACTCAACCAGTTGCATTTAGGAATGTCTATATTAGACCAAATACATACATGTGTGTCACTTATGAAAAAGGAGGCCATGAATTTGAAAGAGATCAGGGATTGGTGTATGGGAGGTTTGGAGGGAAGAATGGTAAGGGAAATGTCATTAAATGACAAACTCAAAAGTAAACAACAAAAGAGAAGCAGGTCATGAATTGGAGAAGGTAACATGGAAGGTGCTGAATGTTGGAGACAAGAAGAAAGAATTGTAATTATATTTAAAGTAAATGTTATGGAATAATAAGAAAAAGAATAATAAAGAGAAGGATGGAAAGCAATATCCCTTCCCAGAAGACTACAGAAGAAATATAATAGACAAGACCTAAACTATGTAGCATTGTTGTGGCTTCACCCATTATAGAGACTGCGGCAACACTGTTACTCAGAAACAATGATTGCTCACGAACAGTTATAAACTCATGGACTGTTTACTGCATAGAGCCGGAAACAAAGCAAACAAAGAAAGCTGCCTCATGAAAGTGGTGACCATTACAGAGTTCAGATAAAGAGTGTAGGGATTTTCTTGGAAGTCTCTTGCTCCTCAAAATCTTTGCAGAACATGCTATTTGCCTCACACAATAACAAACAATTTTAAAGCCTCGAAGAGTCCTCTTTGTAAACTTACATCAACAGCATGGAAGATTGCTGACACTACTTACCAATGGTGTGAGAAATACACCAAAAGGCTTTGATTCAGTGAAGATGTTTGTTCAGTAGATTCTTACCATATGTTTCATTCATGTTCATCGCTGAAACCCTACATTTTTATGAATACTGTAAAATGCCAGTACCTTACAAATGATGTAATAGTGTGTCCCTTCAGCTTTTACTTTGCTCAGTTGTCAGACTTCTGAAAGGTACTATGAATTTACTACTTTGATGCGCTGTTATTGGTAAGAGTTTGACTACTCTGGATTTGCTGTCGTTTGATAGAAAATGGTCCTTTCAGAACTGGCCTCTTGCCAGCCAAGGCTACCTGGTTCGACTGCGTGACCTGCACCAGAATGGAAAATATTGCCTTAGCCTGTTCTGCTGACAGAGCCACTGTGTCCCTTCATTCCAGCTAGCTATGAGATGCAACACATTATCAGAGATCCCCACAACTCCAAAGTAGAAATTTTATACTGTTATATGATGTTCATATCTCTCTGATTGTTTGAAAGCTTCTAATTACTATATTTTTGTTACCAAAATTACTGTATTTTCCTTAGTAATTTAATGGAACTTATCTTCATTATCTAGTTAGAATTTCCTTATCAAATTAATATGACTTAATTACTAGTGCTATGGTAAATTATATTAGTTTTGGTTATTACTTTAATTAATAATACGCTTTACATAATACTGTTTTCCTCCAATGTTTACATCACATAAAAACAGATTTCTCACAGATGTATTTTTTCAGGTCACCCTTTTTGCAAATCCGAATGTATATCCAACTATGATTTGTTTCGCTCTGAGCTAATGCTTCTACAAGATTCTCGATTATGTCTCCTGCACCCCTGCTCCTACCGCTACCTTCTTCAATTTCAGAAAGTGGAAACTCTCTTCAGAAGAAACGTCCTGGGAGTCTCCTCCTCCTTTCAAATGCTATACTCGGGCCTTTGGTAAGTTCTAGTACCTCCTTGTTGGAGATCTATTCATTATGCAGGCAGTTCTCAGCATCACTGCCACCTCACTCAAGGCCCTTGTCTCTCCTTCGCAGTATGGGTCAGACCCTCATGTCTGTGCTGTCACATTTTTACAGTCTGTTCTACTGCTGGAGTGGAAGAAAGAAGGGGGAGTTAGTATGATGTGGAAAGGATAGGAGCTCCACAAGGACCAAATATATCTGGGCACAGGGGTCTTTTCTGACACTGACACTCAACCATGTATGGATATAACCTAGAACCTCTGCACGGATGAAGCCCGTGGTAGCTCAGTAACCAACTGGTTTCCCATAGTAAGGGGAACAAGGACTATTTCTGACAGGAACTCAATGGCAGGCTCTTCGACCTCCCCACCCCCTGATGGAAGAGCAGTCCTGCTAGGCCACAGAGAAGGACTTTGTAGCCAGTTCTGAAGATACCTGATAAAACAGGATCAGATGAAAGGGGAGGAGGTCCCCCCATCAGTGGACTTGGAAAGGGGCAGGGAGGAGACGAAGGAGGGAGGGAGAGTTTGGGAGGGAATGAGGGAGCGGGATACAGCTGGGACACAGAGTTAATAAAATGTAACTAATAATAAAAAATAAATAAATAAATGAATGAATAAATAAATAAATAAATAGATAAATAAATAAATAAATGAATAAATAAATAAATGAATAAATGAATAAATAGACAAAGTGAGCCCAACATTTTAGCACCACCTCCAAGGCCTCGATAGTTACTGCTTACCTTGTGACCTCATACAACCCTACTCCCTACCTCAACACCTCCTCAACCTTGTCTTTTGCTCCAGGACACAGCCCTTTCTTTTTTCCCAGCATGCATCCCTCCAAATATGCGTGGGAGTGGAGGCTCAGGCTCATATGTTTTAAATTTTTCTTTATATCCTGAACCAAGAACAGTGCCTAGTGATTTCACATATTTACTCTAAGAATGGACAGAAACACTGAATAAAGAACCTCTCTCCATATCCCCCTGTAATGATATGTTAGACATTCATGGAGAGTTTGAAAACAAGCTCCATGGTCCTGATGAGGTAGAGGAAGAAGGTGACCCTTCAGGAAACTAGCTGTATTTTATGCTCCACATCACACCCTGGAGATGGATGAATGTGGGTTTCAGAGGATGCGATCTCTACATTAGGCCTCTGTGAGCCTGCTGCTCTCAAGAGGCCATACTCACCTCTGCTCCCTAAAGTAACATGTATTCTGACATATCTGAAATTCTCACCTTCTAAATCTAAACTTCAGGTGTCTATCACAAATTGTATTCATTTCTTTGTTTGACATCCTCCTTATCCACATAAGTTTTTCTAGTGATTGTCAGGGTCTCCATTCTCAAGACTGAAGCTTTTTAACATGTATGAGATGCCGGGCACGCTATTACAACCATGGTGTAGGTGACATGCAGGCTGACCTTAACTGCTCAAGCACACAGTTAGGGGCTTTCTTATGGACCTATTTTATTTAAATGCCATTGGGAATACTCTTGGGGTTAAATTAGCTATCAAACTAACATATGAATGCAAAAGAATGCGAGGTCCTAGGCTATCATTGGTGTCATTCAGAAATTCCTTGCTATTATGTTTTTGAACTTTATAATAGCTTTTGGCATAGGTACCTACTTATCCTCTTTAGCTTCTATATCTTCATGCTTCTATCTCTTTCCTACTTGCCTAGAGACTTTTTCCTCAGCATCTCCTTTGGCTCTTCTTTTATCTCAGCTTTGGATGTTGCTTAGAACTGGGCCATCTTCTGATTCCATGCTACACACACCCTGAACAAATTTACTTTTCTTTAGCTTCAGCAGAGAGACAACTGTCTCCTGGGCATAACAGTTATGAGAAGACAAACTTGATTCATAATTAAATAAGTCAGAAAGCAAAATGAATAAATGCATGTCACTGTGACTGGCACCCAGAGTTCTAATTTGAGTCATCGTAATACAGTGACAGATGACACAAGTTTTTTGACAAGATCAATCAAACACTGCTTTGGCTCACGACCATAGAGCAGATACCCAAAGAGCTGAGATCTTGAGAAATTTTACCTTTTATAAAAGAAAATGCATAGCGGTATGTCTCTTCATCTATTAAGGAACTTTCAACATTTTTATATGCATGCAAAATGCATATATTCAGAGTCAACATTGTGAGACTGCATTTTAACAAGTCAAATTTGAAACAAGAAGTATATCAGAACTATGGGAGTATATACATAATTTATACTTCCAGTACTTTATGGCATGAAGAAAAAATACATGGAAAAGTGCAAAAACAGTGTAGCTAATTTAAATTAATGAGGGAAAGAGTTTAAAAAAGAAAAAAAATCTGAAATAAAATTAAACACTGAAAAACAAGGGTAGATTATGGATAACTGAACAGAAATCCAAAACTCCTGGCTAACTTTTATTATCATTACTTATATTTTGTAATCTTGAATCTTTTCTTTTTTGCTTTAGGAATCTACAAGTGTGTTGCTAATAACATTCTTTCTTTCTTTAGATTTTAATTTTCAAATCTGCAGCATTCTTTATATTCTATTATTATTAATAATAATTTATTTACGTTATATCCTGATCTCAGCTTCTCTTCCTCCTTTCCTCCTAGTTCCTCCCTCTCCCCTCCCTTATCCCCATCCATTTCTCCTCCTTTTCTCCTCAGAAAAGGGAAGGCCTCACATGCATCTGATGGGTTATTTTCTCTATTGGGATATGTCTATCATGGATAACACCCTCATATTTATTTTCTGTATGGGGCATTTTTGAAATGCACTATGATTTGATAGAAAGCACTGTGAGTTTTTATGTGAGTTTTTCCCATCTTATGGCCATGCTTCTCCTATTGCTTTGGGATATGCAGAGTCCCTTCTGCACACATTCTTCTATGAGCCAAGTACTTGGAAGAAGTCACACACTGCTTGAACAGCAGGGAAGCGATGTGTCTCCCTGCTTTGTCCCATACATGTAATTATTCTCCAGCATTGCTGGCTCCTTGAGGCTAGAGGGAATGTCAATACAGACAAATGAGTCCATTTTACACTGACGGTTTTTTGTCCCTGCTGTCTGCTAATACTGTTCCTTTCCCCCAAAATCTCTTTCTGCTGCTGCTTAAAAACATGTTATTGTTGGAATTTCAGATTTTAGCTTTTCACCATCATGATTTTAATCAAGGACTATAATTTGAGAATACTCAGATTTTAAAAATTTTAGACTTTGGGATTCTTCTTTCTGAAATTTCAACATTTACAGCCTGAACACTCAGAATTGTTTATTTGAAAACTAATCATCTCTGGCCTTTCTCTGGTGCCCAACATAGTGCCCATCTCATAGCAGATACACATAATGAACCAATAAGTGCATGTGGACTTAATGTATATTTGATTGCATATTTATAATTCTATTTGTATAGGGCTTCCAGAATCAACAAATCAATAGAATCAGAAAGAGCTTGGAGTAGATGGGCATAGGGTTTCATAAGAAGGGATAATAAAAATGTTCTGAAATTGATTTTAGTAATGTCTTTATAACTCTGGAAATACAAAAACTAAACTGATTTGTTAAATTCATAAATGATGGGGTTGGAGAGATGGCTAAGCAGTTAAGAGCATGTGTTGCTCTTGCAAGAGGACTAAAGTTAGATCCCAAGCACCCATACTGGGAGGCTCACAACTGCCCAAAACTTCAGCTGCAGGGGATCTGACACTTCTGGCATCTGTGGGCACCCGAACTCAAATTTACACACCCATATGCAAACTTACACATGTAATTAAAAGCAATTTCTTTTTTTTAGTTTTTAATATACTTTTTTATTTATTACAGTTTATTCACTTTGTATCCCAGCTGTAACCCCACCCTCGTCCACTCCCAATCCTGCCCTCCCTCCCTCATCTCCTCCCATTCCTCTTTCACAGTCCACTCATAGGGTTGGTCCTCCTCCCCTTCCATCTGACCCTAGCCTATCAGTTCTCATCAGGACTGGCTGCATTATCTTCCTCTGTGGCCTGGTCAAGCTGCCCCCCCCCTCAAGGGGAGGTGATCAAAGAGCCAGCCACTGAGTTCATGTCAGAGACATGAACTAAGGGGCCCATTTGGAAACTGAGCTGCCCTGATTATATTAAATTATTATTAAAAATTTATTTAAAAATTCACAAATTATTTAAAAAATTCACAGATGGCAAGGATAAGGAAGAGGAAAACAGGGAAGATTGTTATCTTAGAACCTCAAGTCACCTATGTCCTGGCCTCTTTGTCCATGCCTTCTTATTACAACTAGTGCTTTAGCGACCAGGAGTCTGCACATGTCATCTGACAGTACTTGTTCTCTGCTATCTACCAGAGCTGTGTCTGCAGCCTAACGGGGCACTGGAAGGCCATTCAGACAAACACACACACAAACAAACACACCCACTCCTACATCAGACAGACGTTCTCCTAACAAACCAGGCTTGATGATAACTAACAAACATTCTGCTCTTCAGTATAAACTACTTTGTTTTTCAATATTTGGAAGTAAAATTAAGGCACAGTTGCACAGGACCATCAGCAGCTCTAAGATGTAATTTGGGTAGGTTTTTACTCTGTTCTTCATTCATTTTCCCAACTGTTCTACTCTGCCATCCTAGGATTATGTCTCCAAATAAATAACAATGGGAAAGTCTTTGTCTCAGGTTCTGCTTTGGAGAGGGAGAACCTAAGGCTCAGGAATCTCCAAAGTTTACTTCTCTGTTCTCATGACCTAATGATTATGAACAGTAAAGAGGACATAAAGCCAAGCAGAGAAGAAGTCATGCATTCTGGGAAGCATTTCCAGCTCAATGGCTCTTCTTCCCGGTGCATTCTATGTGAAAATTCACTGTCACAAGCTTCTTCCAGGAACTCTGTCTGCCTTCCCGCTGTTGCAGGCTGTGAACTCTTTAAAAGCAAAACCAGAATAAACCTTCCCTCTCCTTGGTCATTCCTGTCAGGTATTTCAATCACAGTAAACATAAAATTAAGTAACATAGAAAATCAGCACCAGGAGTGGGGTTGTTGCTATGATAATTCTAACTATTTGAAATTGGTTTGTAGGAGGAATGTGAGAGAGATTGGGGGTCCATACTACAGAACCCCTAAAATGCTATCAATTAGCCATCCTAGTGGGAGTTTGGAAAACCAGAAACCCATGCTGAGAGTAATTAATGTGCTCCTAATTGCATTTTGTTTCAGAATGGAACAGATTCTGTCAAAATTAAAGTTCATTCATATTATATTCTGTGTAAGAATCTGGTTACGTTCTACCCATGTCCTAAAATAATAAATAAAATTATATTTTCTAATTATACTATTTAATTGGCAGAGGAAGTTTAAGACAATACAGCAGTTGAAGTATGGCATGATTATTGTTAACTGTTTTTAGTCAGATTTACAATAAGATTCAAGAAAAAATATCTAAGCAAGGAATGTTTTTAAAAATGTATACAGGAGGGCTTCAGATGTTTTTTAGTTAATTTTGTATCCAGCCACTTTGCTAAAGGTGTTTTATCAGCTGAAGGAGTTCTCTGGTTGAATTTTTGAGGTTACTCAAATATACTATCATATATCTGTGAATAGTGATACTTTGACTTCTTCCTTTCCGATTTGTATTCCTTTGATCTCCTTTAGTTGTCTTATTGAGAGTCCATAAGTAGGCTGTGTATGCAGGCTTGAAGGCAAAGCCTGAACACAGAATGTGCCGGGAATGCGGACCATTTATCTGCAAAGGGAAACTAAAGACACAAAGAGAGCATGCCTACTATGTGCCCCAGATGATAGACTTGAAGCTATTACAAAATTTTTGCTTGCCATGCTACATTTTGATCTGCTCTGGTTCAGTCCTTGTCCTTGTCTTCTTCTCTTTGGGGATAAGAGTATCTACTCTGTACCTCTATGGATCATAATTATGTAATTTTTTTCAATTTTACTAGGCTCATAATTAAGAGAGATTGTTCTGACATCAGTAGAGACTTTAAAGATTGGGCAGTGTTGGTATAACAATAGAAACTTTTGCAGTTGGAATAAGCATATTTTGGATTATGAGATGACCATGAACATTTGGGAGCCAGGTGAGAAATATTATAGTGTGAACACAAAAGTTTCAACACAGGCTCATGTTTCAGTGTGTGCAGGTTGTTCAGCCTTTAGTCAGTGGAGCCTAAAGGTAGAACTAGGTCGCCAGGAGCAAGCCTTTAGAGGTAATATCTGCCCATAATTGCACCTCAAAATTTCTGCTTGCTGGCCTAGATCGTGTGAATGGCTGCTGGCACATGTTCCCAATGCCATGAACTCTGCGGTCCCTTTCCCCACAGAGATGCACTAAAATTTCTCAGCACTGAGCTGAAATAAACCTTTTCTCCCCTAACTTGTTTCTGTCAGGTGTTTTGTCACGGTGCCACAATAACGGCTAATGGAGTATTGTTTCCACACCAATAAATATTTCAGACATTTACCGTCAATGCTTACATGACAATTCCTATATGCTTGATACAGTTGTAGCTACTTTATAGAGAGATCAATCTCCACAGCTATTAAATGTGTGTCTTCAGTTCCACATTGCAGTTGGGAAAGGTGAGGGTATAAAAAGTTAAATATTTGACCAAGTTCTCATACCTTGAAACCATACCTTCCAATCACTGTAACTATAACTTCTTATTGTGCAGATGACAGCTTAGCAGAGAAATGAAAAAGAATTAGCATCAGCATGTAGAGGACATGATTCAGCAAAGGAAGGAGACAGCAATACACCTGTCTTCTCAGTAACCAACTACCAACCCAGAATGTGCAAGTGGTATTTTCATTCCCACCAACCATCTCCCCAGAAGGATGAACAATTTATCTCCTAAGCTCTGATGGCCTCCTCCATGCTGAGGAGTCCCTGCCAGCTGCATTAGTCAAGAGCTAGCCTGCTCTATTAGGGCATCATGTAGATTAAAGCTAGGTTTTTCAGTCAGTTGCATGAAAATACCTAATTTCAAATGCTAGGTTTCCTTACTTTTTATACAAGAGCTTTTATGTAAGGCTGAAAAATACCCTGGCTAGATGAGGACTTTGATAAGAGAGAACAGATTTACTAACTTCTTATTTTTTAACTGTAACTTGATGAAATAATAAATTCAATAAAATGATGGCCCCTCCTTCAAAATCAGCTTCAAGATCCAGAAAATTTATCTATTACCTTTAGCATACAGATTACAATTATCTGACTTTGTTATAAACAACAGCTTTTACTTAATAATACTCCGTATAAAGACATGAGAATCCTGAAGTGATTCCCCAAATGTTGGTATCTACACATGCTAGGTGCAGTAACAAAAGACATTAGTGTCTTTCATAACTAAACAAGATAAGGTGAAGGTACATGGATATGCCTCCCTAAAACTGAAGATCATGCCATTCATTCATCTACTCACTATTGATAAATCAGCTTATCAGCTAGTGAGTAAAGGTACTTTGTGTTCCCAGCTCCAGGCCAATCAATAAAAGAATGCTATGAATGACAATCTGAAATTTTATGAAATCCTATGTGTTTCACCTTCTGTTTAACCTTACAACTGAGCATTTTGAGATACTATCTGTGTTTTCCTTCAGGGCTTCACATGTTTCACACCCAAGACATTCGAGGACATGGTAGGTAAGCACCTTGACATGGCAATGAAAGCTCTGACTTGAAGTGCACACCAAGTCCTGTCAAGGATGTGAAGGTCATGAACTTCTCAGGCCTTCCGAGAGTTAGCTAAGGCTGAAATATTACTTTGGGTCAATACTTGGAACTATTTACAAAAACTGTAAATATATGTAAGTATAACTGTAAGTATAACTTAGCAATTCCACTATGATATATATTAAACATATATGCATATACACATACAAATGCACAGGTTCAAATATTTTAAAACTATATAGTGCATAATTCAGAACCAAAATAATATATTCTTCCAAGACAAAAATAAATGAGTAAATTCTGATATAGTCATACTACAGAACAATATATAGAAATGAAAATAAACTACTGTCTTTCATATCAACATGGTAACTCACAACAAATTTATAATAAGCAAAAGAAATCAAGCCCTCCCAAAAAAATGCATATTCTATGATTTTAAATGCATGAAGGACAAAAGTGGGTAAATAAGACAACAATAAAATTCAGACTAGTGATTACCTTTAAGAGAGAAGCATGAGGATGTTAGCAATAAAAATATTTGTAGTGAAAAAAAACTTGAAATCAACATCATTGTACTTACTGCTCTCTTCCCTCTGCTGGTCATAACTCTCTACCATACCAACTCTATGGAAGTTGTGACACCCATAGAGGAAACATTGAAGCAAACATAAGGCCACGGAGACTTCTGGGGTTGTTCTATTGTTGCCTTGAAGTAATATTGAATAACCCACGTTGCTAAAATTCTATTTGCTCCCTCACCTCCAACAAGTATGCTGAACTGACATTACACCCACTAAACAGCACAGTGTACAGTCATTTCCATAGCATTTAAAAAGTAAAACAAAAATCTGATCATACAAATTAGAAACTATGTAAATATGAGTAAGAAAATCAGAAGAGACCCTGAGTAGTGTTAATTAGCTGTCTTAACCAGTGATTTTAAAACAGAATTTTATGCAAATAAATCTTGAAATGAGAAAGTCTCACAGTGTTAGCAACAGGATGTGTGAGCGGAAAAATAGGGTCTAGTAGTTTGGTGACCAGCCAAAAGTCCTCTGATGCTTCCTACTCCTCCCTCAACAATGCTCTTTACCCTTTGTCCAGCCAATGGGTGAGAATGAAAGGAAGTAGCTTGCTTGCTTGCTTGCCTGCCTGCCTGTTTGCTTGCTTGTTTTTATTGTGAAAGCTATTACTGAGAATTTTTTGTTTTTCCCCTTTTATTGAAAATAGATTTTTCCCATATAACATATCCTGATTATAGCTTCCCTTCCTTCTGCTTCTCCCAGTTCCTCCATACCTTTCCTTCCCTCCAATTCCACTCTCTTTATGTCTCTCTTAGAAAAGGCTTCTAAGAGATAAATAACAACCAAACATGACAAAATAAAATATAAGATAGGACAAAAATTATCATATTAAAGTTGGACATAGCAACCCAACAGGAGGAAAAGATCCCAAGAGCAGACATAAGAGTCAGAGTCCTAGAAAGGGAAATATGGTATGTATTTGCTTATAAACAATATTAGCCATTAAATAACAAAAACCAAGCTACAATCTGTAGACCTAGAGAGGTTAGGTAAAGACAAGGAGTCTGGGAGTAGGGGGTTCATGGATCTCCCTAAAAGGGGGAAATACAATAATTTTCCTGGTGGGTTGGGGACAGCAGTGGGAGGGTGTTACAGGGGTGGGTTGTGGTAGTAGGAGATGGGTGAAGGGAACGACTTCAGGGAGACAAGTCTGGAATTGGGAGAATGAGGCATTTGGTGCACGGTGTGAAACCTAGCACAGTGAAAACTTCCTGGAATGTTAGAGTGTTTATCACTAGGTTGTCCTAATGAGAACCCTTAGCAACGGAGGATGCAGTCTCTACTAGCCATCTCTTGGCCCCAGGCAAGGCCTCCAGTGGCACAGCTAGGTTGCATTCAATTGAGTTGTTGGTCAATGGGGTCCTGTGGAAATCACCTAACAACCAAAGCAGCCTTCTTATAGCCATTACCTCTCTGTAGCAGTCTCAGAACGTCCCTGAGGACCATGGCTCAAGTGTAAACTTTCCATGGGCACTGTTTTTCTTTGACCCCTGCCCTGCCTTTCCTTGAAGGTAGATTTTAACCTAGAAATGTAAAGCAAATAAACCTTGACTTCCCCAAGTTGCATTTACTTAATATTTATCACAGCAACAGAATGAAACCAGAACACGAAGCTACCCGTTCCAAGTTGCATTTGTCATCCTGCTACTATACACAAGTTAAACAAAAACCAAATGTCATGAAACCCACCTTCTAATCACATGTTGTCATCAATGTCAAGTTACTAGTACCTCCATCTCTCCAACAAGGGTCCTGAAAGCCCTTGTCCAGGTTGGTCCTACCATCTTACAATGCCACTTCTCCTTTTCAGTTCCTCTCCACTTTGCATACTCAGCTTAAATCCTGTTGCCAGTTACTAGAATAGTTCCCTTGCAGTTCAGAAAATCCTTTCTTCCAGCCATGGCCATCATTCCTCCTATATTGCTACATTGGTCTCTCAGTAGGACCTTCAACTTCTAATATTAGCTATCAACATCCTATTCTCAGCCAGGATACGCATTGAAAATGCAAATCGAGTCAAGTTATTCTTCTACTAAAAACTCCCAAACAGCCTCTCACCCATAGTGATAATCAAAGTCTAAGTAACACTTTACAAAGCCAGCAATGAGATGTTCCCAAGGTCTCTACACCCCTCAAACAGCTCCACTGCACAGTCAATCCAGACGCTGACTATTCATCATTCCCCCAACAGAAGCACACCACAAAAGCTCAGAAGCTTTCTGTTCAGTGTTTCCTCTCCTCAGAATATCCCTAGTCCAAGTATATCACTTCCGCATTGCCTTCTTCGAGTTGTGGTCAAAATATAGTTGCTAAATGAAGCTCACCCTGAAACCTCGTCTGAAATTGCAGCCTTCCACAGGCAGGCAGCTAGTATACTCCCTTACATGCAGGCAAAACGCTACTACATATACAATGAAAATAATTTTGGTTTTAAATTGTAGCTATTATACTGCACCCTCACATTCCAAACTGAACACTTTGCTCTGTTTTGTTGTTTATACCCCTACACTTGTAACTACCCACTTTACTATAAAGTTTTATTATTGCTAATTGTTCCTTTCCTTTATTTTACCTGAGAAAGAAACAGCTTCATCTTACTTATTTATATATCCTAAATACTTATATTAGTGCCTCGTGCACAGTGTATGCATAATAAATATGCATAAATAATTTAACCATATTCTTATATATGTGACTTACCGTGCTTCAGGAAAACCAAGTTAAGATTTATGGAGGAGATGGGAAGATCCTATAAATGCCACTGTTTCTCCAGAACGTGGGCACAGAAATATCTTTCCTTCTAGCCCATCCCCATTCCTTCAGGTTAGTTGCCAATCCATAAAACATTTTCTTCCAGGGACCCCAGTTGCTACTCTAGGCTGGGACTCAGACACTTCATTGCAAGCACATTTGGCTAGGATCCATAGTGGACAAAACCAACCAAAGAATGAAATATCCACCTAGCAAAGACAAGAGCGATGCCTATGCCAAGAAACACTTCACACATCATAACTCCAGATGCCTAGATCCCAGCACAAAAGGAAACATGAACAGCCAAGATAATGTGCTCCTCCAAAAGCCAGCAACTCTATCACAATAGCCAAGAAAAGAATTTAGATGAAGCACAAGGCAAGGTCTTCAAAATAGCAATAATGAATATGTTCAAGGACCTTATAAAGGATGTGAGCAAATGCCTTAATGAAAACATAAGCAGACAGCTGAATGAAATAATAAAAACATTTCAAGACATGAAAGTAGAATTTAATGAAGAAATAAAATCACAAAGAAATAGAAAATTCCTGATTGGCTTATATATTATAATTGAAAGTTTTTACATTTTCTATGCTAGGGGAAAATATATCCAAATTGTAGATTGGCATATTTACTTACAGAAGCATATATAATATATAATTTTATAAAATACTGCAAACAAATAGCAGTAACTAAAATCATTTCATAAAGGGTATTATTTTATCTTGAATACCAATATTTAAGCACAGCCATATTTAATTACAAAAAGCAAAAATATAATGAAATCTTTTAAAACTTATTTTCATTTCAAAGCATAGTTTTATTCATCCCTATTCAAGTGGATTACTAGTGTGGCTCTTAGACACTTAATCCATGGTTACATTCTTTTCAGCTCATCTAAATGAAATAAAGAGGGCTAGAAAGGGCTGCTGAGAGCAGGCATTTCTGACAACACTGTGCAACAGCTGGAAAAGGGAAGGACGAAGTGTTAAAAAGGAGAAAGAAAAATGACTGTGTTGAAACTAGCTGTATTGTAAAAAAAAAAAAAAAAAAAGGAACAAGCACCTAATCTCTGCTCAGACATGAGTTGGGAGAAAGAAAAACTGGAGTTGTTAAGTCTTGTGAGGAATGCAATAGAGTGCAAATTGCCTTTAAGATAAGCAAGATCAGCAAGATAATTGCCCAATTAGCAAATCAATGAACAAGTGAATGAATTCATATGTCATGTGTGCAGGAGTGAAAGGCTGTTCTCACTCCGAGAAGGAAGGCTATTGAGCCTGGGAAGGAGTGCTAACAGTCTACTTTGTCACTCTTCAAAGATTATGCATAAAAACTACCTTTTAACAGCTCTTAAAAATAATCAAAAATACAATATTCTATAGAACTCTTCTGTGTATGCACCAGAAGGAAATGGAGTCAGTGCAGCCCACAGCTGTCTGGACCTCCTGTTGTCTGGGTCTCCTGTTCATTCCAGGGTTGCCCTAAAAGTCAAAATACAGAGAACACCTGAGATTCCCTGGGTAGACAAAGAAATAATGCTACGTATATAGGTAACTAAGTATGTATGTGTGTGTGCATGTGCACAGTGAGAGATTTTTGTGGATGTAACTGAAAAACAAGGATGAACCTGAAAGACATTATGCTGAGTGAAATAAGCTAACACACAAAGAAAAATACTATTTAACCAGACTTTTCTGTAGACTGTGAATGTGGTGTTTGTTTTGATTTGGATGTTCATTTGTTTGTTTGTTTGTTCTTTATTTTGAGGCATAGTTTCACATAACCCAGGCTGGCCTGAAACTCCATGTCTCCCTGCTTTTGCCTTCTGGGTACTATGAAGATTAGGAGCTGTGTAGCACTATGCCTGTGATAATATGGCAGCTAGGGGTAATGAAAAAGGAGTGCCTTACATGACAAGGTGCATGTCAAAGGGCACAAAGTTACACTCCCATAGAACTGGTCAAGATCTCCAGAGCTAATGTAAAGCAGGAGAACTACAGTTAAAAACATTCAGCAAATACTAAAAATTTGCTGAAAGACTAGAAGTGAGTTACCACCAAAATGATAATTAGATGATTCTGTAGATACGCTACCTTGCTAAACATAGCAAACACTTCACTTTGTGTGTATGTAAAACCTAACACCGTGCTAAACAGCTTATATACACAACAGGAGTGAATGAATGGAAGCAAAATGTTCTAGTTTTATTTGTATTATCTCTAGTTTTACTTCTTCCTTTTTTTCTGACCACATAATAAATATAGGTTACTGTGATCTCAGAATATAGGTACCTACCCCGAACCTGTATTCATATAGAATATAACGTTAACATAGAGAAGGCATATTTTAAAACCTCAAGTATTTTTCTGTAGCATTGTTTTGTTTTTGTTTTTGTTTTTTGGTTGGTAAGCAGTTGAAGTAACATTTTAGCATGACAATGCTTTCAAGAACCTTAACCATGTCCTCGATGATCTATAAATTATTTGAACGAATAATGAGGTCCAGTGATGACGGATGTCTTTCTAAGATTACAAGGCTGAATTAGAATGCAGGTTTTTACACAAATAAGCAGATGCATTTCCCTACAAGCGCTTTGGAGTGAGCAGAGTGAGGCATAAACAGGTCAGATTTACGTTGTACCCTGCTAAACATAAGTGCTCATTTTGGAATTCAGAACTGCCAGCAGGAAATCAGGTCTGAGAAGAGAAATAACTGCAAAATGAGTATTGAATCATTTACCTTCAAGTTATCTATTGATTAAATATTTCATTATTTTTACATCTTGCATTTAATTTATTTAAAAAAAAATGCTTTGGAAGCAGAGTGTTTGAAACAATGTAAGATAGCCTGATGGTAAAAGTGTTGACTAGAAAAACTTCCTTCTGCCTTTGTTTCATGGACATGTATGTGAGAGTTAAAAGTTTGTGGATTTTGTTTGTTTTAGTTTGGGGTGGGGTGTTTGTTGTTAGTTAATTTGGGCCTTTTTTAAACTTTCCTTTCTGTTTCATCTGTGCTTTTTCTTCAGTTATCCCAGGCTGTAAAGCATGCCCTCTGCTGGTAAGAAAATTATCACTGCTTTAAGCCTAAAAGATTCAATGAACTCACAGGACAAGAAATACACTGACCTATAACATGATGGTTATTACTTTGATACTTAAAACTGGAAAGAAACCAGATTTACAAGACAGTAAAGCTGAAGCTAAATGGTAGGATTTATATTTTATTTGTTTGTTGTTTTGTTTGTTTGTTTTTGTTTTTCAAGACAGGGTTTCTCTGTGTAACCCTGGTACTCCTAGAACTCACTCTGTAGACCAGGCTGACCTCAAGCTCACAGCGATCCCTCTGCCTCAAGAGTGCTGGGATTAAAGGCGTGTGCCACCATGGCCTGGCATATTTTAAATTAGCTCTGATGAGGAAGTCTAACAGCAGCTACACTGAGTGACAGAAAAGAAAATCACCTTCAGCTGGATGAAGCCACATCAACTCAATTTTGCCATACCCTAACAAGCAAATTAGTATTGGTTATCTATTCCAAAATGACCACTGACTGCATGATACAGTCATAAAAAGTCAACATTGAAATGTTTTCTCCCTCCTTTTCTATTCATTTCTTCATTAAACTTCCACTGACCTTTTAATTATCTTCTTGCAAGGCACTACGAGAAAGCCTGAGCTTATCACAAATGCTACAAGTTAATTAAACTGTGATCTATAAACATGACATGATATTTTTTACACGAGTGGGTAAACAATCCACATTGCCTTGGAGGATGTGGAGGAATAAGCCTTGCCCTTCAAAGCGTGCGTGGCTTTGAAGACAACTGAGGGCAATGAAGATCTCTCCTGTAACATGTGTTACACAGTCAGCTCTCTACTATTTCCCTCTCCTCCACTCTTGATCGAATGCCTCACCCTCTTACCATTCACTACCACATCAGCCCAAGTAGGGACGGTGTTGTGTTCTCTGCCATGTAGACAACACGAAAGCTTGGTCCTGCAGCTTATTTAATGCTCCATGTAAATTTCCCCATATCAAAAGGCCTTTCCCTTGCAATTCATATAAAGATTGTCACTTCCAGTTACCCAGATGTTCTCAGTGTCCCTCTCCTTTCATTTTCATGTGGTTTTGTTTTGTGAGTGGTCCATGTCTTCATACTGGGAAACAAGCTCTGCAATAAGTCACTGTCCATTTGTTCATTGTTCTGTTCATAAGGGAACGGTGCCTGATTCATGGCAACTAATCATTTAACATGGGTTGAATGACTAAATCAATGATTTATCAGGAATGTTGCAGAAATAATTTCATCTTGGAATCAAGACTGAGTACTTTCATGATTAATGGGACTTCATGCTGTGATTAGGTGGATAAATTTGTGTACACTCAAAAAATATTCAGTCCAAACCCCAAAACAATAAACATGAGAAAATCAATTAAATGAATTTTGGGGCCAGGATAAAAAAGAGTTTGATTAGATATTTGAAGTCAGTCCATGAATTATTCTTTAAAATATTCTTTCTTCTGTATTCCTGTCATTTCCATTTAATCAAGCATTTTAAGGCAAAGAACAGAAAGCAAAAATAATGTATAAAATACTATATTCCTGAGAATCATTAACTGATTAGGTTGTTAAATATTTCACATAGTTTCTACTCCTTTTTAAAATTAAGCTTAAAATAGATTATTGTTCCTCAAATAACTAAGATGTGAAGTAATAACATAGAAAAATAATAATCCTGTGAGCATATGTAGTGTCTAGCATTTTTTTTCTTATAACATTGCCAAGCCTTATTAAAATCAGGACCACTTGAGAATATCTTCTAAGTCTGATCTAAAAATTGTATGAATATAATTCCTGGCAAATGAGTATGACACTCTCCTTTAAATCTATCTATCATAACACAACTTTAGGACAATCGCACTGAAAGTATACCTGTAATACACAGATAACCAGCCAAAATAATGAAGAAGTTAATATGGCCAAATATGCATATCTCATTTTCTAACATTGTTATCTGTCTAGATGCGTCAGGATTATACACCAGAAAAATCACTGCTGTCATTTTGTGTTTTGAAGTCTGCTTAACGCTAGCCATTTTATTGTCAACATTTTGGCCTTATATCACACATGATGAGAGAGCTGCCCTTTGAAAGAAGACATGGTCAGAACAGAGAAAAATCCAGCAACAAAAACTGACAAAAGGAGATCTGTTTCTGTAATCATACTTGTATTTTCATCAAAAATGACCAACTTTTCTCAGTAATAAAATTTGTATCCTTTTTCCCAATGAAAATTTCCCATCCAACTACATGTGAGAAAAGGGAAAAATTCCACTTGTGTAACACAATGAACTCTTTTAGAGAAAAAAAGAAAAACTGTGAGAGAATTAGTGTCTGAAATTCTTATATATAATAATCACATTTATTGTATAATTTAGGAGGTTTATAACATTTTCATAATAAATTATTTATTTTTATAAATCATTTAAATGAATTGAAAGCCAAAAAGATAATGCAACTTTCCTTATTCATAAAGTCATCATGTTTCTTTATACTTATCTACTTATAAACTAAAGGGAGCAAAATATAGGGAAAATATGGCATCCTCATATATTCTTCTTAATTTACTTATTTAATACGAATTTCGTGAGTATCTTTCATGTGCCAGAAACTCATAAATGTGGAGAATTCAAAGATGTACATGGTCCCAGCTCCTTTAGAATTGGGAGAAGGTATAATGTGTCAGAGAAACCTTCAGGTTCGGAAAAATAATACTACCACCAGGAACATACTCAAAAAAACTCAGTGAAAATAGAAAACAAAACTGGTTACACTACTGGGAAAATACTTTGTTATTCTACCCACTTACCACTCCTACCAAGTTCCAAAAGAACTGTACCCTTGGCTTTTCAAGTGTAAACCGACGTGAATGTCTGTGACCTATGAATTCAAAGACTAGACACTGCTCCATCACAGCTGTGGTCAGGCAGCCCCCTAGTCCACAGGCTCCCTTACCACAGGCATGTCTCCAACCAAACAGAATAAATTCATCTGTCTTAACTTTCTAGCTTCAGGAATGCCGGAGCAACCAGGCAGTGTTTAAGCACCTCCAAGTCCTCTACGGCTGCTCCCAAATACCTCTTCTTGTGCCATCAACGCGAGGAAACCGGTTAGTTTTCATTCTGTTATCCAGTAACTGCAGCTAAGAAAATACTATCCACCGTTTATTTTACATCTCTCCACCATTAATTTTTCAAGTATTCAAAATGTTCATAAAAAGCACCATAAAATACTACGTTCTTGAGAACGGTCCAGGGGATAGGTTTGTGACGCTGTAATAGAAGACAGCCAGTGAGCTCTAGTGCTTGGGTTAAGCAGGCAATAGTTAAAAGACACCAGCATCTCCAAGAAGCTGAACCCACTTGTTTCATGTGTAAGCGGAGCTAGAACCGATTGCCTCATTTGTAAATCAGTGTCAGCACACGAGGACATAGAAATCACCCCAGCAGACCCCACGAGGAATTTCACCTGAAGAAAAATGATAATAATTGGCATATGATTTTTCAAATATTCTGAAATCGTCTCACTGAACATATTTGGCTAGAATCTATAGAATTCTCGAACTTCTAAGGCTGAAAATGCATACCTAAGCGACATTAATGAAAGTGACTTAGATAATAAGTCCTCCAACCCATGCGATATAAGCCACTGCAGAATAATCAATAGATGTTAAACATCTGACTGTCAAAATATTAAATGTTTGATAAGTTCCTATTTCCCTTGAGGCAAATATAGCAAGCAAACCTTCTGTATGTAATAAAATTTATTTTTGTCACTTTTATTTTCCCTTAGGTAAATACATCATCTTTCTCACATTTCAGCATTCCGAGAGAGAGAAAAAAAGAGATACTGACTATGAGTTTTGTAGACATTTTGTGAGGGCAGAAAGGTACCTGTGGTTAGAAAGAGACACATCTTATTTCTCTAAGTTCCTTCAAACTTCCATTGCTTACTGTCTTGCTGAATTTTCTCACGCAACAAAAGTGTAAAAATCTTTAAATTTTTAAATCCAATCTACCTCAGCTCACATTTCTTTGTTTTATTCCTGGAAGCACCCTAATAGATCAAATGTTTGGGGTTAAAATGAATAATAATACAGTCTAGAACATAGCACCTAAAATTCGTTCTTACAACAACAAACAGTCGGCAGATTTTATGTACTAAAATGTCTACATAGTTCACAATAAAATGTAACCGTAAGAGAAAAATATTCTCCTTAACCAAATATTAGCAAGGTTAAAAAAAAATAAAAGTCACTTAAACCTAAATAATGGAGGGAAATGTAATTTTCAGACAATACAGTAAGTGCTCTCGTGCTGTGGACAAATAGTGTCCTGAAATCTGTGCAGCTGACAAAAGATTTTAGAGACTTAGGGCACATTCACACACCCTCATGATTAATGCTGAAAATTAATCCCTTGCTCAAGAGGCCTCCATGGTCCCATATTTGAAAGCACAAAGGGTCACAAGGGGAGCATTCAGATTATCTGAAAATGCTGTCAGGCGAATTTACCCCATTATTGAGCATTTGTAGTTTATATTTGAGAAAAGATTAGTAAATACAGCAGGGTACTCTTGCTTAAGAACGAGTATATTACCAGATGATAAGTGGGCTAGAGTTCTATGGAAATAAATTCAGGCTTTATAAATTTGGAATACCTGCCAAAGGGCAGCACAATGGAGATCAATGCCTGCCATTCCCCACCTACAAGTCTCTAATCACAGAATACAAGAGGTCTGAACCAATTTAAGACCAAGTAGAACACAGTTTTCCTGGTTAACACATTTCAAAACTAAGTGTGCTAATAAACACACAACAGCAAAAGAGAAAAAAGGCTTCCTGCTGGTAATGGGTACCATTTGAGATTTAAGGTAATGGTAAGTCTAAAATTCCAGTATCTAATTCTTCACGCAAACACTACACCCAGATATTTAACACCACACAGGTCGTCATCACACAGCACGGCAGCTCTGCTGAACTTGCTCTATTACAAAAATCACTCTTATTACCAGTCCAGTACCACAGTGTGAGTAATGAACTTCATCGTGAGCTGTATAGGATCACTTAATGAATGGCAATCACACAAAATTGCTTTCCAGTAGAATGTGTTGAAGTCAGGTTGTTCCACTTAATAACCTACTTTGTTTACACTGCTATTCAGTCTTTAAATTGTGATAATCTACAGGCAGAAATGACAGAAAATTCAGTATGTACATACTATTATAGTTAAGCAATGGAAGGTCACCTTCAAATAGAGCAACACACAGAAGCTAATATTCCATCATATCTATTCTATAATCAATAAAGTGGCAAAAGGTTGTATCTTAAAAAAAAAAAAACACCTTCTCAACAATATATGCTATATAGAGTGGAAACTAGTGATCTCAGCCCAACTTCCTATAAATACTGTTTGGGACATAAATATTTGTTAATACTTGGTACCTGATGATTCATTGATATCTTAGTCAACTAATGTGAAAGAAATTAACTAAATTTTTAAATGTATATTATCTCATTGGATTATATGAACACATATTAAATCAAAAGACTACTGTCAGGGAAGTGGACGTGAGCTCCCACCTATGATCAAGAAGCTATCTCCCACTGACAACTGCTCACGAAGGAAAAATTAGTTTTCTCTAGTGACGGCTCACTAAGTCTCACTTAAGGGCAGGCCCTATGCCAGCACCAGATGGCCAGCAGAAAGCTAACCCAGTGATATTTTTTGGAGATTTTCTTTCTCTTGTAATAGCTTTGTTTGAGCATCTTTTTTTTTTTTAATGTCACTCTTTTGTGTGTGTGTGTGTGCACATGTTTATATATTTCTTATGCTTTATCTTTTCTTTTTGTTGTCTTGTTTTATTCTGCTTTTCCTCTGTTTTCTAAAAAGGTAGAGAAAGGAGGTATGGAGTTGAAAGGGTGGGCAGGTGGGGAGGATCCAGAAGGGACAAGATGAGAAAAATCATAATCAGAATGTATTGTACAAAAAATTTTCAATAGAAAATATTTTTTAAAAATTTAAATGTATTTTATATTGGTATCAAAATTAACAATTTGCACAAGCTTATTCAGAAATAATGAGTGAACTAGGCTATATATATTAATATTATGTATATAAACTATTCACAATTGAATTAAAAGTGATATAAGAAAAAGGATTCTACTGTCATCTCAATCCCTGATTTTACACCTTAGTCAAAAAGACACAGAATTTTAAATCTTCACCCTAAAAACACCACATGCATGACAACAGTAGCCCAAATTTAAAAACAAGATAACAATATTCAGACCAGACAACATATTTACCAACATCTGTACCATTAATTTTGCAAGTTGGATTATAGTTTATATCATGTTCAGTTTTAAGATACTTTCAAATCAGTTAGAATTAAAGATGTAATAAAAGTAACTGAAGGTAAGATTTACCTACCATTTATAAAACCAAATTATTGATGTGATTTATTGATGAAACCCTTTTACATAAATTGTAGTTCTAATTCTGGTCGTCAGTCAGGTTTGGAAACCAAGTAGTGTTGGTATAATGTTCTTTTAAAATGTATACGCCTTACCCTTGTTAATTCAAATGCTGATTTCCCCACCCCCAACTCTCTGGTTTCAATCTGGATATTGCATTGTGATACTCACTATAAGCATCCTGTCTCAACTCTTGTGTAAACAGGACACAAATAAAGCAACTAGATACAATGTTGTGCAATGAGAGGAGCCAGAGGACAGGAAAGAGGGGAGGAGCTAGAGAACAGGAAAGGGTGGGAGGAGAAGGAGGAGGAGCACGAGGAGAGCAGAGCACAAGAAGAGCAGAGCAGGAGGAGAGAGCTTGGAGGACTTGGAGCATGAACCAGACCTAAGATTTCACAAAAAGCAAGTATAATGTGGAAAATCTAAATGTTAGGAAACTGAGGGCTTGGAGGTTTAGGAGGGAGTAAATATTGCCCAGCATTGTGTTCTAGGTTCACTAAAAACCCAGTCTCTGTGCGGTGATTTGGTTATACAGCTGTTTAAGATTAGCAGCAAGCTTTACAAGAAAATAAAACAATAGCAAATATTAATAACTTCCTACAACAAAGTAGCCAATGTAAAAATACGTATAGTCACAAGGTAATGTCCAAGGAGCCAGGATAGGAAACTCCACAAACTTCTTAAAAATCCTCTCCAATCTAAAACACAAAAATGTTATGTATTACCCGTCCAGTTAAAAATCTTCACTTTGAAGACTCTGCAGACATAACCCACCAGACGTGTCTTCAGGCTGATACTGAAAAGCTAATTGGAAGCAGCAGCCCTGCTGGGATACTCTGTCCTCACCAAATCCCTTTTCACAAGGCACCAGGGAAACAAAATTTAACATCAAGACACAGGCGGCCTTTTACTGAGGAAAAAAATTCCTCTTTTAGTGGAAAATGTAAAGCATTCCTGAGTCCTTCTCAGAATCAACCATCCTTTACATCGCTCACACAGAGAAAAAGAATATCTCTGCCAAACCAGTTGACACAACTTATTATCTGTGTACATGGTACACATTTTTCTGAACAGTAGTAAACCATGTAAAGGGTGACATCACAGTGTCACCCTCTACCTCGAGGACCATAGAGAGGAAGGATAATGACTTGCTGCACTATACTTTGGTCATGGGAGTTGGGAGGGAGTGATGAAAAGAGTGTGTGCTCTGGAGAGCTACAGATCAGCGACATAATCCAACCTCTACAGTGTTTTAGCTTCATGGCCCTAATAATAATAGCTAAATTAGTGAAGGCTCATCATGCACCAGGAAATCTGATGTACAGTTTATCCTAGTCAGTTCTCACAAAGTCTGTAAAATATGACACATGTTAACTCACACGCGTGTGTCTCCTGAGACATAGGGAAATTAATACCAACCACTGCACGTAAAACTGGCCAAGGATGGATGCAGGCCGCATCATTTGAATACCATACACTTATAGAAATGGCATGTGCTGACAAAACTGTCATAGAATCACTTGGGAGAGCACTGCTTTTGACAGACATAGTCAGAGCTTTTTACAAATGAAATTTAATACCATAAATGTCTGTGTGCCTGTTACAGAAAAAAATCCTATATAAAACTGCAATGTAAACCAAAATATATGACATAGTACTTCTATCATGAAGGAGCGTGTAATCTAGCATATTTCTAAATTAATATTACCTTAATAATACTTCTAAATATTTCTGAAATAATATTTCTAAACCATATTTCTAAATAATATTACCTTAAAGTTAAGGCGACTAAACAATATCCTAAATATCAGACCATGTGACAGAGTATCCCTATTCTAAAGTATGTCCACTGACATTCTGAATCACTATTTTTTCATAACTGCATGATGATCATGAAAATGTGTCTTTTCAATAAAAAAAAAAGCAGGTAATCTCCACAGAGCACGGGTACTAGTGTTTTTCACATCAATGTAGCATGTATTTTTTATCAGCATCTGTACCAGTTGAGCATATGCTGATTTCCAATCACTGGCGTGCAATCCACTGCATAAGAGATGACAGGCAGGGAGTACACAGACCCTCTATTTATGATGTCAGCCTAAACAACTGCTGAAACTGTGGGCTCCACTATAATTACAGGGATGAATGGAAAAATAGTCAATACCAGGAAAGCTGCTTTTTATTTCACATGGGTATAAAAGGCCAGTTGACTCTAAAATCTCCTGAGGTTTTTTGGTTTTTTTGTTTTTGCTTTTTTTTTTTTTTTTTTTTTTTTTTTTTTTTTTTTTTTTTTTTTTTTGTGAACTCCTACTCAGAACACTGATCTCAATTGAAAAAAATCTTATCATTTGGGAGGATTCAGAAAATTTCCCCTTGGAAATGGGGAGAAATACCACACAACATGCTAGATATCCCTGTTGAAAATCAATATTAAGCAGGAATAAAATATTTGAGAGGGTTTATAACAGACACTGTAATTGATGTACACTACAAAATCTCTCCCATCTTCCAGGTAAATTCCATCAAAATATAGCTTTGAAATCACTCAGTTTACTGAAACATCATGAATATTAGTCAAAACACATTACACAGCATCACCAAAATCCAGTATGGCCACGACACAGGAAAATATCAATTTAGAGTTACCAGAGCATGAAAAGGATGCAGGGATTTGTGCCTACAACAGCTCTCTAGTAACAGACTTCAAAACAAGGATCCTGACAAACTGTGTGATAAAGAACTCAAAGTACTGACTTCAAGGAAACAGGAAGACATAAGGAACACAGGCACACAACCTAATGGAATTAGAAAGCTAATTCATGATCTCAGAAGACATAGACTTTCGTAGTATAAGTACAACAGAAGAAAAGCTATTGAGAAAAGGGGTGGGGTCAGAACCTTCCGTATCTTAGGAAAACAAGTGTCACGTCACATATAAGGGACTAACTCAGACTGCTCAATAGCAACTTTACAAACCAAGAAAGCATGAAATAATATATTCAAAGTCCTGGAAACATACTATTAATCACGAATGTTATACCCAGAACAATAAAAACAACAAAAGCAAAAGCTGAGAGACTTTTTCAAGCTGATCCCAGCCCCGTCCCTCCTCCCCTCCCAGTCCCACCCTCACACTCCTTCCCCAGATTTCTCTTCTCTCCTCCTCCTCTCAGAAGTGGAGGCCCCCAAAGGTACCAACCCAGCCTGGCATCTCAAATCACAGCAGGACTAAATGAATCCTCCCCCAATGAGGTCTGACAGGCAGTCCAGCTAAGAGAAAGAGATCCAAAGGCAGGCAACAGAGTCAGAGAAAGCCCCTGCTCCCAATGTTAGAAGACCCACATATTGAACAGGCTGCACAAGTGTTCAGATAGATGATAGATAGGTAGGTAGGTAGATAGCTAGGTGGATAGAGAGATAGGTAGGTAGATAGATAGATAGATAGATAGATAGATAGATAGATAGATAGATAGATAGACAGACAATAGATACATATATACATACATACATACATACATACATACATACAGGAAATAAAAAGTAAAACATATAATGAGAAAAATTAGATTATATTGAGTATGCAGTATGTAAAAAGGGAGAAATAATTACAGACAAAAATAGGCAAACACTTTTTATCAATAAATATTGAATTAACAAAAAATGACTTTTGCAGTGCAGTGTTCCTATGCTAAACTGCATTGTTATTTTAAAGAAAACTGTTTCCTAAGTGTTTTGTCAAAGAAAAAAAAAGCATTAAGTCAATTTTATTTTATGAAAAAAACAAACAAACAAAACTGAGAAGCTTCATCACCACCAGGCCAGCTGAAGAAGAACTGCTTTTAAGCCTTCACTAGAAAGTAAAAGATAATAACTAGGATCATGAAAATACAAAAATATAAAAAAATTACTAATAAAGCAGATGCATGAAAATGAAAAGGAAACCAAACTATATCAATACTTAAATCTTTCAAAGCACAAAGGTAAACAACATAGCAAAGAAATAAACAGAAGACACACAAAATAATAAAAAAATAATGAAAGGCAAGAGTACATCACCTAATTAACAAGAACTTACTATAAATGAAATAGATTTCAAAATTTAAAAATGTAGGCTGGCTGAATGCAATTAAAGAAATTAGACTCCATGATATGCCTCTTATAGGGAACTCACTTTACTGTAATGACACTCAAAGACTGTGACAAGATCTTTAAAACAGAAGCCAAAACAAAGAGAGAGTGTTTCAGACAAAATATAAAAATCACTATATAATGATAAAAATATCATTCAACAATAAGAAATACATGTATGCCCAACACTGGCACATCCAATTAAAAAATAAAGGTTATAATTAAACGCTGTCTGGATATCACACAGCTAATGCAGTCGGAACCTCGCATCTGTGCCTGCTGGTAACAGGCCTGTACAAGACTGAGTCTAACAGCACCCTCCATGGATGACAAAGAGCTCATAGAGTCCTACCCTTCCCTAGTATTGGCTACTGATGGATTCTGGGAGAGAAGCGGTCATTGTCTTCAGTAGTGTACCCACTGCGGAGCACAACAGGCTCCTGCAGATACTCCCCAAACCATAGCCACACAAAACATACTGGTTAAATTCTCAGAGAAAGGAGGGGAAGAGGGGAGGGAGAGGGAAAGGAAGAGAAAGAAGTGCAGGCAGGAAAAAGAACAAAAGGAAATAAAGAAAACAGAGAAAAGACAAACAAAAACAACATGTGGATTGTGGTAAGGGTTGTCTTGTGATCTCCACACTTGTGCGTGGTACATGTGTGCTCACGCACATAAGCATACACAAACACAAAAAGAAAAAAATAAACGGAGGGAAAGAAAAGGGCAGGAAGAAAGGAACGAAAAGCCTCCCGAATAAAGACAAATGCAGCACACAAAGCTCACAGGTAGAAACAGAAACGGAGTTCCTAGGGGGATGTCAGGCTTGTTAATACGCTGCAACCCATATAACAGCACAAGAGGCAGAAGGAGCAGACAGAGAAGATAAACGAAAATTAACTACCTCCTGACCAGATTGTAAGTCTTCCCCTCCCCCATGCTCAGAGCGTAGGTCCCATTCTACAGTGAGCAGACGGTCATACAGATGCTCCCCTTAGTTAGAAATGCTTTCAGTGCTAGAGTATGCGTGGAGCGGCTTCTCGTGCACTCCTGCATACCCACAAGCAGAGCAGCGCGGCTATGCCAGGCATCTTCCGGCCAGAAACACACAGTATCGCACAACCCAAAATTGCCCCACAGTCTGCTTCTGTGTGGCCCGTAATCAAAGATCAGTTTTCACATCCTAAATGGATTAAAATAATCAAAATAAGAATACTATTCCGCAATATTATATAAAGCCTAAGTTTTAGGCATTTCGCCTTTAAGACCCACTCACTTAAAAGTTTTTTTCTTGCTTTTTTTGGTACTTATATATTTGTTGTGGTTTTAAAAATTCAAACTGTAATATCCATGTACAGCTTTATTTGAATACAAGCACATTTGTTCTTTGACACGTCGCGTGCAGGGGCTGTTCTGGAAGTGATCCTGTACGCGTTTGCAAGCACAGGAATTCAGGAGGCTAACGCAAGAGGATGCCTACAGGCTGGATGACAACCTGGGATGCACGGTGAGCTCCTGGGCTACAGAACAAAACCTACCTCATAAAAGAAAATAATCAAGGCAGACTCACAGTCACTGCAACAAAGAAGGCATCGTTTGCAAAGCCTATAAAAGTAGCTAAAGCTAAAACGGAATTTTTGCTTGCTGCAGTGAGGAGACAAAACAAGGCCTAATTGTGGACGTGATCAAGGACTTCAACCCGTACAAATAATCTCACAGTGCTACAGAAACACACATGGGATAGAGCAGGAAAGGCCCGGGAGTGGGAGGGGCTTCTGTAATAGAATTAGATGAGCAGTAGCCGTCACAAAGAGAAAAGCTTTATATATGTATAACACTGAAACCCTTCATATCACTTTAATGACCATGAGAAAAATGTTGGACTTTAAGAATGCCTGTGTGGCTGTCAGATATATACTTAGTTATCCTGGCAGAAATATACCTAATTGTACTTGGTGACCCTTCTGTGATGAGGAAAACACAATTAAATATATATTTGCCCCCAGGAAGAACTACTAGGCATTTCCTTGAGGTACTCATAACTCTTACTCGTTCTCTCTGCAGTGAAATAACAATGATTGCTGACATACACGAAGCCCTTCTTGTGCCAGGTACCTGCAAGGGGCTTTTGCAATATTAACTCATTATGTCTTTATTTATATAACCTGTGAGAGTAATTCTTGTTCACCCAGGTACATATAAACATGATTAGGTAAACATGATTAGATTTAACCTTTTCTGAATAAATACATTTCTTGTATTCAAATTACATGTCTTGTTCATTTCTGTTCACTGATGGAACAGATCAATAGTGTAGCCTTTGTGAAGCAAGGCTCATTCACCACCACCATTCATGACTGTGCGTCTATCATGTCGTGAAGGAGGGGTAGTGACATACAATGACAAGTGCCTGCCATGTCTTGGCATCCCCAGGGATTAAGAATTAAGGGAGCAAATACACTATCACTCTCAGACCTAAAATACCATCACTATTTACTCCATCAACATGAGATGACATGTTTGGAAACACCTGATTCTTAAAAGTCTTATTAAAGTGGTTTTGTGGTGCGTGTTCTGATAAGGGAGAAAAAGGTGTAGAAACAGAAATACGATGAACAATGGAAGCCATAATGAGGCCAAGGAAAAAAGAATAATGACGTGTTTAACATCAGGGGTATTGCTTTTTTCAGCATTGTGAGTATAACATTTTGTTATAAATTAGCATGTAGTATAAATAATTATATATGCATATATATGTTTCTTGAACTGATAGCATTCAACTTCAAATATGGTCTTGCTAATTAAATGTGTAAATTTATAAAGCAAAATCTTGCAGAAAAATAGAAGACATACCTTTGGGGTATAAAGACTATATACTCAACAGAAAAGAAGGCTATCATATATTTAAAAATTACAGACAAAAAATAAAGTAAGCCAAATAGAAATGAAAACTTAAAGCCTCAACAGCAGAAAGATATTTACAAATGTATGATAGATAAAATGAAAGTAAACTAAAATTTGACTTCCAACATGCAAAACCAAACACACACACACACACACACACACTCGAGTGTGAGAGTACACACACATGATTATGAGAGTATGTGGTTTATGTATATAAATTAAATATGAGTAAATGGTACTGCTAATTAAGTTTCTACTATAAGTCAAATTAACTAGCAAAAAGGAAATTCATTTAGTATTCCTAAAAGACTTACAGTATGAAGTGCTGTAAGGACAAGTAACAAGATTCCTCAAACACAGAGGATGAGAAATGATGGAAACATTGGAAAATATTTCCTATACAATTATCAAGCATTTCTTCTGTCCGATGTGCACCCTGTAACCCAGATTCATAATCTGGGGATGATCTTATATGCCCATGTAACCAAATCTGGGCATCAGGAAAGATTCGGCAACACTAAGATTTTTCTGAATGCACAGTAACAAAAAAAACTTACTGAAAACCAAGCATGCAGTGATCCCAATATTCCCCGTAATGTGTCCAAATGAGTTACTTTAGTCCTGTTTGTAAATGGACAGCATTTGCTCTTCAACGTTTTCTGCTCTTTGTCTATAAAAATAATGACTTGTAAAGGTAGATTGATCTATTTTGATTTTGTTTGTTTTGTCTGCATGTCTGTATGTGCCCATGTTGGATCCCGTGAAAACTGTTGTTACAAATGTTTTCTGAGCTACTATGGGGTTACAAGGACCAAATCTGGGTCTTCCAAATGAGCAGCAAGTACTTTTAACCTTTGAGCTGTCTTTCCAGTCACGGAAAATAATGATTTTTAATATTTTCTCTCACCATTCTTTCACATCGATAAATAAAACTAATGTATCTTCAGAGTATATCATATTAAAATAGATGATTTTCAGAAAATTTTTTTGACTTAAGTTTTATTTTGAAAAAACTGCTCCATGAATCCTGGCCTGGGAATAGAACAGGTTCTAGAACAGGTTCTCTAACAACTTTTCAAACAGTTACAAACACACTCTTTATGCTTTGTATTATGTATTTAATTCAAAGCCATTTTCAGCATCAATTATAATAAAAAATACTGATCAACCTCAAAAGACATTGAATATTCTCTAGATCTTACAACATCAAGTTTTTACCCATGAAAATGTATATAAAATAAATATGTATAACCAAAAGAAAAAGAAAGAAAAATAGGAGTGAGTGTTTGATAAAGGCCACTGGTATTTTGAACCTGTTCTCAAATGGTAAAGTTGAAGAAGCAAGAGATTGCTACCTTAGGCAACTAAGAGTATGAGAAAAGAGGAACTGGGAAAAATGGCTGAAGAGCTGGGTGGGAGAGAGGTTGGCCTTCAGTGACATGTCACACTTGGCTTTGTTTGTATTATAAAAAGCACAGGAAATAACCTTGGTTTTTTGTTGTTGCTGTTCTGTTTCAAGTTCAGATCTAAGTTTCATACTTATATAGTTTTTATATAGTAACTTGTAGGTGTATGTGGGAAAGGGAGTACTGTATTTCACAGGCTCGAAGTTCACTGGAAATTACATCAGAATGCATGACAGATGTGGAAGTTGCCATTTCATTGGATCAAAGTCCATACAGCCTACCAAACAAGCCAAGATGTATAGGCCACAA
>NW_026591816.1:2881738-2927429 GCF_907164565.1 Psammomys obesus | reverse complement strand
AAGATGTATAGGCCACAAATTAGAGAACATAATCATTAACCACAAAGGTCCTATCATATATCTAAACTATTCTCTAAATTTTGCATATCAGTAAAGATTATTTGAGATTCATCAGGGGAAAGAAAACACAAAGAAGGAATGCCAGAACACATCTGTATTTTTTCAATCCATCCAAGTTGTATGGCTTTACATTGATATTCATTCTTCACGATCTGAACTTCATTCACCATCAAATGAAAAGAGAAGTATAAAATCTGAGCATCCTGGGAAATGGCATAGCCTTCTACTTTGTGATCTCACAGCAACTGTGGTCACCAGCCTTGGCCTCTACAAGATTCTATCAACATTCAACCACATCTGGGGAGAGTCTCATGGGACCCTACTCCCACTGCTGGACTCTGGCTACTACATTCTCATAGAGAGCAGTCATTGTCTTCAGTTGTGCACACATAGATGAGACTACCAGACACCAATGGAAAACCCTAAACCAATGGTGTACCCCTAGTTAAAATCAGTGGATCCCAAAACAGAGCAAAGATAGAAAGATGGACAAGGAATCTGTAAGGAGGGCTGATGGTGGCGGAAAAGGGGTTAGAGAAGGTGGGAGACGAGAGTAACCACAATACATTGCACACATATATGAAACTGTCAAAAAAACACGTTTTAAATAATAGCTATAGAGAACCTTCCCACATCCTTATCACCAGAAGGAAGCCAACCAGTCTTTACGACTTTAGCAGCTACTTCACAAAAAGATTTATAGAAAAGCTAGATGGATTTTAGGTAAGATGGTGAGACTTCAGGAGTGCTGGTTAGACCGGCATGAGCTTTTCTGTCTTATTTAATTAGAATCTTTGCAATTACCAGCTCTTACTGCTTGGAAAGGCTGTCAGCATTTGTCTTACATGCTGCCCATGCAGATGCATTTTCTGCGGCATGCACGTCCTCCTCCTTCTTCTCCCTCACCCTTGGATTCACTAGGACAGTCAGTAAATAGCTTCATCATCTCGGGATTGACGTTTCTCGGTTTCCTACAAAGATTTCATATATACTGCTGAACAATCGACCCCAAATCCATTGCCCAAAAATCCTGACTCTATGGTGTACTTACAAACTAAACGGCCCTAGAGCTAGAAAAACGGTTGCCTAGACGGAGATAGACATGCTTCAAGTTGTAACAATCCTTCGAAAATGATACTATGATAGTTTTCAAGGTGTCTACTGCTTGATTGGGGCCCAACCCCTGGAGACTGATTCATCTTGCAACGAAATGAAGCTAATGTCCTATTAGGAGAAACCATTCTGATTTCTGCATAATGACAAACTGATAGACAAGACAGCCTCCTGTCAAAATGGCAAGAAAGAGTTTCACCACAAAAATGTATCATCTGTATCCAAGCAGAACAGGTAGAATTTTGCCTAAAATTTTCACTGCCGTTTTTTGTTTGTGGCATTATTAGTTTTAATTTGGGTTTTACTATACTTTGTATGAAATAATGAACATTACACTTTTAAAGCATTTAACAAATAAAAGTATTCTATAAGAAATTGTTTTATTTATTATAATTTATTCACTTTGTAACCCCTCTGTAGCCCCCTCCCTCATCTCCTCCTAGTCCTACCTACCCTCCCTCTTCTCCCCCTATACCCTTTTTGTAGTCCACTGATAGGGCAGGACCTCCTCCCCTTCCATCTGACCCTAGCTTGCCAGGTCTCATCAGGACTGGCTGCATCATCTTCCTCTGTGATCTGGTAAGGCTGCTCCTTCTCAGAGGTAGGTGATCAAAGAGCCAGCCACTGAGTTCATGTCAGAGACAGCTCCTGATGAACTTACTAAGGAACCCACTTGGAAAGTGAGCAGACTATGGGCTTCCTCTGTGCAGGAGTTCTAGGTCCTCTCCATGCATGGTCCTTGGAATATAGGTCTCTGCAGGACCCCCTAGGCCCAGGTTTTTGGCTCTGTTGGTCTCCTGGTGGAGTTCCTGTCCCCTCTGGGACTTTCTATCTCCCTCTTCTTCCATAAGGTTTCCTGCACTCTGCCCAAAATTTGGCTATGAGTCTCAGTATCTCCTTTGCTACCCTGGTGGGTATAGTCTTTCAGAGGTCCCCTGTAAATCTTATTTTCTAACTTTGATTCATACAGACTGGTGTTCCATCTTACAAGTCAATCTATAATTTTCATCGTAAAATAAATTGTGCTTAACAACAATAAAACCTTTGAAAACATACCTGAGTAATATGCAAAAAAAAAACCCAAAAATGAGTCATTCTGCTATAGATGCTCATTTGGCTCATAAAATATATTAATAGAGCAAACAACCTACCCTGCTTCATTTCCCATAGTCAAGGTATCCAATGAGTGAGGTTCTTTAAAGACATATGGCCCAAGGAGTTTTTTAAGCTACTACTAAAAGCATAACAATTCAAGAAATGTTTCACACAATCCTTTCAGATAAATGTTAATATTAACCATAAAAAGAATTAATTAAAATTCATCCATTTCTTTTGCTATTGCTCTGAGAAAATACTTATGAAAGTAGGGAGTTGCCAAATGTCCCAATTGGTGTGATTTTCTCTGTCACCTTCTTTCAGAGTCTTACCTGACTAGACATAGGCACACAGGAAAGAGAGCAGGCAAAAGGAGCTCCTTCAGCCCTGCCACCTGAACCAGCCTTCCTGCAGTGAGGTAACATGAGAAATGGGCTTTTCTGTTGCTCATGTGTCCACTAGGAAACACAGCCATTGTCACGAGGATAGACGGGTCTGCTTATTGATCTGATTTTCTTTCTCCAGTTCCAGCTCAACTTGACCTTTCAGGTTGTATATTTCCTGGCATGTCCTACAGATATCTCTGATTTCAGCAGAGTAATCATTTCTGCCCAGCTTTGCTTTGGTTTCTGGGAGAGAGTATATGTTTTTTTTTTTTAATTTGCTGAATTATGCCGTCTCTATTTTCATCAAAAGTTTCCATTTCAAAGGCTACTCAAAATGGTGATGAATCCCATAGGGATTCCAAGCTTAAACAGAGCAGTACCAACAAAGAAAAGCATTTAGAACTATAAATTTGCATTTAAATGCTTGACCATAACGGCTTCATTTATGTAGCAGTATCAAACAGCTTGAGATACATCAGAACACAGCTGGAAATTATAGTTCTAACTTATTTGATTTTATAATAATTTTAGGGTCTTTCCTCTCAAAATCAATAGCTCAAAGACATATTTTTCAGAATAAATTCTCTTCTCCTTTTGAATAATAACTCTCCTACAGTTCACAGAATGGTATATACAAGGGTAATACTTTGATAATAATTAGTCCTAATGTTTAAATTTAGCTGAACAGCATCCACCACATATTTAGAAGTATAAGATTAAACAAAATCATTGAACTGAAAGCAGATTAATTTGAAATATGTAAATGAAAATTTCTAGGTTGAAGGGAGGATTTGCAAAGATGTTACTATTTCAAGCTGTATTTGTATGGCAGAAAGATAAAGAATTAACATACATCATGTTGATCTTTGGCATAGTCCTAGAACTCAAGCAAGAACTACAAATCATAGTATTTATGACCAGACAGATAATACATTAATACATAGTAAATTAATTAATAACTAAGCAATTAATAAATTGGAATGCTATTAACAGGATACTAAAGTAATAGAAAGATACTAGAGAAAGTCAAATTATTTGAGAAATTTTGTAAATTTGATTTTTTTAAAGATTTATTTTATTTGTATTTAACTGTGTGATTATATGTCTGTCTGTCTGCATGGCCCTATGCACAAATTATGTGCATACATGTAAAGACCCAAAAAAGGAGTCACATTCCTTAGAGCTGGGGGGACTGACATTTGGATTCAGCAGCCCTACATGGAAGCTGGGATTGACACTCCACTCCTCATGATTAAGCAGCAAGTGCTCTTAACTGCTGGGACATCTTCCTAGCCCTAAATTAAAATTTTTAAGAGTAAAATCTGTTAAAACAATAAAAGTAGGAAAATATTCATGGTAGTGATGTGCTGTTTTTATGAATAATGATATTTATATTTGTATGGCACTTTTCACACAAGAATCCTAAAACAATCTAATGATTTTTTTTCTTTGCCTAGGAATAAACTGTTGTCCTACATTACAGACATCAAATTTTATCCAATACTTCACATACAGACACACACACACAGAGAGAGAGAGACCCATATACATGGCACTTTGCTATATGACAGCTCCTGTTCAAAGTGTATTTTTGTGTTTTAAGACAAAAATGTAGCAAATGTTATTTTCTTCTTAGAGATGGAGAAACCAATGGGTTTTATAATTTGCCCAATTTGTCACAAGCAAGGAAAGGTAGAGTAGATTTTCTCATCCCAGGGCCTGTATCTCACTCTCATGGCTGCTCTACCACCAGCCCGACAGACCTGTCAGGAGCAGCTGCATCTTGAGGAGACACTAAGAATTCCCAGGCTTATATTCTCCATCTCAGCCTCTGTCCCTTTGTAATGGCAGGCTGATGTTTCTGGTGGAATTCAGGTCCCAGAAGACTATATGATGGTGATAAGAGTGAAGGTTCTCAGTACGATGCCAAATTTTTAAGGCAAATTAAATACTTGCCTTCTGTGGATTTATTATGAGTTCCTGTAATGTCAAGCTGAGCTAGTCTCAATGTGCTAGTCTTGCTACCATGAACTAAAATATGGCAGTTCATTGGCTCTGTCACAATAACCCACACACACACACTTTTTCTTCCTTACCCTCTGTATCAGACCTCTCTGTCTGCAATGGCCAGCGGATCTTGGAAAACTAATGTTTCTCTTCTCCCTAAGGCTCAAAGCAGACACTTGGGGAATTATGCCCAGTTACCTGCTAGGATATGCTTGTCATGTGGCTAAATCTTATCCATTGTGACCAAACACGTTAACACAGAATAAAAAATTAATAAGTATATTCATAGTAACCAGACTCTAGATTAGCTCACAAGGAAGTTTGCACAAAGTGTAGGAACTCAGCTAATTGCCCCAAGTTTCCTGTAGACTGTGCTTTAATCATAACAGAAGGCTCTCACAGCTCCTGACAGCCAGCAGTTGCAAAGTCGACTGCAGCCGGACTGGCCACCTGTTGTGAGGTAGGAGCCAAGAACAAATGTGAGTAAAATCAACTTTGTTTATTAGTCAGGAAAAGGGACATCTGCCACAACAGCCAGGACAACTACCCCAAGGGATAAAGCAGGTCCAAACCACCTTCCATTTCCTGGGCATCTGTGGGTCCCTGCTTTGTGTTGACCCAGGAGTGTCCATCATCTATCACCTGCATTCTGTCAGCATTGTACCAGTGCATGCTTTCATTTATAAGACATAGGCTAAGGCACGAGAGTTTAATATACAGTTACTAGATCTACATTTAAAAACACAGGTAAGTCATTTTTAAAAATTAAAAAAGGTATTAAATTCTGAAAGTAAAAAAAAATCTCTCCTGGTTTAATTTTTTTAATTTAAAATTAGATAACCTTTTAAGCTTCACAAGTTGGTCTTAAATAACCTCTTTGTTTGTTTGTTTGTTTGTTTGTTTGTTTGTTTTGATTCAAGTCAGTGAAACTATCTTAAGTACTCAAGATTTCTAATGGAAAAGGCAACAGGAAGTAAGATCAGGATTTCAGTTGCCTGAAATGACAGGAAGAAACAAGGAAACAAACAAACAAACAAACAGAATTATGGAAGACCCTGCACATGTCTGAGGTGCTGGACAGGTTCACCTACATAGTTTCTTTTCCATCACTAAGAACTAGTAAAATGGTACTATTACAACTATTTTACAAATAGAGGAATTAGATTTTTGAGACATTAGCAACCTCATCTAAAGTCATACAGCTGGTAATTAGCAGGTCTTCTACCTGCAGAGCTGAAAGCCTTAACGAATCACACAGGATATAGTCCTTATGTGATACATCTAAAAGATTAACTTCCTTTGAAAAAGCAGTGGTCGATTAAATAACAGAAGAGGACAATCTGCACTGACAGAAGTATAGATTCTTTTTCAATATATTTTTTATTTATTACAATGTATTACTTTGTTTCCCAGCTGTTGATCCTCCCTCAGCCCCTCCCAGACCCACCCTCCCTCTCTCTTCTCCTCCCCTGCCCCTTCCCTAGTCCACTGATAGGAGAGGTCCTCCTCCCCTTCCATCTGACCCTAGCCTATCAGGTCTCATCAGGACTGGCTGCAATGTATTCCTCTGTGGCCATGGGCTACATATGTGCAGGGGTCTTAGGTTATCTCCATGAATGATCCTTGGTTGAAGTATCAGTCTCAGAAAAGACCCCTGGACCCAGATATTTTTGGTTCTGTCACTCTCCTTGTGGAGCTCCTGTCCTCTCCAGGTCTTTCTATCTCCCCCTTCTTTCATATGATTCCCTGCACTCTGCCCAAAGTTTGGCTATGAGTCTCAGCATTACCTTGCTAGATAGAGTCTTTCAGAGGCCCTCTGTCATAGGCTCCTGTCCTGTTCCCTGTTTTCTCCCTCTTCTGATGTCCATCCAATTTGTCTTTCTGAATGGGGATTAAGCATCTTACCCAGGGTCCTCTTTCTTGATTAGCTTCTTTAGGTGTACAGATTGTAGTATGATCATCCTCTATTATATGTCTATTATCTACTTATAAGTGAGTGTGTCTTTCTGCTTCTGGGATACCTCACTCAGGATGATCTTTTCTAGTTCCCACTTTTTGCCTGCAAATTTCATGATTTCCTTGTTTTTAATTGCTAAGTAGTATTCCATAGTATAACTGTACCACAATTTCTGTATCCATTCCTCAACTGAGGGACATCTGGATTGTTTCCAGATTCTGGCTATTATAAATTAAGCTGCTACGATCATGGTTGAGCAAATGTTCTTCTTTTTTTAAAAGACAAAATATGTGGGCAAGGGATAGAGAAAATATAATCATTCCATATTTCTGCCTCCCCACAGTAATTCAGTATAGGTTAAAACCCCATCTAGGACAGCTGTGTTTTCAGAAAAGAAGGAAGGCTTAAGGCCAGAATTCATGATTGCAGCCACACAAAAGGAGAACTCAAAGAAAAATACCCGTCTGTTCTCACTTGTCTCCCTCCCTGGTTCCCCTGCAGTCTTCCCCTGTGTACTCTCAGATGGTTTTAGAGACTTGGAATGAGTCTCTAGAAGAATGGTCTCAGCACTAACAGGGCATGCTTTCTAGAGATGCACTTACCGTCTCTTAACGATTGTCTGGTATCTCACCTGTAATTAAAGAGCAACCACAGATCTATCTTCCATGAGGCCATTGGTCATATTTTAACAATACACAAAGCTACAATTTAATCTACAGAAAGAAACCTCAATGCCCATTTCTACTACCCTTTTTGTCAGCCTGCTTCTGCCCCTTCTGCATATTCTACTGGTATGTACCATTATAAGGAGTATCTGAATCTACCATCCTTTCTTTTACATTCTACAGCCAAGGAGGAAGGGCTAGGATATGGCTAAAGGATTATTTTAGTCCCTGGGAGCCAAAAATGGTGATAAGAGGGTATCTGAAACTGAGACCATGAAAGGAGCAGTGGGCTGGGTGAGAAGATAAGATCAAGGAGGAGATCTCTGAAAGTAAAGCATATTGAAGGACAGTCTATGCAACATCGATATTACCAAGAATTATAACAGATATAAATGGGGTTAAAGTGAACCATCAGAGGAAGGAAGCCAAGACAAATGAGGACAAAGAATTCAAGGGCTGGTTGAGTACTGTGGTTTCAGAGTAAGGCAAAAAGAAAGAGAGGGAGGAAAGATGGAAGGAGGGAGGTAGCAAAAAAGAGGGAGAGAGAGAAAAAGGAGGGAGGGAGGGAGGGAAGGAGAGAGGAAAGAAAGAAAGAGAAAAAAAGAGAAAGAGAAAGAAAGAAAGAAAGAAAGAAAGAAAGAAAGAAAGAAAGAAAGAAAGAAAGAAAGGAAGAAAGAAAGAAAGGGAGGCTGGGAGTTCTTTCCACCATTGCCTTGAGATGAAAAACATGAGAGTAGTCCCAATAAACTCAAAGCAAGTGGTAAAGATGAAGTGGGGTTCTGGGTGCAGGAGCGCCAGCTTTCCAGCACTGGCCTCTTTGCCCACAGCCGCAGAAAGCACAGGGTGACTCATAATTTATCTCAGCACACAGAAGGTCCCCACGTGCCCTCTTATCATTCCACTTGGACACGTCAGACAAAAGTGACAGCTGAGAGTCTGCACTGCACTCAGAGCTGCAGAGCACATGACACATGAGCTATATAAACCAAGTCATCCCTGTCCTAGGACACAGGGTGATAGGTTGCAAAGTTTAGAATGTTTGCAATGTTTAGAATGTTCCTGACCCAATGTTCAGGAATCTAAACCCTCTTATTACGAAGAAGGCGTGGTTACCCCCCAAAATTACAAGGAATGCCCACCAACCTGTGTGTATGCACACAAATGTAGAAGACAACTATGTCACATATGTCTCCTTTTCAGCAAAAGCACAAACATGTGCAAGATGATGGTACCTCTGAAGATGCATGTTTTATGGAGTTCGGGGGGTAATGTCAATATTTACTCTGGTTTTTTGTTAACATTTACTTTAGTGAATACATTGTAATAGTCACAGAATGAAATCTACAAAGTAATTTGGTTTTTTATCTATTAAAAAACTAGCATATTATGTGGAATTTTATGAAGAAACAAAAACTTAATTATTTTTAACTATGCCCTTCTTGCCTTCTATAATCAGGAAATAGATAAAATATTGCCAATAACATGAATAACATTGATCCAAAAATTTGGCTGCAAAATGCACTTACTAAGCATTTGCTGATGACACAATGCCAACCAACAACACACTAAATATTCAATTTATAGTGAGTGCAAATTCAAGATGTCAGTGGTAAATGATGAATTGTAAACATCAATGCTTGGTAGTTTTAGCCATAAAATAATTATAAAAATATAATGCAGGAGGATATGGTTATAGTGAGAGGAAAACACTAGAAAGAGTATAGAAAACAACTGCTTTCTGCCAAAAATTTTTGCTGCAATTCAGCAATACATTCTGAAAAATTATAGATAAGAGCATAAAAGCTTAATCAAACCTTGCCAAGATCTCTGACAATAGTTCTGGGAAGTGGTTCACATCTCAAGAGCTCTTAAAAGCATGAAAGAGAATGAAAATCATTGTGCTTCTATCAATAATAATTTTAGCATTATTCCTAGTGAAATAAATATGAAGTGTTTGCGTTCTTGGGAAGCTCTGGCATGATAGAAACATGTGGGTATCCATCTCATTTTTTTAATTTTTTAAACTGTACAATAACAATAGTTTTGTCCAGAAATTATATGAAAATTCTTGATGCACTAATAACAAACCATGATCTTTTTCTTAACAGTGGAAAACAACACACCTACTTGAAGCTACATATATTTACAAGCATTGAACATTTTACTAACTCCTTTTGATGTATAGTAATAATAGATACAAGAATATGTAGCGGGCTAACATTTTCTTTTCTTTTTTGTTTTTATTTATTATTTATTACAATTTATTCACTTTGTATCTTGTCTGTAGCCCCTTCCTCAGTCTCATTCCGGTCCCACCCACCCTTGCACTTCTCCCCCTATACTCCTACCCTAAGTCCATGGATAGGGGAGGTCCTTCATCCCTTCCATCTGATCCTAGCCTATCAGATCTCATCAGGACTGGCTGCATCATCTTCCTCTGTGGCCTGGTGAGGCTGCACCCCCCAGGGGGAAGTGATCAGAGAGCCTGCCACTGAGCTCATGTCAGAGACAGCCCCTGCTCCCCTTACTAAGAAACACACTAAGAAACTGAGCAGCCTATGGGCTTCCTCTATGCAGGCAGTGTAGGTCCTGTCCATGCGACTGGAGTAGCAGTCTCTGCAGGCCCTAGTGGGCCCAGGATCATTTTAGCTCTGTTGCTCTCCTTGTGGAGCTCCTGTCCCCTCCAGGTCTTTCTATCTCCCCCTTCTTTCATAAGATTCCCTTGTTCTGCCCTAAGTTTGGCTATGAGTCTCAGCATCTGCTTTGATACACTGATGAGTAGAGTCTTTCAGAGGCCCCCTGTGGAAGGCTCCTGTCCTGTTCCCTGTCTTCTCTTAGTTACAATGTCCTGTTTGCCTTTCTGAGTAAAGATTAACCTAGGGTCCCCCTTGTTGTTTAGCTTCTTCAGGTGTACAGATTTTAGTATGTTTATCCTATATGATATGTCTAATATCCACTAATAAGTGAGTATATGCCATGTGTGTCTTTCTGCTTCTGGGATACCTCACTCAGGATGATCTTTTCTAGTTCCCACCTTTTGCCCACAAATTTCATAATTTCCTTGTTTTTAATTGCTGGGTAGTATTTCATTGTGTAAATGTACCACAATTTCCGTATCCGTTCTTCAGTTGCTTCCATATTCTGGCTATTATGAATAAAGCTGCTATGAACATAGTTAAGCGAATGTCCTTGTTGTATGGTTGAGCGTCTTTCAGATATATGAGGGCTTACATTTTCTAAACCATAAAATCAAAACAGGAAGCAACACTGTCACACAAGAATGTCTCCGTCCTTGGTGAGGATTCCCATTTCATGATGGACTTCATTATAATTAACATTACCCTATTCATAGGGGATTTAGGCAGTAAATAAAACTTTATGATCCAAAACTTGATTTTCTTTCTCTCCCAACTAAGAATCTTCCCTACATGAAAATGCATGCATACACTGCCAGCCCGTTTACAGATGCGTCAGAGGGCACCTGGGCAGCCACTTCCTTCTGTCTAGTGTGGCACTGAGCTCAAGCTGTTCTCCTTAATTTTCAAATGCTGAAAGTATTTGAGTTACATCACCCGTTGGCAGAAATGCCACCTTCCTGCATCTCGTTATGAGACACGGCCATATGTCTATCCACATCATGGAGTGTTTGAGCACACGTATATTTCTATAAACCTGGAGGGTGAGACAATGATGAGTTAAGGCATATCTACACCCTAAAGTCAGAACTTAGGGATGCAAAATGGCCTTCATTCAAGACAGATGATGAAGACAGAATCTTCCCCTAGAAAAGAGATTTTCTCTTTACAAGCTGACATATCTTCACTACATTTGATCTAACGACAAAGACTTTGCTTCTCTGTGGTCAAAGTGCATTTCTCACTGAGAACCAATGCCTTCAAAGAGAGTCTAGCACCACCCACGTTATCTCCTGATCCTCTATTACAGGTCATTACTAGTCTTAAATAACTAGCAAAGATCTTTTTACTGGTGATCTTGTGATAATATGTATGTTTCTAAGTATGATTTAAGTCATCTGCCTGTGATTAGGTTGTCTATCAAATGCTTGAGTATTTGCTTATAGAGTCACTGGTTTAGGGGGTTTTCTGCCAAAGTCCATTTGACTCATTTTGTATCATATATATATACATACATATATATATATCAACAGTACCACTTCAAGTTTGTCTCATTATTAATTAGAACATGTTTTTATAAAGGAGTGAATAAAAGCATTAAATTTGTATTTAATTGAGCTATATGAAAATGTAATGTTTTAAGATCAAAAATCAGATGACTATAGGCAATTTCACATGATTCTATCTGCTCCATTCCTGGAAGAAGTAATAGCATAGTATACTGAGGACAAAGAAAAGGATGCATAGGCACACAGGCAACCACACTCAGTTAACACATAACCAGCTATAATGGCTGCTTAACCTACAGACAGCAATTTGAAGCATTTTGGTTCTAAAAGGACATCTAAAGACAGACCATATGCTGTTTTATTACCAAGCAGTATCAAGCATCAACCCTGTTCCCTTTCAGCCACACCCACTTGGCTAACCCCACACACTACGCAAGATGGGGATGAAGCTCAGGCAGCACCTGAAGGAGGTGATCAGAGGAATGGAGTGCTTATTAGATGTGCATACAAGAGGAAGGACCAATGAGTCAGAGCACTCTGTCAACGCGAACTCATAAACAACGGTCTGCAATTCAAGTTTTCTTTTTACTCTCTTCAACTGGAATGTTCATTCTAATTTGTTTTGGCTAATAAATAGATTAATCAATTTAATAAGGATATTCAGCCTGTTTGCCATTTGAAAAATCTGAAGGATGAACACCTCTGCTTTGTGTAGGCTTCCTAATTATGCTAACTGTGTCTGACTGAGTATATATTACACACAGAGCCAAGCAGGATGCTTGGCTCACAATATGATCCCTTATTTTCTTCTCCAAATTGCATCATTAATCTTCAATTTAATTTCTCATGAATTTTTCCATAGTCAATAATAGGTATGTGTTATGTTAACATCATTAAACTCCTAAAAATCATAGTTTGGAGAATTAAATGATAAGCTCAATAATCCAGTACTATATTAATGCAATTTAAAATTTTTAATCATCTTTGTTAATATAAAAATAATTCTCATTAATTTTTAATAATCAAGCAATGCAAAAAAGTAAGTAGAAAATAGTTATAATTGAGGTGTCAGGAAACAATTTTAAAAGCTCTGAGTGACTGCATCACTCAGAGAATTTTGTATACTACTTTAAAAACATAAAGGAGTGCAAGAGAAGAGAGCACTCAACATCAACTCTGACCTACACACACACACACACACACACACACACACACACACAAGCAAACCTGCATACAACACACACACACACAATCTGCCTATAGGGTGTGTGCACACACATGCACAAGCACACATAAACAACATAAGCATCAAACTTATGGTTGATATTAATAAATTTGAGTATCATATGAAAACTACTTGACCACTTTTAGAAAGTGGGTGATTTTCAGTCTCGGGAGGGCAAGAGGATATTCATGAACAAAGTGAGGTTCTCTAACTGCCCGAGAAATAAAACCTCCCCAAGATGACAGAAGAGAAAGCAGGTCAATAGGTCAACAACCCCTGTGTTCTGACTAAGGTAAGCATCCAAGATGGCTGTGAACACAAAGCCTCCAACCGTGACCCATGTACTCACCCACAATCCATTCACTTATCTAAAGTTATACTGCAACAATCTTTGACGGCACCCTCGCTATATACAGCCCAGTAGTAAGATACTCTATAATACTTGCTAAACACACCATGTGTTGATGAATTATGAGAGTTCCAATATAAATGCTGAGAAATAAGTGGGGATAACTTACACATGAAGATTAGTAAAATACAAAATATGCACAACAAGGAGTGTATCTGGGCTTCCGGATGATAGAACACAAAGTTATAAGCTTAGATATCAAAATCACACCAATCACAGAACACAGAAAATGAAAAGCTAGATATCACAGCAGTATGTTTCCTGGTAAAAAGTCTTGTGCTGACTTGGGACTTTTCCTGTGTGAGGATCTCTGTCAACCACCTACATCTCTGGGAACACTTTCCTGGGTCCTCATACAAACACTCAGCTTCCCACCAACGACTCCATGGAATACTAGCATTACTTGCTATTCCGAGCTTTTTATTAAACAATGTTTTATTATTCTTTGATAATTTAATCTTTTTGTGTTTCATATTTTTTGTATTTTTTTATTTTTATTTTTATTAATTGCAGTTTATTCACTTTGTATCCCACCTGTAGCTCCCTCCCTTCTTCCCTCCCAATCCCATCCTCCTTCCCCCTTCTCCACCTATATGCCCCTCTCCCAATCCATTGATAGGGGAGGTCTTCCTCTCCTTCTTTCTGATCCTAGCCTATCAGGTCTCATCAGCAGTGGCTGCATTATCTTCCTCTGTGTCCTGGTAAGGCTGCTCCCACCTCAGGGGGAAGTGATCAAATAGCAGGCCAATCAGTTCATGTCAGAGACAGTCCCTATTCCCATTATTATGGAACCCACTTGGATACTGAACTGCCATGGGCTACATCTGTGCAGGGATTCTAGGTTATCTCCATGAATGGTCCTTGGTTGGAGTATCAGTCTCAGAAAAGACCTCTGTGCCCAGATTTTTTGGTTCTGTTGCTCTCCTTATAGAGCTCCTGTCCTCTCCAGGTCTTACTATCTCCTCCCTTCTTTTATAAGATTTCCTGCACTCTGCCCAAAGTTTGGTTATAAGTCTCAGCATCCACTTTAATACCCTGCTGGGTAGAGTCTTTGAGAATTTAATCTTAATGACTACTAAGAAGATATTTATCATTTAATTTAATGGCAACAAACATGGCAAATGTGAATGAGCTCATTAAAGGTTTGCTGTGTGCAGCCTTATTTGGAAATCTTAGAGAAGGGAACATTTTCTCCAGTGGCCAGGTGAATGTTTGCTTTTTCCAGTGCTGTTGCCTCTGGCATTAGTCTTTTCCTCTCTTGCTCACTTCCATGTGTGGGCTCTGCCAGTGCACTTACTGTTCTTTCTCCATCTGTGCTAACAAAGTATTGCCCATCTGTTCAGGATAAGCTTCATTCAGACCAATAACCAAGAAATAAGATTGAGTGTCCTTAAGCAGGCGGAATGGAAAGACAGTGCCAAAAGGAATCCTTCTGACCCATGAACTAGGCTACGCCTCCAACAGACAGTGCTGTCAATAAATAGTTCTCACTTGAGATTTGGCTCCTCACTAGAGAAGCATATGATCCTTAATCCAGTAACACCCATCTTGTCCGCTGCTGAGCACACACAGCAGAGGTTCACAAACTCAAACCCATGCTAGAATCATCTGCACGGTCCTTTACAAACACCTGTGTCTGAACCCTCATGGCAGATGAGTGGACTTGCCAAGACAAGAGAAAACCACCAATACTCTACACAATACCCCAAGAGAACTTAAACACCTATGATATACAAAAACATTTAAGTACAACCAGCTTATACGCTAGATGAGTAATTATACCTGTAATTTACTATTTATAATTTGGGGAAATAATTTGGTTATCACTTTTATTTATGCTCATGCCAAATAAATAGTTCATTGGTTGAGGCAGAAGAATTGCTATGACCGAGGCTAGCCTGGGCTAATATTTGAGCTCTTATCTCAAAACAACTTTTAAATTCTAGGCATATGCAAAAAAAGGACAGAAATTGAATGACAAGATCTTCACTTGATCACTTGGAAGTTTTGTGGTTTTATATACCAGGTTCCAAGAAATTGTGTTTCTCTCACCTGTCTTTCCTACCACGACTGCATTTTACGTCCCAATATTGAAAAGAAATGAAACTAAGCCTGCTATATACGACAGACATAAAATTTGCAGGAAAAAATTAGATAACTCCCAAACCTCTCGCCTGGTCTTCTCCCTCCTACATTCCTTTTGCTGAGCTGACTGCCTGCCACTGAATTCCTTTTGCACAGTATCTAACTCTGAACATGACCATAACTTTTCAAAAACAGAGGGACAGTTTATGTGTTTGCCACAAGTGACCTTCACAGAACAATTTCCTGGTACACACACCAATGTGCAGAAAATCTTGAGTAAAAACAGCAGAACTAGAATTATTATTTGTAGGTTAAAGGACAAGCATGGGTCTGTAATGATATGCAAACTGCATCCACATTACACTTATGCCTTAAAATCTTTGTACCTTTGTTAGTTCTCATTTTATTTATTCTGAATCTGTCATAAAATGACAAATGTTTCCCAACTTGCAGAAAACTGCTGAGCAAGGCTACCAGATTCTTAATAAATCACCATAATTTATGTTGCATGTGTCCTCCTGGAGAGGATAATAAAAGACTGATATACAGAACATTTCCTCCAACAAACCAACAGAAACCACCTTTCACTGGGCTCTGACTCACTCGGGACAAGGATGTATAAGGTAGGGTATGGTGAGAGAAGAGCATTAAGCAATTTTGAAAGAGATCAGTTGTCAAATGGAGCTTAGAATAGGACTTTCAAAGGTAACTGAGATGAAAGTAATGGTACATTGCCTCAATATCAGTACTGCCATTGTCCTAAGTATGCATGGGACTGCTTCTATCTGTGAGATCCAGGTAGACTTCAGAGTAGGCGACCTTTCCACATGATGCTTAGACAGCCCTAAGACGTATATACACTTGTGTAATCAACTCATGAGGCTCGTCACTATCACCAGGTGATCTGCAGATGCCCAGTCAAATCCACTGCTTCCCATGAAGTATGCATAAAAATTATGTATAGAATGAAAACAGTCATGTCCCACATGAGCTTCACCTTTGGGATTCTGATGTACTAAGGTACGGCTAGACATAATCACTTGACTTTCTAAAGCCCTCCCAGGAGACACAGACATTGTATGACTGTGGGACTTTTCCTGATTCAGGACAAAATGACAACACATAAGGAGAAGACAGCCCCCAACTAGAAGCCAAAAAATTACAAATAGTGCTACAGGGTAGAAGAGACAAAGAAAAAATAATCCTAGAGAGTTCAGGGAGAGAATTGTTATGTGAACATCGTGATCCGCAACATCTAGTGTATCCCATAAAGCCAGGTTGGGGTAATTTGTTACCGCAACTCTAAGAAACTAACATGCCATTACAGGGGCATAAGAAAGTGCCCACAAAGGAGGGAATGGAGTCACATTTAGCTTCAGGCGAGTGTTGTGCCATAGAATCAAAAGCAGAATAAGTCTAAGTCTGAATTTAGGTTAAAGAGAGATGTGTCAAAACATCACAGAAATATCTTCATCCAGCATTTCCAGTCAATAGTGAGCTTTCTGATCAGACAAGCATCAACTAGCCATGAGATCAGGAAACCTCAAAACATTTTTTTATTATTTGAGTTGACTATTTTGAGATGTTAAGCAGGAAGCAAAAATAAAGCCTTATACGCCTAACAGAATGTTATCATTAAGAAGGTTTTCATCATTTATCCTCAAAAGAATGAGGTAAGGGAGGTCGTATTTCCGTTGTTTAAGTAAGAAACTGAAGCTAAGAAAAAAATTATAAATGAACTGACATTGTTATTGATATCACTAGTTTCTATCTTTTTACCTGTATAGAGGATAATTTATCTACGTACAAGTCAGAAAATTCAGAATATCAAGAAAGTTTAAATATGTATATTCAAATTCAAATATTAAGATATAAAATTCAAAATATTAAGTATGTTTGAGATATATATTCAAGTGAATATATATATATATATATATATATATATATACTCATTTTTGTTGTCCTCAGAATTCATATTCTTTGTAGAATACACTGATTTCTATGTGGACCTCTGAAATCTATGAAACAGTTATTCAAATGAGGTCGGCATTTGTCTCAGTTGCTTTTCTGTTGATGTGATGAGACGCCATGACCAAAGCTACTTATAGAAGAAAGAGCTCACTGGCAAACTTCCAGTCACAGAGGGTAAGAGGTCAAGACCTTCACAGCGGGGAGCATGGCAGCAGACAGGGTGCTGGAGCAAGAGCTCCAGCACCCCTCTGGTAAGCAGGGTGCAGATACAGAGGGACCGGGAATGGGCTTTTGAAACCTCAAAGCCCACGCCAATCACACAGCTTCTTCAATGGAGTCAAATTGTCCAAATATGTGAGCTTATATGGCCATGCTCCTTTAAATCACCTCAGTACTGAAAGGATACTTATGAAACTATAGCTCTATAACTGTGCAGAAGTAGTCAGAAGAGTTCACTTTGTGCATGAAGTACCAACAATTATAGTACGTTTGGGTTTACTCCTGTCAAAATAGAATAATCTTCTCACAACTTTATTAGGAAAACAGCTTTTCTGAGAGGGAAACAAATGAAGGGGCTGTGTCTCAGGAAACCCCAAGGCAGAAGCTGGAGATCAGTTTGACTCATGTTCCCATCCCTCCATTCCTTTCCATATGAAGAGTAGGAAATCAACCTGAGATACAAACCATATGGGCCATTACACTACGAAATTTTAGTATTTTTATTAGCATTATGTTGTCTTACCACAGTAAAAATTAAATAAAGCTTTACAGTTTAATAAAAAGTTATCACAGGACCTAAAAGATTTTTTTCAAAGATTATCCTGTTTCATCTTAAAGCAGCTTTCCTGTTCAGCCTTAAAATGGAAAAAGAGATTTCAATGTAACTTGAAATAAAAAAGAAGTGGAAATGATACGGCCATTCTTTGTGTTAATGAATGCTTATTTTCAAAACATAAGGCCAAAACATGTCTCAATTTATCTATATTGTTTTAATACCACATAGAAATGACTTTTAAATTATCCTGATGGAAAGTCTCCAGGGGGGATGCAACCACCGAGGCGGCTGCTTCATATCTGAAGAGAATCAAGACAGACTAGGGCCTTTCTGTTCCTAAAGTAGAAATATCAAGTATGCAAATTTTAATTAATTGTGTCCTATCATATGTATTAAAGCCTGCTTTATTTCAGATGGGTTAATATTAGCATTGAATTTGAATTACTCTCAAGCATTAATTACATCTCTTTACATTTTGCTTGGTAAAACAGTTTTTGGTTTTACTCCAGGTAATTTTGGAAATGCATCTTGCACCAAGTACCTAAAAAATAGGTCCTCTAAGGAAAAGGCGACGTCTTTCAGAGAACATACGACATCTCCACCCTACAGCCGATCCATACAGCCAATCCACACATCTACATCAAGATGTTGTAAACTTTTCTGGCCTTACATTAAAGAAAAGGTGTGTAAACAGCTGATTATTTTAAAAAATACGACAAACAAAGGGAAGCACGGAAAAAACAATCCCAGCGGGAGCCTCACTCCTGTGGTCCCTTCTTTGCAAAAGGCAGAGTTCTTGGGGCAGGCACCCACAGAGCCAAGCATCAATAGTTACAGAGGCACTGAGCAACTCTGGGCCCAGGCCTCTGCTCTTTTTATCTGCTGCCTCTTTCTGCTTCTTACCTGCAGATGAACCAACCATTTTTTTTAATTTTTTATTAATTACACTTTATTCATTTTGTATCCCCCCATAAGCCCCTCCCTCCTTTCCTCCTGATCCCACGCTCCCTCCCCTTTCTGCATGCATGCCACTCCCCAAGTCCACTGATAGGGGAGGTTCTCCTCTCCTTTCTGATCTTAGTCTATCAGTTCTCATCAAAAGTGGCTGCATTGTCTTCCCAGAGACTCATACTCCAACCAAGGACTATTTGTGGAGATAACCTAGAACCCCTGTACAGATGTAGCCCATGGCAGTTCAGTGTCCAAGTGGGTTACATAGTAATGGGAAGAGGGACTGCCTCTGACATAATCTGATTGGCCTGCTCGTTGATCACCTCCCCCTGAGGGGGGAGCAGCCTTACCAGGCCACAGTAGAGGACAATGCAGCCACTTTTGATGAACCAACCATTTTTATTAGGCTCTTTTTTTTTTATCTACATGCCAAACAACGCGGGGACCAATCATGTTCTCAAAGAGCCTGTAAGATTTTATCTTTCTTCTTTCACATACTGCCTGAATGTGGGTTGAACAGCTGGCCTCAAAATCTATCGCAGGTACTATAGAGAGAGGAGATGAGTCATCAATCTCCTTGAAGTTTCTAAACCATGAGAGAAAAAATAAGGCCTGGGGTGGTCATGTTGGCTTCTGCTTCTCAAATTACAAATAAAAAAATAAATAAATAAATACTCAATCTGTGTTCCTCAGACTTTTAAAAATTATTGTATTTGGCATTAAGGTCCTGGATATTATAGCCCTCTCCTTTCAGAGGGGAAAACAGAATGGACATCCACCGAACGCAGTAATGGGTTCCCTGTGGAAAGCCTAACTGGTCCTTTAGACAGACATCTGAGGCAGAGATGACATAAGTCACCCAGAAGGAGGAATAAGATTATAATTCCTTGGAGATACATGCGTGCCTACAGATTAAATTTATTTCATTCATGCTTCAGTTGCCCTGTTCACTTTGAACTTATTTTTCAAATGTTGATACTCTCCCTCTCCACTCTGCTGTTCATGCTTGGACTCACTCAGTCTCTTAATCTGCTAATTATCTGTATTAGTTATTCATCAAATACTATATGCTTTATGTTGGGACCTAACAAAGACTTTAAAAAAAAAAGTTTCGTGTTCTCTTAGGAGTAACTTTTCATAACCAAATCTAGAATTCATCATATGGTATGCAAAAAAAAAAAAAAAAACTTTTCCCCAGACAAATGCCTCAGTTAAAACAAAGCCACATGTCCTTTTCTTGCAAAGCTATGCAGATTTTTAATTTTTTTAAGCCAAAAAGATTCTAAATCAACAAAATATATTATGGGTAAAGATTTTATACTTTCAAAATTAAGCTTCACCCTCATCTGTCACAGCATCTATTAGAAAATATCAACCTAATGCATAGGTGCCTCATGGTAACCTGGGCTGCTTTTAACAGCCCTGCTTCTTAAATTGAGAAATATGACAGGTGGAAAATCAAAATGACATTTTTATGTTTTTCTCTTCTCCTGACAGAATCGGTCAAATTACAATGTCTTCCCGAACAGTGTGAGGGAAACCTTATCAATCACAGCACATATATAACGAACGCAAGGAGGCTTCCCAAACCAGCACTGCATGCAGGGACCACACCCCACAAAGCAAAGAGTACACCTGCCTGTTCTCAGAAAGACCAGACCAAGAGAGCTGACAGCAAGCCGAGAGCTGAAAAATGAAAACTGTGAACCAAAGAAAATGTGAGGGAAAGCAAGATGGATGATTAAATCAGAAAGAGAGGACGCCTGCTGGAGAAATGAGGGCCCCTGGATTTCACTGGGGCACAAAGGTCAGAGAAGCCCTGGGCTTTAATGACAGATTCAAAAAGCAATAATTCTGCAATTTGCTCTTTAAACAGTAAGCCAAGATCTAGACGATTTAAGTGTGTTTCTGATAGTGTTTGACTCCCAAATTCAACCTGATTCCATGTTTGTTATGTATCAGAGCTAGAAAAGTGAATCAAGATAAGTCAGTCCCTGCATTGATTTATTGCTATCCAATTAGGAAGCTCTTGGCTCAGTGATAAGAAACAAAGATTAAAGAGAAATATATATATATACTATAAAGGCTAAAACTCTGCAATCTTCACTGTCAACTGACTACACAAACAGATATGCAGAACCTAATTTAGTATGGGTTATAAATCACATTGAGTAGGATAGACGAAAAAAGAAAGGAAAAAAGATGTTCTCATTTAAACTGTTTCTTCTGGACACTGGTGTATTGTCCCCACACTGGTGAAAATATTTTGAATGAAAGTAACACTACCCTTAGTTTGACCACCTCTACTCATCTCCTCAGACAAAGTACAACCAACAGAAAGCAGTACTCATGCAACTATTACACTTCAAATAGGATGTTACACAGATTTAAGGTAATATTGTGCTTAAAATTGATATTTGACATACTTTATTCAAATTGCCTGGGCCTCATAAACCAAGAAAGATGTTGCTCAGAATCAGTTCATAAATGACCAGCACCATAAGGGTGAGAGATTTGTCTCTCTCTAATAAGTACCTAATAAACTGCTGCTTCATTTACTAGAGGACGCTGGGAATTCAACACTTTAACTACAGAAATCCTAACATTTCTTAATGATCAATGAATGTTTTATCCTTCAACACACAAAGAAAAGGGGCTCAGGGAAATGAAGATCTTAAAATTTGGAAAGTGAAACAAGTATTAGTTCAGGAACTAAGATATCAACTAGTACCCTGACTTATTAATAAATATAAGCATGCTCTTATCAGGAGATTTTAATCAGCTCTGCTATCTGTCCAGTAGGTCAGTAGTAAAGCAAAAACATCAACAAACATGGAAAGACCAGACACAGAAAACATGGATTTTAGGACCTCTGCTGATAAACTACATGATATTTGTCAATTTATAACATTCCTAGACCTCCATTTTCCCTTAATTTATCAGGGCATCTTATGCCCAGAATCACTGTGATTATTAAATTAGAGCATGTTGGTAATATTATTTTATATGATAAGTCTCTATATAATATAAATTTATTACCACTACCAAATGCCGCTAAAGAAGGAAACAACCTCAGAAATAATGAGCAATAAATTTGATTAGGTATGTGGTTTATTTGATCACAGAATGTTATTAAAGCTCATTAACTTAATTTCAAATGTACATTTTAAACATATTTATCCAAAGTGTTAGCTGGCATTTTCATAAGTACTTGCTAAACAGGAAAACATAATTTAACATGATGGTTAATAAATTATTCTTTTTCCTTCAGGTACACACAATCATAAATGTAAAGCACTTGTCCTTTTAAAATAATAAAACTCATCTGTTATTTTCCAAAAGAGAAGCCTTCAAGAATCATTCCCTCCTAAATTACCTAAAAGGCTAGCACGTGAGTAAGTACAGATCAAACTAGAGACCATGGAATTGTTTTCCATTTGAAAATTCTCAACTAGGTTCGCCTCACGGGTCCCAAGCAGAAATTCATATTTCTAATTTGAATGATTTGTAATTTCTACAATTACAGTATCACAAGAGAAATTCAAACACAGTCACATACCTCCCTGCTCTAACGAACAGGCATCTGCTACAAAAAGTGGGCTCTGAAACTCACCTTTCCAAGTCATCTTCATATGAAACATTGCTTAATTCTCCAACAATTCCATACATGGATGTGTTGCGTTTTGATGATATTTGACACTCCCCCAATGCCTTAAAAAGATTAGAGATTGTCTTCTTGGAAAAAAATATCATCTCTCCAATATCTGAATGAACGGTTTGATAGATAAAGATGTAAGAGAAAAATACTACCCATGGTGTGCTGCAAATCAAAACCCTCACTAACAATTCTGCTTGTTCTCAACTGTTTCCAACATTCCTAAGTCCTCCCTTATTGAGTGTGGCCTTCAGTTCCTGCTAAACCTTTGATTGTGGCATTGTTGTTACTAGCTTTAGTATGAGTAAACAAAGTATGCAAGTTATCCAGAGAGAGTTACTAAGTGGAAAAGTAAATATTCGTACAGCCTGTGACCTAAATGTTACTGTAATTAAGTTGTTAAGTAGGAAATGACAGTGTCCGTGTCCAAGGAGGGCATACTACACTCACATTGGGCATACACAGGCCAAAGAGAATAATGGGTTACCCCAAATGATAGACAAAAAAAATCAGCAGGCAGAGCATATTAAGAGACAGACGAGACACACAGCTACTCATGTTACCAGTAACCTGTTGGTAGAAGAAACAGGAGACGGAGAACACTGTATTTACACTTATTCTCAAGGAGAGGCATGGAGAAGCACTGTTGGGTAAGTCTAATGGCAGGAAGCACAGGCCCAGTGAATATATCTGAGTTGCTATGGTAATATGCCTTCTAAGGAGGTAGGCGTGGATTCACTGGGTGAGCCCTGCACAGAATAAGTGCTAACAGCACCTTTCCCCCCAGTCCCTGCTCTGTGACAATCCTCCAAACCCTGAATAAAGAAAATTGAGACATTATGTGACACCTGCCTGCAATCCTAGCACTTCAAAAGCAGAAGCAAGAATATGGCAAGCCTGAAGTCAGCCTAGGGCACAAGGGCAGCCCTAGTGCCAGTGTGGATGTAGCTGTAAATTAGGAGCCTGTCACTACAGAAATAAAATATTCTTGAAGAGGCAACCAAATAATTGATACAAACTGTGCCAGTGCAGCAGCCACATGTCAGTTCATACAGTAAGATTTTCATTTGTGGTATTGTATCCTGATAAACCACAAATGAGAAAGGTGATGGCTAACATCAAAGACAGCGGACGTGGCAGCCACTGAGGCAGGAAGCATGTCTGAACCCAGAGTAGTGGGGACAGAAAGGAAGCACCAGAGCCCTTGAGTTCGGGTGAGGCACATGAGGACATGGAACACTGCGGAGATGTTATCGGACGTAAGCTAACATCAAGTAAAGAGTATTTCAGTCAGAACATATTCAGCTGAAAATACACAAAGAAGACAGACTGCTCAATTTAGGAAGAAGTAGAAGGAAAACATGAATCTCTCTTGTATCTTGTAAAAGGATGTTTTTTATATCATCTGGAGGGATTTTTTAAAATAGTAAATAATCTTGGAAGACATATGCAGAAAAATTCTAAGACTATAAGAGCCAGGTTTTCAACACGAAATCATTTCATATTTATATATGTTGCTATATTACGTATATATTATGCTTACTAGTGACATTAGGAACATGAAAAAGGGTGAGGATTATTACCAGGAAACAGCAGCATTTAGCCAAACTCTGTACCTAGCATGGATTCACCTGTTACCTGTAATAGAAAAATGGCTTAGGAAATCCTGCATGTTTCTGTTTTAGTATTCAAGATGAACAATGTATTTAAATATTAGTCACAGGAAGTATGCAGATTCACAGATGGAAATCCAATCCAGGGGCAATTGCACCGTCAGCCCATTGGGGTACAGTGGACACATTTCCAATGCTGTCTGTTCCTTGCAATTTCAAATTGGCTTGCCCCTTCAGAAAGAGAACTTTGAAATCTCTTTTCTGTTTCTTCAGCTGCCTATCTTGCCAAAGTGTCAAAAAATAAAAGGAATGAAAACTTGAACATAAATTTTACACACAGTTCCACATTCTTCTAAATGTGAAACACCAATGACTACACTATACTCATTAAGTGGCACCAGGAAACACCACCATGTAGGCTCTGGCAAGAGGGAACATAAGCTGCTTCCAACCAACCAGTTGTGGAAGGCTAGCTTGTGCTGGCTCATGCTGGTTCATGCTGGCTCGTGCTAGCTGATGCTGCCTCTCAGAGCATATTTAACATTTAACAAATTCCTTCCCAAGTCTGCACAGTCCTGGTGGCCAGGCACTTCCATCAGCTATGATGGGAGGGTTTACACTACAGAAACCAACACACAACACAACTCTGAGGTTTTGCCTGTTTTAGAGAGCTGGTGACTAAGCCTCTCCCAGCACACCACTACTCTAAATGATCTTTCCATCCATGTGCAAAAAGCTCCACAAGGAGACCATCAGAGCCAAAATATCTGGGTCCTGGAGTCCTGCAGAGACTGATACTCGAACCAAGGATCATGCGTGGAGAAGACCTAGACCCCTGCTCATAGGAAACCCATAAGCTGCTCAGTTTCCAAGTGGGTTCCCTAGTAAGGGGAGACGGGACTGTCTCTAACAGGAACTCAGTGGCTGGCTGTTTGATCACTTCCACCTGGGGGTGCAGCCTTGCCAGGCCACAGAGGAAAAAGATACAGCCAGCTTTGATAAGACCTTCTAAGCTAGGGTCAGATAAAGGGGAGGAGGTCCTCCCCTATCAGGGGTCTAGCAAAAGGGCATAGGGGGAGAAAAGGAAGGGTGGGTGGGACTGGGAGGAGATGAGGGAGGGGACTGCAGTGTGGACACAAAGTGAATAAATTGTAATAAATTAATATATAAGTAAAAATATATTTTTAAAAAAGCTGACTAAGACTGTCTTAGTTAAGGTTTCTATTTCTACAACAAAACACCATGAGCAAAGCAATTTGGGGAAAAAAGAGTTTACTTGGCTTACATTTGCACATCACTATCATCAAAGGAAGTCAGGATGGGAACTCAAACAGGGAAGGAGCCTGAATGCAGGCCCTGATGCAGAGGCCATGGAGGGGTGCTGCTTACTGGCTTGCTCCCCATGGTTTGCTCAGTCTGCTTTCTTATAGAACTCAGGACCACCAGCCCGGAGTGACATGACTCACCATGATGTGGGCCCTTCCACATCTATCACTGCCCAAGAAAATGCTCTGCAAGCTTTGTTACAGCCTGATCTTTATAGATACATTTTCTTTTTTGTTTGTTTTTGTTTTGTTTTTTGTTTTGTTTGTTTTTTAAATTTTTATTTTATTTTTATTAATTACAGTTTATTCACTTTGTATCCCAGCTATAGCCCTCTCCCCTATCCCCTCCCAATCCCACCCTCCTTCCTTCTTCTCCTATGCTCCTCTTCCAGTCCAATGATAGGGGAGGTCTTCCTCCCTTTCCTTCTGACCTTAGCCTATTAGGTCTCATCAGGACTGGCTTCTTTTTCTTCCTCTGTGGACTGGTAGGGCTGCTCCCCCCTCAGGTGGAGGCGATCAGAGAGCCATCCCATGAGATCACATCAGAGACAGTCCCTGTTCCTATTATTGGGGAACCCTCTTTGACACTGAGCTAGCTGCCATGGGCTACTTCTGTGCAGGAGTTCTAAATTATGTCCATGTATGGTCCTTGTTTGAAGTATCAGTCTCAGAAAAGATCCCTGTGCCTAGATTTCTTGGTTCTGTTGCTCTCTTTGTGGAGCTCCTATCCCCTCCAGGTCTTTCTATCTCCATCTCCCCCTTCTTCATATGATTTCATGCACTCTGCCCAAAGTTTGGCCATGAAGCTCAGCATATGTTTTTTTACCCTGCGGGGTAGAGTGTTTCAGAGGTCCTCTATGATAGGCTTCTGTCCCGTTCCCTATTTTCTCCCTCTTCCAATGTCCATCTCATTTGCCTTTCTGAAGATTGAGCATCGTACCCAGGATCCTCCTTCTTGTTTAGCTTCCTTAGGTGTACAGATTTTAATATGACTATCCTATATTATATGTCTAATATCCACTTATAAGTGAGTATATACCATGTGTGTCTTTCTGCTTCTGGGATACCTCACTTAAGATGATCTTTTCTAGATCCCACCATTTGCCTGCAAATTTCACGATTTCTTTGTTTTTAATTGCTGAGTAGTATTCCATTGTATAAAAGTACCACAATTTCTGTATCCATTCCTCAACTGAGAGACATCTGGGTTGTTTCCAGCTTCTGGCTATTACAAATAAAGCTGCTATGAACATGGTTGAGCAAATGTCCTTGTTGTATACTTGAGCATCTTTTAGATATATGGATAGCTGGATCTTGAGGTAGCACTATTCCTAAATGTCTGAGAAAGCGCCAGATTGTCTTCCAAGACTTCAAAACTGCTAACACTGTCAAATCTGAAGGTCCACATTTCCTAGGAAATGTACCTTAATACCATCCATGCTGGGGCTAAATTATTTTCCTAAATTAGTTATTACTATTGTTCAGCCCCATGCTTTCTGACAGTGAGGTTTCTAATTACCACTTTCCCATTTATCCATTCAGCAATCCTTGACTCTTGGGTCTTCAACTCGGTGAGGTAGAAAGATTTGCCCAAACTCCACCTAGCTTTTCCTGAGTACTGACTTCATCCTGATCTAGAAGCAGATATCTACATTTATGGCCAAGAATAACAACCACATCACCCATAACCTTGCTCCTTGCCCCTGAGTACTGACAATAAAAAGAGTCAAGAAGAGAGCCTCAAGAAGGGTTACAAAGTAAGGCATGGAAACCATATTACTTAGATGAATATTTACCCTGAAGTGTTTTAAATGAGTTTCCAATAACAGTAGTAACAGAAAAAAATATTTTGAAACTATGAAAGGAATTTTTAAATGTGTGATTTCTCATTGTTTGGTACTCCGATTCTCATTTCTTGATCCCATAGTGAGCCAGAAAACACCCGTAATTGTTACTGTCCATGAAAATATAGAAATATAGTGACAGATGCCAGCATGAAATCATCAAAGTCATACCTCATAGTACTAACAACATGTAAAATGTCACTTAGCAGCAACATGCATTTCACCCTTAAAATGCATGATGCATGGCTACAGTAAATGTTTAAATGTATTAACTGAAACCAAGAAATTTAAGCTGGTGTTCTTTTAAAAATAGTATCATATATGAGAGTATCTCCAGCATGGCTTAAATAAGAAGAGAAGACCTACCCAGAATGTGGGTAATACAATCCCGTGGTGTAGACTAAATTAAAAAGTGAAAAGAGAAAGCACTGAATGCCAGAGTTTAACTTTCTCTGCGATGATACCTGATCCACCTAAAGAAAAGCAAGGACCCTCTAATCACCATACCTTCTATGAGATAAAATAAACCTATGATGATGATGATGATGGTGGTGGTGGTGGTGATGGAGATGATGGAGAGATGTTTCAGCAGTTAAGAGAACTGACTGTTATTTAAGAGGACCCAGAGTAAATTTCCAGCTCACAACCATCTGCAACTTAAGAACCAGGGGCCGCCATGGGCACTGAATGCATGTAGTACAGATGTATACAAGCGGACACTCACAAGTACATATTAAAAACAAATTAATAAGATAATAACAATTCTATACCCTGTCTTTTAAGATGGCTTGGTTATGCTAAACAAAGTACTTCTCTGCCAAACACTGTTTCATTTTATACTGTTAGTCACTAACACAGGCACTTGTATCACAGGGTAAATGTCAGGGACACCTACTAACTGAACATATCCAAGTGATGGCTCATAACGCGGCTCTAACTAAAGCCCTCAAGAACTGAGAAAACTAGCCTCTACTAATTCTCACTAACAAAATGATGTCAAATGCAAAAGGAAAAAGTGGAAACTGCGTTTCTATTCTAATTTTCATTAACGCATGACCAACTTATACAATTGGTGAGAACTGGCTCTCCATAAGAATATGAAAGTCAGTTTCGCTCAAGAAAAAAGCAATCTAGTCTTAAAATAGTTGAATTGAAGCAATAAAAGATGAATTTACCAACAATAGGTCCTAAATATATCTTTTTCATAGTCTTAAATCATTTCACAACTATTTTATGGCTTTTTAAAAAGATTTCATTTCAAATTGCAATATTGATATGCATGAATTTATATTCACATATAATAACATCCAAAAACCTTGAAAATAATTGCCAGTTTACACTTTTCACAGAGGCCAAATATTAAATGTTTTAGATTCTGCGGTCTGTATTTGTCTTTGTGGGCACTTCTCAGTTTGCCTTTGTAATACAAAAATAATAATCAATAAGCACAAATAAATAATCCTGTTACATTCCTATAAAACTTGAACTCTTGAAGTCGTAAACGGCGCACACAGGTGACAAGCTGTAGTTTCTTTCTCCCACACTCCTCCCCCACTGCGGAGGATTGTTGTTGAGACTTGGTGGACAGACACTCTGCCATTGGCCTATACCTTAACTAGTTTTCCATTTTCATTTTGGGACAGATTCTGGCAGTTTCCTTGAAGTAATTGCATAGCCCAGGCTTGCCTTGAACTTGCAATCCCCCTGCACCAAGCCTTTAAGTTGCCAAGATTACAGTTGTATACCATCACACTCAGCTGGAATCATAAAGGGTAGAGAAACTATGAGTTCAAGGCCAGTCTGACTACAGAGTGAGAATCTGTCTCATGTCCAAAATATTTACCACAGAACATTTCATTGTGAAATAAAGCTAAGTGTCTACAATGCCAACAGAATGAGTGACAATAATTCAGTTTGCTAGAAAACAAATAAAGTGAATCCTTTCTTTTTTTTTTAAGTTTGTAAGTTACAGAACACAATGGAATGAGATTCCCTCATTCCATCACTTAGAAGCTCCCTGGCTTCACCCTGGGTTTCGATTCACTAAGCTATAAAATGTAAATAACATCAGCGCTGACCAATTAATGTGAGCTGTACACGGAATGATATTGGTGATTGACTAAAGCTAGCTCTTAGTACACAGAAAATGTTACTCTCAGGTTAACTATTAGTATGTGTTCCTCAATAGACAAACAAGACACCATGGCTACGTGAAGAAAAAAAAAAACAAAAGTCAGGTAGTTAGGATGGCAGAAAAACATAGACCTCAATCCAGTACAAGTGATTCAGCTGTGTGCTTATAGTAAATCATAGCAGCTGGGCTGGGGAACAAATCATCAAGGCCACCGGAAATCCAAAGAACAAATGTACACAGTAGCAGAACTCACAGTTCAGGTAATGACTGCGCTGTCTAACATGGGCGTGACACTGCAAGGTGTTAAAGTGCCCACACCTTCATCACTAGTGCCATAACTTAGCATGAAGGTGTGTCAACCCTTCACCACTAATGCCATAATTTAGCATGAAGGTGTGTTCGCTGTATTGTCATTTTTTTTTTCAAATTCCAGTAAAATTCCAGGACAATAAAATCCAAGTTTCAGGGCATGCAAGATGCCTGAAATCACTCAGCATCTTCAGCCAGAATGGAACGGATACAGGGTGCATGATACTTCGAGTGGCAGCCAACTGAAATGTGTTTTTTAAAAGGAAGGGAATGTTTTGATGCGAGCTGCGTTGTAAAGCAAGGCAGTACAGTGACACGCCGGAATGCCATAAACCTTGAATATAAATGGAGCTGTTCACACTTAATGCCTTTTTTTATAAACCTCCTCTAGATACGTGAATGAAAGCTGCTCCTTTACATCAAACTGGCTTCCTAACAGAAAGCCGTGTTCTAAATATGCAGCACGCAGGGATTCTTCATGACATTTTTAAATGCATTGTTTTCTGGACTTGGATTTATTGGTAATTTCCGGTATGAAGAGTTTCCAAACAGACTCACAACAAGGAACAGAAACCTGATTTCATCACAGAACCTTATTTCTTAATATGGTATTTTTGTCTTCCAAATACAACTAAGAAATAAAAATTATTCTCCTGTGTTTCTAGAACTAAAGATAAAGACTAAATATTTTATACCTCCAAATTTCATGTCAAATATTAATGGATAATGTGATGGCCATAGAAGCCCTTTTCAGGGATGAGCTTACTAATTGGTTGTTCAATAACTTTTACACTCACTGATATTTTTCAATATCAGTATTTATTTACTTGCACATTCTATTCATTTTTATATTTATTTCATTGGCTTTATATACTTTTTAATTTTTATTTTATTTTTATTAATTATAGTTTATTGACTTTGTATCCCAGCTGTAGTTCCCTCTCCCATCCCCTGTCAAGCCCACCCTCCCTTCCTCTTCTTCTCCCATGCCCCTCCACCAGTCCAATGATAGGGAAGGTCCTCCTCCCCTTCCATCTGACCCTAGTCTACCAGATCTCATCAGGACTGGCTTCATTGTCTTTTTCTGTGGACTGGTAAGGCTGTTCCCCCTTCAGGTGGAGGTGATCAAAGAGCCAGCCCATGAGTTCATGTCAGAGTTGGTCCCTGTTCCTATTATGTTTTATGGTGAGTTATTTTAATATCTGAAGTCTTTGAGATCCTACTGGATATTTGCTGTTTCAAAACAATATTATCAAAAACTTAGAAACTCTAAACCACATGCATTCATCATTTCCCAGATTCTGTGGGTCAGAAGTCTGGACACTCCCTAGCTGGGTTCTCAGATGAAGGTGTCCTCACTTACAATGGGCTCATTTTAGAGCAGACTTAGAAAAGGATCCACTTGCAGATTCACATGATCTTTAGCAACTGTTATAGTTAGTGTAAGCTATCAATTTTATCTATCTAGAAAGAGGGACCCTCAACTGAAGAATTTTCTCTATCAGATTTGTTGGCATGTCTGTGGGGGCATTTATTGATTGCAAATCAAGATGTCTGAGGTCCGTTGACACTGCAGGCAGTACCATCCCTGGGAAGGTGGATCTGGTCTATGTAAGAAAAGTAGCTGAGCAAGTCAGAGGAAACATGGCAATAAGCAGCATTCTCCCATGGTCTCTACCACAGTTCCTGCCTTAAGCTCCTGACCTGGCTTCCCTTGAGGATGAACTGGAAAGTACAGGAAGAAATAAGCCCTTTCTTCCCCAAGTTGTTTCTGGGCAGTATTTATCAGAGCAACAGGAAGCCGAGTAGAACAACAACATTCGGTTATTTTTCAGACTTTGAGTCATAGATCTTGGGCTCTTCATACCTAGATATGACCCCAGATCCTTGCAATGGAGCCCTCTCCAGTGTACATTTACCACACAACATCTTGCTTCTCCAAAGCCACCAAGAGAGTCAGTCCCCTTGCAAGATGTCAATAAAATATTACTTATCATTACCACACAGGCAACATTCCACAGCCTTGGCCATATCCTACTGGTTACAAGCAGTGGCTCTACCTACACTTGGAAGGGAGGCCTTGCACACAAGAGCACGGAATGAGGAGGCAGGAATTCTGGGGTACCTTATGACTGTTATTGGTACTCATTGACTGGTGTTTCTAATCCTCTCATCTGGAGGCCCATTTTAAGCATGAAGAAATTTCCTTTGTTGACTCACATAAGGCACCCTTAGGAAGCGAGATAGAAGCCTTCCTCTGGAGAAGTGTTGCCTCTCTTTTTTATCAATAGCCACAAGAAAAATGAAATCTAGAACTGGTTGAAACTGACATCTAGTTCAAAGTGTTTAAGTGAACCACACAAATGGAAAGAATTTACGTGTCAGACTTATCAAAAAGCCATGCATTTTAGAAATATTCAAAGAAACTTTTCTCTACAATGCCCAAGCCAGTATTCAGACTATCATATCTTCCTGCCTGGCCTTTCCACACAATGGGCTCTTGCTGGCTTATTGTTCTCAGAGGATATGTCTCTTGGTCTTGAAAACTGCCCACTTAGGGCAGGATTTAGACCGTGACTCCTACACTCTTCACTGAACAACTTGAACACAAGTCCTTTACAAGCAGCCCTGGACGGGCGTGGGAAAGAACAGATATGCCCTTTGTGGCTGGTGGAAGAGCAGTCACAGTTGTGGGAGAGTGGCGCCGTGCGACATCCTTACTCAGTCTAATGCGACTGAATTGAGTTATCGTTTGGGAGCTTATCATTTGGGAGTTATCATTTTATGAGGTCGAGGAACTAGTTCTGTGAAGTAGGAGTATCTAAGTTTCCAAAGAAAAAGTAAGAAAGCACCAGTCAGCCATTGGTTTAAGTCAGTATCTACCAAGTACCTACAAGATTCCAAATCAAGCAATTTTCTGGGGGTATTAGTTAAATAGAGTGATCAAAAACAAACAAACTAAACTAAACTAAACTAAACTAAAAAAAAAAATACCTCTAAAGGGAACTTATATTCCAGCGAGCACTCAGGTAGGCATGAGAGTATTGAGCTTTTTAGTACAAGGAAGATATGTCTTCATGAGGTCCAAGGAGACCCGAAGAAGAAGGAGGAGGAGGAGGAGGAGGAGGAGGAGGAGGAGGAGGAGGAGGAGGAGGAGAAAAGAAGAGGAGAAGAAGAAAGAAGGAAGGAAGGAAGGAAGGAAGGAAGGAAGGAAGGAAGGAAGGAAGGAAGGGAGGGAGGGAAAGAAAGAAAGAAAGAAAGAAAGAAAGAAAGAAAGAAAGAAAGAAAGAAAAAAAAGAAAAAAGGAAGAAAGAAAGAAGGACTAAAACTTTCCTCCTTGGAAGCTTAGTATAAAATCAAATGTGACTTTCATTAAATCATAAATTTTATTTTATAACGATTCTTGGGTATATATATATAATTTTCTATTTATTACAGATTAAAACAAACTTGCACACTAATGAGATATGCAAACTGTTTTCTACTGACTAGCTGATACTGCAGAACACAAAGCATCTTCAATGCTTTCAAAGTTTAGTATTTTTTAAATAAAATGTAATTATTTCCCTTTTTCTTTCTCACTCAAATCCCACCCTGTGTCCCCATTCTTCTTCTCCAGTTTATACTCTTTACTTTGTTATTGTGAGACACACACACACACACACACACACTCACATATCCAGCTACTCCATTTGGTGTTACTTGTATTATGCCATTTCAGGGCTGACAACCTGGTATTCGGTAACTCATTAGAGAGCTCTTTTGTGAGGCAAATTATTTCTCCTGCTCTCAGCACTGCTTAGCTGCCTGTAATTCTTCGTGTATAGGTGGTACCCTGAACAACCCCCTTCCGTGTTAGCATGTCTCCTGACGTTATATGTTCAGGTCTTGCATAGGCAGCCATGTTGGTGAGGTCTCATGGCTGAGGCTTCTTTACTATTTCTAGGAGACACAATCTCACAGCAAACGTCACAGTCATCTGGCTCTTAAAATCTTTCTACCCTCTCTTCTGTGAAGTTTTCTGAGCTCTGGGCGTAGGAGCTGTGTTGTAGATGTATCAGCTGGGCCTGGGCACTACACAATCAGTTGTGGTTTTCTGTAACACTCTCCGTCCGTTTCAGAGGAAGTTTGGTAGCGGTAAGAACCACAGTTACCCGCGATTGTACTGATAACGTGCTTAAGAACTGCGCTGGCTTAGTAAAGTGGCAGTAGCGTGTTCTTCTCTAAGACCCATGACTTCGCCATCCCCGGGTAGTTGGCTAGGTTTCCAGGACTCTTTCCTAAAGCTGGGACCTCACGAGCTCCAGAAAGATGGCCAGGTTTCCACTGCCAGGTACGATCTCTGTCCTGCTGAATAGGTCTTGAGTCCAATTAGACAGCCGGCAGTTGTCAACAACATGCAACCGCCATTTATCGCCCCTGTACATACATATTGCCATGTTGATCATGGCAAGATAACTGGACACATTAATGTACCCGGGGTAGTGTTCTGCAGGATCCCATCCCTAGACAAAGAAATACAGGCAGCTAATGACTGCCAGAAAAAGGAGAATTAGTCTTCCCCAGGTATGAGCGCAGTTACTGGTTGTCCAGTGCGGAGGAGATAGCCCTGAAATTACATACACACAACACAAAACAGACTCGTCAAGTTGCGTTTATATATCTGTGAAGATACATGTGTATGTGTGTGTGTAACAAAAAATATTCAAAGAAAAAGAGGCTATCAATTTGGGAATGTGGAGGGTGTATGAGAGGGCTAAAGGCAAAGTCCCCAGGAGAGCTGGAGCAAGGAAAGGGATGTGATTCTCTTTCTGGTAAAAACATTTTTTTTAATGTATGCCTAGAAGGAAAGTGCAAAGCTGTTTGCAAGGCCTAATTTAAATCTTAGGTTTTAGAGTAGAAAAACAAGGCAACCTGGAAATCCATATACAGTCCAGTCCAGTTTATGCGAGCCATGGCAGGAAAGGCCAGTTTACAATGAGAAGCTGAGTTCCTATCACAGCATATAATCCGCAAGTTTCCTTGTGATCCTGCAGTAGGCGGCAGATTAGTGATTGAGCAGTGTAACTTCCAAGCAACTTTTTCTCATGTGCCTTGTTAAAAAAAAAAAAAAAAAAGCTAAGTTCCTTTCAGGTCAACAACAGAGGTATCCATTTTCCGGCTTGCTGAATGCTAAACACCTGCTTTTAAAAGGTCACATATTCCTCAGTCAGAGCCCTTCTGTCTTTCAAAGCCAGCAGCAGGATGGCGTTCTCCTCACATTTCACACTTCCTTCCTTTGTCTTACGTCTCTGACCCAGCAAGAAAGGGCATTTTGTTGTTAAAGGCTCCTGTGATTAGACAAACAGGAATATCTCCTATCTGAATGCTCTTACCCTTGATCACTTCTTTGCTCGGGGGAAAACAGTCAGAGGCTCTGCAGGTTAGAACATGAGCACCTGCAGGGAACTGTCCCAGGACCACATGGCCCTTTAGCTGCTTTCCTCACGGTGGTAGGTAGGTAGGCAGCAACACTGACCCAGCTACAAACAGAGATGGATCTGGAACAGGAAGGAAGTCAGCTTAATGCTGGGTTCTTTGACCGCCAACAGCACAAACCATGAGGCTTCAAAGAGTGACTGCACTTAACACATTTTTATACAATTGCAACAATTCTGGAGTCTCAAGGCAAGAAATAAATTATGTTGAACTCTACATACTTTGAGACAAAGAACCAACAACGACTTTACCAACCATACAATATTCAGTTCCTAGTGTGCAGCAGAAATGTGTGCTTCCTGTTATAAAAACTTTAATAAGGAAAATTAGTTTGTATTAAAATGCAAAAATGCATTAATAATGCATTAATTTTTCCCCTGAATTTTTACCTAGAGGTAGTCCATCACTTTGGGTTAATTCTCTTTTGTGACTCAAGTCTTTTCTTTTAATTCAACCTGAAAAGGCAAGTTAAACCTGCTCTCTGTAGTTTCTGAGTATATTTACATCTTTGCTGTGGAAAGCCAGTTACTTCTGCGTATTATTTAGACATATTAGTGTTCTCATACATGATAGTCATTTGTAGAGAGGCAGGGCCAGTTACAGCCTCTTACTGTTAAAATTTTCCCTCATCTTTACATTAAAAAATACATTGCAATTCCTGGTGCTAATATAAACCAATGATTATAGCAGTGTGTTATTTTACATATCTGCTTTGTGCTACGAATAAATTCAGGAGCCATACCTTATTGTCAAATTCTTATTCACTTAGCTGCTGAAGATTGTCCACGGAAACAGAAATCTGAATTCCATTTGTAGTTTGAGTTAAACTTTAGTCAGCACCCCTGGGAACTCTTTATAGCAGTGACACACACTCAGGATGCAGCACCAGAAAGGGGGCTTGGACGGAAGGGCAGATGCCAAGGTACTGGGGCGTATATCATCAGCATTAACTATCTGTATTTTTCTGTTTGCTCAGTCTGTGCTGCTTACATGGGGAACTATTTTTATATGGATAACCACTGGTTATTTTGATCTATCATATATCATGGTTAATAACGATGTGCAATATAGAGAGTTCCTGTAATCAAAATGTATAAGAACAAAATCTGTTGTTGGTGATGTGGTCTGAGAAATTTACCCAGTTATAAAGAGGGCCAGTTGTTTTCTGTGAAGTGTCCAGAGAAACATCACAAAACACATTGGGTGATTTAACGTTTATAAGCAGGAAGGAGAAGCACCTTCCAGAAAACAATGAGAACTGTTATCGTTGTCACTTGGCTCCTGAGACAGCATCAGTATTAACCTGCTTTTTATAACAGCATGTGTGATATCACCATTTTAGAGATGGCAAACTGGGGCTCAAAGGCAAAGTTTTTGGTTTGATATGGTTTGGTTTGGTGGGATTTTTGGTTTGTTTGTTTGTTTGTTGTTGTTAAGATCAAGTAACTAACAAGTGACTGAGGCTTTTAGTCTGGGTGTGGGTTCAGAAGTCATGTACTTTTCCGAGTTTACTGAACACCTTACCTAACGTTTGTGAACATTATTCTTAATAGTGAGAAGGTGTTTGCTAAGCTTTTGGAACACACATACACACACACACACACACACACACACACACACAAAAGGATTATCTTGCCATATTGTGTCAATAAATAAAATAGTCTGTGTTAACATAAATGATGATCGTGAGATAATAAGCAACTTATCCAGGCTTCCTCATTAACATTCTCAGTCAGCATTAAGAAGGAAATCAGGAGAGATTCAAGATGCAGGCAGCCATGGGGCTGCGAGCCACTCCAAGGATCCCACAGAGGCTTCTGGGGGATCATGGTGGCCCTTATGGGAGAGAAGTGGCCTCAAGAGCCACTTGTCGTTGCCCTTGTCTGGTGCTCAGGCCACGACCAGGCCTCCTTACCCCACAGGCCTGGTGAGCACCCTCTGCTTTAGTTCACGGTGCTCTCGCTGCTGGGAGGAGGAGAGCTCAGGGCCAAGGCGTTGCCATGGTCTGCAAGAACAGTGATCATGCCGGGTGAGCCGGCAGGGCAGAGTGACCCATGCCGAGGGCTGGGACCTGCCGCAACCTGGAGCTCTCCAGAATCCTGCCCCTGCTGCTCTCTGAGCCTTGTTGATGTCCATGGTCAGTACTGCCCCTGGAAACCACGTGGTCCGTGCTGCCACTGGAAGCCATGTTGAAGTCCATGGTCCATAGCTGCCGCCAGCAACCATGTCTAAGTCCAGGACCCGTGCAGCTGTTGTGAGCAGGAAAGCTTCCTTTGCGGTAGTATCAATGACTACGTATTCATGACTGAAAATGAGAGGAAGCTTTTGTGACAACTACCCCCCCCCAAAAAAAAAAAAAGAAACAGTCTAGACAGGAAACCATTATAAAGAGCCCTTAAAAACTGACAAAGATGCTGAAGTGTAGCTCTTCACAGTTGGTGGCTTTTCGTAAGGGGCTGGGGAAGGACTTGGTTATCTTCAAGAGGTTAGCTGCAGGGACTTTGAGTGTGCTCCAGTGAGTGTGTGGGCAACACAAATTGAACTTAGTGGGTTTTTTTTTCTTTTTGGGGAACAGGGCACAAGAGTAGGAGGGTGAACCTGGAAGGAATGGGATGTGACTCTGAGCAGGATGCACTGTGTGGGATTCCCAAATAATTAATAAAATCACCAAAAAAAGAGAGGAAATTCAGAGGTACTTAAACAATAAAAATGAAATGAAAAAGTGTGTGTGTGTGTCTTCTCAAATCTGTGGGATGTTTTTAATTTGGTTTCAAATAAATTTAACAGTGGCTATACAAAGTCTTGAAATAATTATTCAAATGTAACTGTTTCTATTTAATAATATTGAATATCCCATTTGTGTAGCATATAACTACAATGAAAGTTACTTACATGACTAAATAATAGTTTTAATAAATAATAAGGCACAGGCTGGCTCACTAGATATTAACTCATCTGTAACAAAATGATGGCCAACTCCATCTTTCAAATGAATGTGACTTCCATTTCTTTCAAATGAATGTGACTTCCCACAAAACTTCCAGGAACCTTGATTGTACAGATACTACTCAGAACTTCAACCCTGAGCTTTCTACTGATTTTATAAACTAGAGATCCAATTTCTGTTGTCTGTGTTTTAGCAAATCATTAATATTAATCTTATTTTTGGATAACAATATGGTGTTTTGTGCATGCATAAGTAAATACCATGTCTGCTATGTTTGAGTGCCATGGTCACCTGAGATCAAAATTCATCCAGCCTTCTTTTTCCTCCAAGGAGCTCAGTTCCAAAACTCAGTCACAGCGCAGGCACGCTCCGCAAGCTGCTTTCATAATGAGTCCAAGCTTCGCATGAAATCAGAGTGAAACATACAACTTGTGTATTTTTCTTGAAAAGGGCTCATTACGATGAAATATCTCATATTCAAGAAGAATCCAAGCATCTAACAGCAGTCAAAATATTGGCAACATTTGTATGAAGAATAAATGGCAATGAGAATTTCCAAGTTTCAAAAGTTAAGTATTCAGCAACCTGCTGCAGGCCAAAGCTCAGTACATAATCACTGGCCTTAGTGGAGATACTGTTGCTCCTGTATTCCTGCCTATTTTTGCTAAGAAAAATATAAAAACAGTGTTAAAAATGTACAACTGAAAACTCCAAATCACATCCAGCCCTGCAAATTCAACACTGGGACTGAAATGTATGACAGATTCCAGGAGCAGCCCAGAAAATAATACAGTAAAAACCATTCTTGTATCTATTCTTGGTATATCTCTACATCATAAGGTTGGATGAGCAAGCACAGTCAAATTTTAAAATCATGCTTTTGGATTAACCAAGAGTCATGTGTGCTGATAAAACTTCAGATTGTCTATGCGAGTATTTTTTAAACTATTTTAAAAGATTTATTTACCCTTCTTTTACATATACGGGTGTCTGCCTGCATATATATGTGCAGCACTTGTCTGCCTGTAGTTAGAGACTGTTGTGAGCTACCATGTGGAAGCTCAGAGCAGGACCAGGGCATCCCTAAGAGCAGCGAGTACTCTGAATGGCCAAGCCATCTCTCCAGGCTCTGCCTGTCACATGTGTCAGTCATTATGTTCTTCATGCATGGTATTTCCCCACATTCTACCTCATTATCACACAAGGTGATAAAAGGAGAAATCAAGTTTCTCTTGCAAATAAATTCTAGAACATATTCACCTCCAGAACCAGGCCACTTTATGACACAACTGGCTACAATTACTAATGAAGATGCAATCTACAAAGTGCCAGAACATCACCTTTCTTTGCAACTTGGGACAGCAGTTTCTTCAGGAGGAAAGAATTACTAAGAATTACTGAAAAGAAAAAGTTGAATCCCTCTTTCAAGTAAAGGGCTATGGTACCCCTTCTTTCCATGGAATTGTTAAATTTACTTAAGTAGAAAAGCATCAGATAAAACCTCCCCTTCCTTATAGTATTAAAAGGCACTTTCAAGAAATATTTAAATGTCCTTTACATATTCATGTGTCAGTGAGAAACCAAGTAAAACATCAAACTACATGACTAGATTTTCATTTTTATTAAACGAAAACGATTTATTGCAACTTGACTATATTTTGTTATTTCATTCCCTCGAATCCTTACGAAAAGGAAGATTATTAGTCTCAGATCTTTAATTCAGCAAACTCTGTCCCATAATCCCATAATGACTCAATTTCTTAGCTGCTTTCTCACAATTTCTCTTACAAAAGCCTTATTTATCTCTCTCACTTGGAAAATATAATCTCCGGTGCACTTCAGAGCCAATCAATCTCCCTGGTTTTTATTTTTTTTTCTTTTTTATAATACAAGAAACTGTGAGGAATGTTCTCACAGATTCAAATGAAAGGCAGCAAGTAGAGGCAAGGAGAAAGCCTTCAAAATCTGTAAACTATTGACACCCCTCATAAGGTGACCTTTGCTTCTGAGGCCTGTCTTCAGGTGCAATGATGCAGCCTCTTTCCTGAGCAGATCAGGCACATGGGCAGCCCGGCTCTAACAAAGTTGTAGGATGGATTAGCGAAAGAAAGACAGAAGACAGGATTCTTTTTATAACCTCACCTCTGCTCTCTTTTGAAAAGCTGAGAAATATCAAAGCTAAGCTGTTTTCCCTGCTGGTACCCAGAGAGCAATTATCTTGTCTTCCACCTGCCTCCTTGGAACAGGTCTTACAATAGTTAAGCAAGGGGTTCATACATCATGCCAATCAAATCACCAAGTGAGCTCACTTCTTGTTAGAATGTATAAAATGGAAATACCCATAGACTCTAAATATTATTCAAGAAATAAATTTAGAGTCCTTCTCCTTTTCCAATCCAAATACTATCTCTGCGTTAGTAAAAAAAAAAAAAAAAAAAAAAAAAAAGAATTTAGATAGTTTATGGTACTCGGCCATCACTGGGAAATAGGAGCCAACAGTCAACATGATTGCAATCCATCAAACGTATTTATGATCATAAGTTATTTAAGAGTGGGAATGATGAATTCCTGTGCTGATCAAATCCATCATTATTGCCAACCATCAACACCCACACAAGCATGCAGGTGCTGTGAACCTCTTGACTTTCTCCATATTTTAGAAGTTTCTTAAGTCAAGATACCACAAAGCATACACTCTTCTAGAAATACAGAGAGCCAATTTGAAAATCACAATCACAAAAGAAATGAAATGATTTTGTGTCATAATTTTTTAACAGGGATTAGCTTATGGCATCTACAGAGGCAGCAATAAATACCTCCTGGGCTCTGTTCTAGCCTCTTGGTCTCCAGGCGGACTCAGTTATTTATTGTTTTGGAACAGACTGTGACCCTTTTCATTTTATCTGTGACCATAAGAGGACACTCCAAACAGCATTAGATAGGACAGAATCCAAGCAGATATTTATTTAAATTCAAGTTTATTTGTTATTTTGTTTTCTGGAAATCATGAAATTAGTGCTAATATGGGTCGAAGAGGACAGGCATGGCTTCTATCCTTTTCCATCAAGCATGACCAAGTTTAATTGCATGCTTAAAAGAACAGAGAATAAAGGCTACACAAAATAAAGGCTGCCTCCTGGAGGGGTGGCCCTCTCCCAGGAGCTTACTCAAGTTGTATTTTAACAGCATGAACTTCCATGGGTGCATGACCAATAGAGAGGGGATGTACCAGGGGGAGTGCAGATAAGTTCCTTATGAATATATGTTGAACCCAAGTGCTTGTTTCTTTTACTTAAAGAGGCAACAGATATATTCGTACTCAGGACACAATTTCTCCCCTTGATTGTTTGAATTTTCATTTTCCAAATAAAAATAATGAACAATAATAGCACTTCGTCTTCGATGTGCAGGCCTATTGCATTGATCATTAACACTGCAGAGAGGTGCCGATGTGCTTTGAACAAAAAACGCTACTATTGAATTAGTATAGTGCGCATGATAACTGGTGCACAGACTTTTGGGTTCTGTGGTGTTTTCAGTATTGCAAGGTTGCTTCCTGATGTCAGAAAGTAGTATTAACTCCTCCATTCATCTATACTCTTTCTGGACTGAGGTAAGTTCTTTCTGAGAACCTGGAAGACATTCCTAACATGTAAATCAGCTTCATTTTTGCAATTTTTATTACTTGTGCTGCTTGATTTTTCAGAACATTCTTGGGAAACTTGAGTTTTAAACAAACAGAAGAGTGTAAGAGCCAGAGGCAGCAGATGACTGCAAGAAAACCTTCTTCTAGAAACTGCAGGACAGCTGCACGTGTGGACTCACAGCTGTGATAGCACACGACATGTGCAAACCCAAGCAAGGCTGAATCCCGGGATACACACCGGAAACAAGCACGAAGTTCCACCCTCACAGAGGAGCTCTTGATAATTCTTAACCACAGTGAGAGGAAGTATATAAATTTCTCCAAGGGTGTAGACCCAGGAAGTCTTCCAGGTTTCAGTGGAGGGACCTAACTTCCAAGAACTGGGCTGCACTTAATGAGCAAAGGAACAGAAAGTTGGCTGGCAGTGAGCCTGTGAAGGGGAAAGGGGAAAATGAGCAAATGCTCTGTGTGAAATTCTCAAAGAACTATAAAAATGAATAGTGAATGAGTGTATAAATATGGAAAGCAGACAGTTCTCAGTCTCTAACACTAATATAACTGGCAATGGTTTTTAAGCAAATCTCAAACAACACAATTATCTGTATTCAGACAAGTGTACGTGAAAGAGAGAAAGAAGGAATATGCTAAAAAGAAACTTCATCAACCATGCATTGAAAAGAAATGAAACTGCAGTCATCCAATGACCAAAGGTAATCTGATGGCAAATTCATAATTTATTTAATATTAAAAAACATAATATGCATTGAAAACATCCTGATTTACTTAGACTCCAAATACCTTAGAGGAAGGTTAAATATATATTAATATCATGTGTTTACATCATGAGTTGTCACTACACACTTTTTTCATTCTTTCATTGCTCATGTTTTCAGAAAGCTATGTGCAATTTATTTAGTTTTTAATAACAGAACAAATTCTTAGCCACTCCATATTTTAATAAACACTAAAAATCAATTGACATGATGTAATGTCCTCTCATAATTAATGTGATGTTTTCTTTAATAAATAAGCTGCAGAATGTTAATAAAAGGAGTCTTTCCACTGCAAAAAAATAAACATCAAAATCACAAATCACCCAGCCAGTAAATAGGCTAGCAAACTGAATAGGCAGCTCTCAACAGGAAAAAATATAATGGCCAGTAAATGTTTGAAAAGTGTTCGACATCATTAGGAGTTAGAGAAATGCAAATTAAAGTCGCTTTGAGATTTCATCTCATTCCAATAAGAACGGCCACGACCAAGAAAACCAGCCAGCAACAATGAGTCTGGGGTCTTGGGGAAAGAGGGACTCATATCAGTTTTCTTTGAGGGTGTCGACCCAGCAAATCCTCCAGGTTTCAGTGGAGGCCGTAACTTCCAAGAACTGGGCTGCCCTAATTGGCCTTAATGAGCAAAGGAACAGAAAGTTGGCTGGCGGTGAACCTGTGAAGGGGAAAGGTGAAAATCGGTGTGAAGGTTTCAAAACAGACGTATTAACCATATATCTAATTAAAAAAAAAAACTATAAATCACCTAAGTCCATGTATAAGTATACATAAGTATACGTGTAGTTTAAATAAAATGTTCTCATCTGACCTGACAATGTTTCTTCCCAGAGTAAAAGACCATCTAACAGCAACCCTAACACCAAGCATGAGAAGACCTTGTTTGAGCGGTTGGTCAGGATTTTCCAAGAGACTCCCCGAATATTGCCATTGTCCTTGGTACCTTCCCTGAGGTGGAAGGTAAGTCCCTATTGCTGAAAACACCATGAACTTCACACAGGACCTGGAAGCCTCTGAGCTGGAACTGACCTGAAAACCTCCTCCCTGGGTACTAGCTTTTTTTTTTTTTTCCTGAGGACACATTTCGTATTTTATTTACATTTTAAGTCTAATTTTAATCTCAAAATCACATATCCATACACCTATTTCCTTTTCGTTGACTTCACTTAAAACTTCTAAGCATGTTTTATTACACAAAGACTGTAAACAAATTATCATGTCTGTTACATGTAATAAATGAGAACAGCTTAACAGAAATTCATCAATACCCCCAAACATCTTTTTATAAATACAGGTATCAAAGCAACCCTGAACCTATTTTTGATACTAGTAGTGGTCAGCACCCACACCACTTTACAAATTGACACAATTTGTGATTATTCATTATACCTGCTACTTTAAACAATTCCAACTGCAGCTCTAAGTATGATGGATAAAGCATGCCATTTCTGTTCTTCCTTCTTGAGACTTTAACTTTTCACAACAACAAAGGTGTCCATGGCCATCTGACACTCCTTTGCCATGCTTCTGTCTTGAAAACCTAAATTCAATTTGAATATTTCAGGTTCATGTTTAAATGACATGCTTTAGGTAGAGAAAGAAAAATGGTGCTGCACTTGTTACCTGAAAACATAATAGGTGTACATATATTAAATATATTCTTACAACTGTCCAGGTCATGTTTACCAGCTGAAATTCTTTTACTTAATGTGTGGGTACTTTGCATGGTGATACTTAATCAAAACATTAACATGAGTAGAAGGTTGTTGATTTAAGACAAGTTTGAGATCCACTATTAGTTGTTGTATGTCTGGTGGCTGTGGAAGCTTCATATTTTCTTTGGACATCATTAGGCGTCTTAGCTCTTGAGGTACAACTTTAATGCTATAGGAGTTTTGCCATTTTGCTAATACTGGTATGCTCCGTGCATCCACCATTCCACTGGAACTATTGATTCCATTCATATTAATTTTTGTTACAAATCTAACTGATGGAGGAGCTTCTGGGTATTTAGATCCACATTCTACTTTCAGGCTATATATTCTGTTTTCATAGTTTGTCCTTGGTGGCCCAATAATCATGCCTGTCCACCTTGTAAGTGTCATGTCTTCATCATCTTCAAGGCCCCAGCTAACCGTACCATCACCTACTCCTTTCTGTCCTTCTTCCAACAAGCGAAAATTACGAGGAACTTTAACACCTGTGGAGACCGCCATCTTCTCCTGCTCTGGGTACTAGCTTTTAAGACACAAGAAGGCACAATGAAAGCTTCCAAAACAGTAAAGCATCCACACAGCCTTACCCAGCTGTGATGCCCATGAACCATAAGAATGACCAGCGTGGCATAATAACCCAAAGGGAGCAGTAGTGGTGTGCATATTTTGTCAGTAACTGAATGCTATCTAATTAAACATAAGACCTGCTCAACAAGAAGGAAATTAAACCTGATACTGAAAACCTTACCAATTGCCCATGGCTGGTAAAATTATGTATTCTGGAGATGAACCTACAAGCACCACTTACTAAAGTGAATGTTCTCTAACTACATTAAAAATATCCATCCTCATATCCACAAGTGCACCCCTCAACAGGGAAACTTCTCTTTCACACAGATGGAGACCATTACAGAGAACCACAACCAATCAAAGAGTTTGAAACTCAGTTCCAATGGATACATCTACAAAACACTCCGCTGCTTAATGCTCAGGGGTCACTGTGGAAGAAGGGGCAGAAGGACTGTAAGAGCCAGGGGTAGAGAGTTTGCTGTGAGATTGTGTCTCCTAGGACTGCCAGAAGCTACACCTCTCACCGACATGACTGTTTAAACATGCGCTGAATGGAGGCAACAACAATAGACATGCAGAAGTGGATAGGGAAAAGCCCACAAGGCCTCAACCCTGAGCATGGATCCACAGGCAAATTAGGAATGCTGAGAGCAGCAGAAATAGTCTTCCCCAGTAAAGAGAGCACTGATCGGTTATCCAATAGCAAATGGTCAGCCCTGAAAATATACATACAAGTAACGCTGTGCAGACTGACCAGGTTGTATTTATGAATTTATGAATGTGTGTGTGTGTGTGTGTGTGTGTGTGTGTGTGTGTGTGTGTGTGTG
>NW_026591816.1:2872937-2881728 GCF_907164565.1 Psammomys obesus | reverse complement strand
GTGTGTGTGTGTGTGTGTGTGTGTGTGTGTGTGTGTGTGTGTGTGTGAAAGAGAGAGCCATACAAGGAGCAAAAGAGATCTTAAGCAAGGAGGCATGACGAGAGGAGAAGAAGGGCAATGGAATACAAGTAATAGAAAACAAAGGGGAAGAGTATTTGGGATGGAAAATGGAAGCAGGAAGATGGGCGCGGTGGGAGTAGAGGAGGATAATTGCATATGTGCATAAAATGCCACAAGGAAATACCCTGCTTTGTAAGCTGAATTTTAAAATGAATTTTCATAAAACAGAACAAGAAAATCCTTCAACAAACATTTACTAACCGTGTTTGAGCATTGCTATAGAAACGGATAAGGAGTATGTGTCGAGATCCTTGTTTGACTCTTGGAGGATGATAAAGGGTAGAAGACTGAGGGAAACAATGTGATGGGAAGCAGCAGGTTCTGCTATCAGAACAGTGACATTTAGGCTAAAATTGGAATGTGAGGAAACATGCCTTACAAGGGAAGAGCTTTTCTAGACGGGAAGAAACTCAGCAGGTGGCAAACACGTAATGAGCAAGGAAGACAGGACCACAAAACAGGCTCAGAGAGTAAAGTGTCATTACCATTTTTAAAATGCTACTTCAACTACTCCATAGAGCATGTATTGTAGAAAAACAGTATTCCCAGGCAGAACTCAAATGGGAGATGACGCTGCCTGGATAGGTGTTAGGAGAAAGATTATGTATCTACCATGTGTTTTGAACCATATTTTTGGCTACTCATACCTGCCTACAGCATAGCTTTGAGGAATAAGGCTGACTTATAGATAATTGATTTGCACAACTGAGTAGGTTCTGATGTGAAAGGGACTGCAAAAGGAACCTTGAACGGGCTGTGTTCTGTTTGGCACGCACAGGCACACTGGTTCTCAGTGTTTTATCAAGCAGCATACCTTCCTCTACTGATATTTATAAAAAAATTAATAGTATCTTGACAGGTAGGGATGCTAAATCTACTGTTTACATCGCAGACCCTGTTTTCATGAGACCCATTGCCCTCCATGCATACTGGCTTAGACAAAGCTGTATATTGGAGAATGATGAATTAGCTAATACAGCCATGGGGTTCAACACTATTGGGCAAGTACATCTCTCACCTTCAAATATTAGAGTATTTCAAAGGTTAAAACACTGAACAAAGAGATGGAGCAAAGGTAAAAAAAAAAAAAAAAAAAAAAAAAAAAAAGCAAATTGCCTGATAACTGAAAAATTATTCTTGTGCGCTAACTCTTGTACAGTGACTGGGGTGGTGTGAGGATGCATTTCCTAACTGACACGGGCAAGCTCGCCTACATGAAAAACGTTCTTGTTTCCACCTCCAGCCTTTACAGTTCCTCAAACAATAATGTCACAAAGAACAGCACAAGAGATGAAAACAGCTGACCCAAAATTGTGCTTCCAATATCCGCGAGTGCCAAAGAGCTTGGAGTGTTCTGCAGATCGGGGGACAACAAGTCTAAGATTAGAGATTGGGATGTAAAAATAGTACCTCACATAACTATTTCTCAGCAATGATTTCACTATTGCTCCATCATTATTACCTCATATGTGCTCTGCGCTTCATACATCTTCCTATGGTTTAATCAATTTAGACTACAGGCCTACATGGAGGGTTACTGTACAAATGAAAAGAATTCATGCTTGGAAAATGTGGCAGACAGAATTGCACAGTGGAGTGTAAATCCAAGACCTGACTGTAGGTCTAGTTAACTTCAAACCTTTAGTGCTGCCCTACAGCTTTTATACTTACTAGATTCATTTCTGACGACATAGAATGTGGCAATACAGCTTTTATTTGCTGCTATTGTAAAGCGGCAGGTTATGAGCTAAATGAACCCATGGGGATGAAGGATCTTCCTATTCCATGACTACACAGATGGAAATACATCCTTGTTTAAAATGAAAATAGAAGAGTTGAACAGATCTCAAACATACAAGCTGCTATGGCAAATTGGGTTTCTTTTTGTTTTGCTAGGTTGTATAATAGAAGTATCTTTTAAAAAATGCATGTCTGCATTTTGTCTTGCTGCACCCCCTCCCCCACCAGGGAAGATAATAGAGAGCCTGTCACTGAGTTCATGTCAGAGACAGCCACTGTTCCCTTTACTAGGGACCTCCCTTGGAGAGACTGAGCTGCCATGGGCTACATATGAGCAGAGGTTTTATGTCCTCTCGATGCATGGTCCTTGGTTGGAGTATCAGTCTCTGCAAGGCCCCAAAGCAGCCAGTCCTGATGAGTCCTGATAGACTAGGGTCAGGTAGAAGGGGAGGAGGGCCTCCCCTATAAGTGGACTATGGGGGGCCATATGGGGAGAAGAGGAAGGGGAGGATGGGATTGGGAGAAGAAGACAAGGGAGGGGGCTACACCCACGATGCAAAATGAGTAAATTGTAATAAATAATAATAATTAATAAAAAGTGCAAAAAAACTGATTCACATGAGCTGTGTTAGTATTCAATAATATTTATTATTTTCTACCTTTAAAAAGTGCATGTCTCCTGAGTTTGAGGATGGTGTGAAAACTTGCTTAGCAGAATAGTAAATGGGATTTGGACTCATTTTCATTAAAGGTATTATAATTATTGATGCCACACTATGACTTAAGTCACTGCCACCACACACACACACACACACACACACACACACATGCGCGTGCATGACAGACCATGTACGAGAAAACTACTATTAACACAACCTTTCTGTATGTAGACAGTGTACAGACTGCTGTATATACAGACCACAATTTACAGAATATAACATTCCATTACGCAAGGCAACATAGGAGTATAGTTCTAACAGTGTATGTCATTAAGACATTTATTTCCACATTACAAAAATTCTGATAGTTATCCTTTATAAATATCTAAATTAAAGGCCTGATTTGAACAGGAGAATGATTTTTAGACCCTCAAATTCCAGGCTGATGTAACTGGATTGTTCTGGAGCAGCTATGCCATATAATGCATAATTTATGAAAATTATTGTGATGACAATATTATTTTATTTTGAACAAGATGCAAATATCAGACTGTAATATATGCTGTGGATGCTGAAGTTGTGAAAAGAACATGAGAAATTAGATTAAGAAGCATAAAAGTTGGGTTAAATGGAAGAAAAGCAATCACTCACCCTGTGTAGGCAATGGAGAAATAGGCTATAATTTTCCACAGTTGAGTTTGTTTAAGACCATTCCAAACCCCAATTAGAATTGATAGGATTATGGAGAGAATAACAGGATTAATGTTAATTAGTTCGTGAATTTAGAATAGAATTGATAATGGGGAGATTTTTTTTTTGTCATGTAAGAAGGATTAGGCCAGTTTGGAGTGAAATGCCTTTTGCTACCTCTAGCAATTAACTGAATATTAAAAAGCAACAGTACTACCATAGCAACTATCCATTGTTATAATAGTTCTGTTTAATTTATCCTTTCACATATGCCTGATTTATGCCAACTCACCACTTTTCCAGCATCCAATAACATTAAAATGTTTTATATATTATTAATAATATATATTGTATATATAAGCTTTTTATAGCTAACAAATCCACTGATAAAGAATAAAAGTCTGCTTCACTCTTACTTCTGAAGCACATCCTTTAAGCATCAATTTATTTTCACAACAGACAACATGAAGCAAGCTTATAAATGTGATAGTCACATCTATTATACCAAGAGCACCTCTATAAATGTGATGTTAAGTATGCAATGATTCAAGAAACTCATTACCCATGAAAGATGGACATGAGTATTATTACATCTTCAGGTGATTATACTGCAAATATCACATTATTGTTCATGATTCCTAAATGAAATAAATGTGTGAAAATAACAGCTATCACTTACTATAAGACAGATAGATGCAACTGTACTAAGTACAAGATGTCCTTTTTAAAATGTTTCACCAAAGAGTGTCTCAAATACCAGTCCAACACCCATCTCCTATATGTCTGCTCCTTCTGAGACCACAACAGCCGGGACAAGACTGACTGATCAGGTCAGGTGATAGGCTGGGTCCATCATCACTCCATCCACAAGGAGGCGCTAACAGACTCATTACTGTAGACCTAGCTATCAGCTACATTGTTCTGCTTATTTCATTCTCATGACTGTGCTCATCATTCCATCCTGCTGGATAAGAGTGATGGCCTAGGGACAAAAATTTATACCACACTAACTTCTTTAAAAGACCCCAGTTCTTCTATATAACACCTTCCAATGATGCCATCACATTCTGAATCCATCAGAGAACTATTTCATTAGCCCAGAACTCTTATGATAACTAGCTCTGTGAACACTCTCTCAAATATACCCAAAGGTGTGCCTTGCTAATTGGTTAGGTGTTTCTTAATACAATCATGTTGACAATAAAGATCAACCACCACAAATTTATTTCTAGTCAATTTAGTATCAAAATACAGCACTTTAAATCATAACATTCTACCTCTGACCACAAAAAAGTGCCTCATAATACAAAATACAAAATGCATTATGTTCATCTAACAATGGATCTATAGCCAGGATTTTTTTCAAAAGCCTAAGTCCAAAGTTTCCTCTGAGATTCAGAGTAAACTCTTAGCTGCAAGACCCTATAAAATCTAAAAACATTACATACTTTCAGAATTCATCACAAAACACACATTTCCATTTAAAAAAAAAAAAACAGGACGAATAGGAGAAGAATTAGACCATGATTCTTTTTTGCCAGAACAAAAGACAGCAGGACAGCATAATTGTAGCTTCATGTTTAGCATCTGGGACAGATGGTGGTACTACATAAACTCCAGTGAACATGCAAGCTGGTGTTAGCCTCCACAACCTCTCCCTTAGGCTGGTACCACTCAGTAGCTGTGGGTTTCCTAGGCAGGAGCCCGCATTCCTTGCATCCCCAGTATTCTGCTGTGTCAACTACAGCTCTAACAGCACTCACAGCTTTAATCATTCCTCCCTGCAGGAATCTAATATGCTACACATCACCAGTCCTCTGAGATACCCCTCTGAATCTTGTGGGAGACTTCAGTCATCCCATAACTTCTTTATTCCTACATAATTATCATCATATGGACCAGATACATTATACTCCTATTTGTGACTATACCTTCAAAGTTTCACTTGAAAAGTTAAGCTGATTTGAGCTGTACATTAAAAATAAAAAGGTATTTCTTTAGTGTGGTTATATTATAAATTAAGTCAGATCAACTGTTCCTGTTTCAGTATATCTGAGTACCCCTGATATATCTTCAATAGCAAGCACATAGACCTATATAGATAAAATAAAAAAGTCTAAAGTCTTTCAGAAAAAGCCTCCAAATTATCTTTAGGTTTTCTCATAGGGTAATTCATCAAGATTTAAGACATTAGAAATAGATAATTAATTCAATGTTAACTTGACTGACTCCTTCTATAGCCTCTACATAGGACAAAACATACATTGTAACCCAGAAATGCAATTCCTATCAAGTTAAGATAATCAAATTAAATATTACCTGTGTAAAATCTGCATGCCTTCTTTTCTCTTCTTCTTTTTATTATTATTATTGCAATTATTATCATTTATTACAATTTATTCTCTTAGTATTCTAGCTACGGCCTCCTACCTCATCTCCTCCCAATCAGACCCTCCCTCCTTCACCTCCCTCCTATGCCCCTCCCCTAGTCCACTGATAGGGGAGGTGCTTCTCCCCTTCTATCTGACCCTAGCCTATCAGGACTGGCTGCATTGTCTTCCTCTATGGCCTAGTAAGGCTGCACCTCCCGGGGGAGAGGTGATCAAATAACCAACCACTGACCTAATGTCAGAGACAGTCCCTTTTTTCCTTAATAGTGAACCCACTTGGATACTGAACTGCCATGGGCTACATTTGTGCAGGGGTTCTAGGTTATCTCCAAGTGTGGTCCTTGTTTGGAATATCAGCCTCAAAAAAGACCACTGTGCCCAGATTTCTGTTCTGTTGCTCTCCTTGTGAAGCTCCTATTCCTTCCAGGTCTTTCAATCTCCCCCTTCTTTCATGAGATTCCCTGCACTCTGCCCAACGTTTGGCTATGAGCATCAGCTTCTGCTTTGATGCCCTCCTGAGTAGAGTCTTTAAGAGGCCCTCTCCTGTTTCCTGTTTTCTCCCTCTTCCGATGTCCATCCTGTTTGCCTTTCTGAATGAAGATTGAATATTTTACCCAGGGTCCACCTTCTTCATTAACTTCTTTAGGTATACAGATTTTAGTATGTTTATCCTATATTATATGTTTAATATCCACTTACAAGTGAGTATATACCATGTGTGTCTTTCTGCTTCTGGGATACCTCACTCAGGATGATCTTTTCTAGTTCCTATCATTTATCTGCAAATTTCATGATTTCCTTGTTTTTAATTGCTAAGTAGTATTCCATTGTTTAAATGTACCATAATTTCTGTATCCATTCCTTAACTGAGGGGCATCTAGGTTGTTTCCATCTTCTGGCTAATACAAATGAAGCTGCTATGAATATGGTTGAGCAAATGTCCTTGTTGTGTACTTGAGCATCTTTTGGATATATGCCTAGGAGTGGTATAGATGGATCTTGAGGTAGCGCTCTTCCTAATTGTCTGAGAAAGCGCCAGATTGATTTCCAAAGTGGCTGTACAAGTTTTCATTCCCACCAGCAATGGAGGAGGGTTCCCCTTTCTCCACATCCTCTCCAGCATGTATTGTCACTTGAGTTTTTGATCTTAGTCATTCTGATGGGTGTAAAGTGAAATCTCAGGGTCGTTTTGATTCGCATTTCCCTGATGGCTAAGGATGTTGAGCATTTCTTTAAGTGTTTCTCTGCCATTCAATATTTCTCTATTGAGAATTCTCTGTTTAGCTCTGTACCCCATTTTTTAATTGGATTACTTGATTTGTTGCTTTTTAACTTCTTGAGTTCTTTATATATTCTGGATAACACAATTCTTTACAGACCTTGAAAGAACAAATCTCAACTTCTTATGGAAAAAAAAAGAGACCCAGAATTGCCAAAACAATCCTGTACAACAGATCATTTGGAGGTATCTCCATTCCTGATCTCAAGCTGTACTACAGAACAATAGTAATAAAAACTGCATGGTACTGGCATAGACACAGAATGGTGGATCAATGGAATCAAATATAATTGAATAAACTCACACATCTACAGATACTTGAGTTTTGACAAAGAAGCCAAAATCATACAATGGAAAAAAAGACAGCATCTTCAACAAATGGTGCTGGTCTAACCAGATGTCTACATGTAGAAAAATGCAAATAGATCCATATTTATCACCCTGCACAAAACTAAAATCCAAGTGGATCAAAGACCTCAACATTAAACCAGACACACTTCACTTCTTAGAAGAAAAAGTGGGGAAGAGCCTTGAACTCATTGGTACAGGAGACAACTTCCTGAACAGAACACCAACAGCACAAGCTCTCAGATCAACAATCAATAAACGGGACCTCATGAAACTGAAAAGCTTCTGTAAAGCAAAGAACACTGTCATCAGAACAAAATGACAGCCTACAGATAGGGAAAGGATCTTCACCAACCCTATACCTGCATGCTTTCTTAATAGTGACTTTTCTACCCTGTGATTTTTCCAAAATCTTATGAAAGACAGATAGCTAAACATATTTTACTTCCTAGGGTTTCCCAGGGAGTTTCCAAGTTAACATGCCCAATTAAAAATAAAATAAAAAATAAAAACTCATGATTTCTTTCTAATACTTTCAAATTCTTTTGCTAAGATTAAATGTCACACAAAGTCTGTCCTTTAAGGCCCTTCATGAGCCTTTTGTACACAGTCTCAGGCTATATCTATGTAATGCTCACAACCAAAAAGAAAGAAGTAAAGCATCTTTCCTCAAGTTCCTCCTTCCCCTAAAATAACCCAATAATTCTGGTGTTGTAAAAATAAAACAAAAGAAAGGAACACACAAACACACACGTTATTATCCGTAAGTATTCTTACAGGCCAATACTCAGGTAAAATGGCATTTTTTTCTAAAGGCCCTACAGCTATAGATTGCTGCACCACATAGCATCAATGTCGGGGCGGGGGGGGACAGTATGAAACTTAGTGTTGTAATTTGATTAAGAATGGTCCCCATAGTCTCATATATTTGAATGTTTTGTCATCAAAGAGCAGCAGTGTTTGAAAGGATTAGAAGGATTAGGAGGTGTGGTATTTTGAGAAAGTAAGTCACTAGGGATGGGCTTTTGTAAATGTCATTTTTATTTCCTCAGAAGAAGGGATGAGATGAGAGTTGTACCCAAGCTTTATGGATACATGGCTTGGGCTGAGCCCAGAGCTTTTCTAGGTCTGGAAGCTTCTGGCTGCTGTACAATTTAATTTTCTGCAAGCCCTGACCTTGAAGGCTTCAGCTTCCAGCCTCCATCTGATAATCTAGGCTGAGAATGTTTTCAGCCTCCATGACTTACTGCTGAATATGCTCACTCTTTTCAGTTCTTTCTGAATTCTGGCTGGCTGGCTGATTCAGCTCAGCTGTTCTGGCTCAAAGCTCCTCTCCAAGCTGACTGATTCAAATTGGCTTCTTCTGGCTTCTTGTTGAATTGCTCTGCTTGGAAAAACTGCCTCTGAACTCCACAAACTAAACTTCACTGACCTCAACCTAACTGCCACATACTGGCTACATGAACACTACTGTATTTCTGTACTGTACCCTCCTCCTCCTCCCCCTTCTCCTCCCCCTCTTCTTCTTCTTCTTCTTCTTCTTCTTCTTCTTCTTCTTCTTCTTC
>NW_026591816.1:2858786-2872927 GCF_907164565.1 Psammomys obesus | reverse complement strand
TCTTCTTCTTCTTCTTCTTCTTCTTCTTCTTCTTCTTCTTCTTCTTCTTCTTTTCTCTCTCTCTCTCTCTCTCTCTTAAGTAGCTTCTCTTTTTTGTCCTCATGAGAGTTGGGTATATCTATCTCTCTGAGTCATATTGTCAAATATTTCTCTGATTCCTCACTTTGTCTGTTCCTCAATTAGACATCATTGTTTGGAATTAAGGGTATGTACTAAAGGCTTGTGTGTATTTCAAGCAAATCACACAGACCTGGGTCTTTTGATGTGATCCCTTGCCAGAGTAGCCATATTGCTTGATTAAAATTCCTCTGCAATTTCAAAAGCTCATGCCAAACTAGATGCTCACTCTAGCTACTCCCTCTCCCTCTCTCATTCTTTCTCTTCTCCCTCCTCTCTCTCTCTCTCTCTCTCTCTTTCTCTTTCTCTCTCTGTAGATCACACTAATACTCTAGTACCATGATGCTACTACACTCCCCTCCAAGATGACATGATGATAATGGACTAAACTCTGAAACTGTAAGCAAGCAATCAGATGCTTTCTTTTATAAGTGTTGCCTTGGTCATGATGTCTCTTTATAGCAATAGAACAGTAACTAAGAGACTGAAGTTTCTGAAATGGAGAAAACATTCATGAGTGAAATCTGAAAAATGTTTAGACATTGTTAAGTTTTAGATTCCTTAATATGCTGGTCTAAGTTAAGGTGGTTAACTTCATGAGATACTTAAGGAAAATGAAAATATTGCATGTTCCTCTAATAATAGATAAAAATATACTTAGACATTATTTGGGGACAGCAATTATTCACTATTTGACAAATTAGCAAATTATCTGTCATTGGCTTCCTCAAGTAGGTCTCTCCTTGAAACCAACAGTGTAAACCTATGTCTTCCAATTAATGTGGCAGCAGAAACTTCAGATTTTGAAACAAATATGCACATGGACTAAAGAGGTACATTTACTCTGTGATCTGTTCCCATGAACTGACATAGAAATATTCACTGGAAGCATGGCATGAATTCATTTCATAAAATAATCTTTGCAATATAAGAATGTTGTAATATTTTAAGTGTGTTCTTCATTTTAAGACTGTATTTCATTCGCCTGTGTATGTATTTACTATGTGAGTTTATATGCATTGTGTCATATAAACAGAAGGGGGCATCAGAGCTCCTGGAAATGGAGTCACAGATATCATGAGCCACCATGTGGATGATGGGAACTGGACATGGACCCTCTGCAAGACCAGTAAGCTCTCTTAAGCACTGAACTACATCTCCACCCCAGTAAGAGAGCTTTTATATAAGACTAAATTAAAAATTAAAGTGCTTACTTAAATTAACAAGTAATTATTGTTAATTAGATAAAACGGAAATGCTTGGCTAGTACTTTCTGGGCTGTTAGAAGGAAGCAATATTGTTACTAAAGAAACGAGGACCAGTATCAACTGTGACTCATTCCAAGAGGAAAAAAAAAAAACCTCTCCCAATGCATGGATCATTAAATCCTTCCAAAGCCATGCAACGGGTGTGATAAAGCAAAGAACAAGAAATGGTATAAACATGTCAAACCTCTTTACTTGCATGGCTGTCTCAATGTCTTCCAAACGTCACTGACAACTCATCAATACTGTCCAACATCCACAGGTCTCTTATTATTATTCTATGTAGCTCCCTAAGATGACTTTATCCACACTTACAAATTACCTGTCATCAATATAGCAATGACTAGAATCTGCTTCTTTAACAAAAAGAAAAAAAAAATTAAAAATAGTCTCAGGCTTAATCAGTGATGCCTTTCCAGTGAATGATGGCAAATACAGATTCATAGCTACACAACACACTGAGAATAAATGATGGATGAGTACTCAGACCCAAACAGGTCATTTATATCATCCCTTCTAAGGCTCGGGGAACATTGCACAAGAAAAGAAAAAAATATACTAGCCATCTCTGAGCAAGACACAGCCATTGTAATCACAAACATGGCTGCTGCTGGTGTCTACACTGTATCTGTGCAAAAATAGGCCCATCTACCGTCAAGGCATGGATGAAGGACAGACCTGGGGGCCCTACCCCTTACTGCTAAACTACAAACAGATTCAGTAAGAATGAAACCATTGCGTTCAACCATACACCCACAGATAACAGGACCAGGGTCTGAGAGATAGTTCCAATTCAATGGCCCTGGCTAATATAAATGAGTCTTAAAACAACCAGAAGTCATAAATCAGGGAAAGGAGCTGGTAAGAATGAGGGTGTTTGCAGAGATGAAAGAAGACAGGGAGAAGGAGAAAGTAATCAGAATACACACATTAAATTGTCAAATAAGAAAAGTAATCAATAAAAAGTACTTTGGAAAGCTCAACTCAATTTTAAAGCCCTTATTTCCATTTTCACACTTGAAGTCATGTAGCCAGGGACTACAAAATCAACATTTTTAATTTGCTATATTTTCTGTATTCCATATCCAAACAGTCTTGTAATTCTCATGGCTCCCCCTCCCTACAGTTTCTATGCTCTCTTGCCATGGTGTGGTGATGTACCTCTGACTACCTCCACCACCCACTGTGGCCTTCACATCAACCATCAGGCCGATGCATGCATTTCACAAGGAACAAGGGCCCTAAAGTTCCTCTGCCTTCATTGCCTGGTCATCAAACATGCCCAGCTTATGGGAGTGCTTCACTTTTTTTTTTTTTTTTTTTTTCTTAAAACAACTCCCTGGCTTCTGACTATATCATCTCTAGATGAAGAACATAAGTGTTTTTTTTGCAAAGTCAAACCATTTTCATGCTACAACGGCAGTATGTACAACTAAAAGATCTTCTCCCCAACTTCAGATATTCAGGGACTACATTCTAGCATCTCCACTGAGAGCCACATACTTCCAAACAAGTCTGTCCATGCAGGGGAATGGTAGACATCACACAATGGGAGACATCTATATATCTGTTTGCTTTTAAAAGCTATGTACTCATGCACACATACCTCTTCTCAAATCTGCAAACTCGGAAGTTGTATTTCTAAGTACGCATCACTCATTCATGTACATCATAGAGTTGCTGTAGAAAACTCATGAAAAGGAATATATTAATATTGGCGAAGTCTACAAATATCTATTTTACCAAGTACTTTCAATCTGTCTGGTATTCCTGATAGTAATGTTGCCGGGAGTAAGGGTTGCAGGCAACAGTGTCCTTTGATAAGGGTTTAATAGTCTATTGTTAACTAAGTCCAAAATCCAAAGTCCACATTCTAATATCAAAATTCTTCTGAGATTCTTGGGTTAATCTAGCTCAACCTATTTATTTTAACAAATTATTCTTTATAATTCATTGTGGCTCTGTCAAACCTCTGAGTTTCTTTGACCTTCATTTTTATAGTTTATAAAGCATAATTTCCATTTTGACTTTACATTCATATAAATATTACAAAGACCTGATCTCAACTTTATTTTCTGTTAATGACCTTGAAGAGTAACCTATACAACCAGTTCATGAAAAATCAATCTCCAACATCCCTGACAATACCCTTTGTTCGTACATTAAAACACACGCCTTAACATTGCTTCTGTTTATAGAATTATAATTTTATCTTTGTAATTATTCAATAATCTTTAAATTTCCAAGTGATCTTTACTATTGTTATCACATTAATTTTACTAATAAAATTTCATGTGAAATGGTAGAGCATGGAATAGTTTTTTATTATTATTATTTTAAAGGTGAAAAAAAGCATGTATGTAAGGAAGATAAAATGACTTTTCCTCAGTGAGTTAGGAACAGAACCCAGAGCAAATTCCAATTTTCTTTTCATGTGCCCTGTGTCTCAAGAGGCCTTAGTCATAGGCAGCTATTTTAAGTGTAGAAACATCTAATTCTGCTTTCTTGTTTCCTGTGGTGGTAGCACACAGTCAGTGCTTGTCTGTGCAGCAGTATTGGACCCTGAGATGCAGAGGCCTTGCCAGCACTGGTTGCTTTCAGAGCTTGTCAAGTTCCTGCATTACTCCTGGAAAGAGTGGTTTATGGCTCATCTTCAGGGATTACCCACACACCTGAGTACATACGGCCCTTTAATACAGAAAATGAGGCAACGGGAAACAATTCCGTCACAAACAGAGACAAAACCTAGTCATCAACGTATCACAAAGGAATGGTATAGTTAAATTCTGAAGAATGTGAGTTTTAAGGAAAACTCTGAGAATCAATGGTATCATCTATCCACTCCCTAGAAAAAGCAATGCACACTGCCACACCGGTAACTACTTTTCTCCCATACGCTACAGTGAACTTTCCCATTTAATTGATAAAACAATGCTTTGAGCCCAGAGGTATTAACATTTCACAGATGAGGAAACAGAAGTGACCCTACAAACTTGCCTGACTTAATGTGAGTTCCATTGCTGTAATAGAAAGCAATTTGAGGAAAAATGAGTTTATTTTAGCTCAGAATTTCAAGTTGTAGCCTACCAAAATAGAGAGAAATCAAACTTTAAGATGGCTACATATATCACGTGCACAGTCAAGGGCGGAAAGATATGAGTGTATACGTACTTCGTCCTCAGCCATTTCTTCATACAGCCCCGGGGCCCAACACCACGGAATGGTGCCACATTCTTTAAGCTTGCTCTCCCCACATTGATTAGCACAGTCAAGAGAACCGCTCACACACATGACCACAGGTCAGCTTGATCTAAACTAGTGGCTCTCAGCCTGTGGGATGTGGCTCCAAGGGAGTCACACAACTGCTTTACAGGGGTCGCCTAAGGCCATCAAAAAACAGACATGTTTATTTCATAATTAAATTACAGGATGACATATGGATGAAAACAATTTTAGGGTTCACTACAAAGTGATGAACTGTGTCAAAAGGTCACAGTGTTAGGGAGGTTGAGAACCACTGGTCAAAACAATGCTTCATTGAGGGTCTCCTCCCAGGCCATCTAGGTTGTGTTGACAAAAGTAAACACACAGCAAGCAAGTGACACCGATGAGGTTGAATTTTCACAATCTGGTTCCAGAAGTAAGGCTCTTCGCTAGCAGACTCTCCTGCCTCCACATTCAATGACTCTCCTACAGCCCAGGCACTGGGTGTTTTGAAAACTGTGTCTCTTGTGTCATTATAACGTTATTAACTGGGGCTGCCATCTGATGCAGTGTGAATCTGGCATGACTCCGTACAGCTACACTCTAATTTGAATTATTTGCTTGGGTAGGTAATGGCCTGCTACAGCTTCTATGATTTAGAGAATGGTAATAGCCATGTTTTCCTTAAATACCTTCCTTCTGTCAAAAGAAAGTAGAGACAACCTCAAGGAAAGTCCCACTAAATAGTGCTCTGGGGCACATTCCACAAATACAAGATTTTATCTTTTGAAATGTCTCTGTCCTTCAAGAACATCTTGGTTCTGCCCACATTAAAAAAAAAAAAAAATAGAAGTGAGTGTTTGTGAATTTGTGTCTCAATAATGTTTCATAGTTGCCAACCTAAATCATGTATTACCAAAAGACATGAGCATCATTCACAAATCAAATTTTATTCTGCCATCAAATACTTCAGCTTTTGTGGAAGAGTGGCTGAATAGATAGTAGGAAAAAAATGGTATAGAAGTGTATTATTGTATTGTATTATACACTTCACAGACCTTCTATATCATTATAATATCTATACCATTAATAGCATGCTAGTAGAAATAGTATTAAAATGATTTTTATTTTACATAGTAATTTTAATTCTTCTCACACTACTGTTACTAGGGTAATATTTTATTTTCATTGCATGCATGTGTTTCAAAAGATACATACAGAAAGAAATGCATCAGTATTCCCAGAGTGTCTCTAATCTGAACTCCAGAGTTCATGAGATTTATGGTTTAAGTATGAGTACACAGTACATTTTCAAAACAGCCAACCTTTCATCAAAATCTGTAACAGGCATGAGAAGGAGGACAAACTCATCTGGCAAGTACACTAGATTTCCCTAATATTTTTTCCTCACCTTTGTATATTCCTTTCCATCTTAGAATCTTCAAATCCAAGTGCTCAGGAAAGCTTTTTGAGACCACAAAACCACTTCCCAATTATATGCCTAATTCCTAAATACCTGAGAGCTTATCTAATACTTGTTTAAATAATGAGCCCAATTATCACAATCATTAGCATTTTTCCATTTGCTTTTCTCTAATTGTAAGTACAGTACAAAGGTGGGGATGCAGTACAAATGACGCTGAGCGGAGCCCTGGAAAGTCCCATAAGAGGGGAGAAAGGCCTGCTGCCTCGCCTGCTGATGCAGAGTTGCAAAGCCGTTTACCAAAACTTGAGAGCTATAGTCAGAGATGTGTCTAAACAGTTTCTATAGGAAGGGAAATTTTGATCCCCAAAACAGGAAAGTGGAGAATGGTTATGGGAAGGCTCACACTTTGGTGGCTCATTCCATTCTGCTTATTTTCCCTTACTAATTAGTTTCTTCTTCCTCATGCCCAGATGATCACGAATACCCACTCCTAAAGGTAGACTGACCAAGAAGTAGTGCAGACATCCAATGTACATATGAGTTACAGAGGCTTCAGGAGACGCTCTGAAAACCAGCAGAGAATTCGTGAGCAAATTTCAAAATAAGTACTGGATTTAAAAAAAAGTATGAGAGAAAAAAACTTAGCAGTAACAATATGACATCAATTAAAGCATTTTCCAAGGTTTCCTAGAACAGTAATGGCTCTTTCATAACACATCAAACAAAATATGCTTCCTCCGGTTAACCGAATACACAGAATGCTGACGCCATATTAAAATGGTAAAAATTATACTCTGTATATTTTACAGTAAAATTGTGGAGGAATGTCATTTCAGATAGTGCCCTCATAAAACAATATGACTGGAAGTGACAGGAAAAACCCACCAGATGGAGTTCAAGTGCTCAGCAGAAGCAATGTTGGGCAGAGATCTAAACAGGAAAAAGTCAGAAAAGAAAAGTCCAAGGGCAAGAGTTGCAGGCCCAGAGAAAAACAAATGCAAATCTCCAGAAGAGAGAAGAGAAGGGAGAACAAATCCATGGGATACTGGTTGTCTTTGTTACTTCTCTATTGCTGGGACAAAACTCCACAACTAAGACAACATGTAAAGAAAGCATTTCCCTTGACTTACTGTTTCAGCGGGTCAGTGTCCATGATGGTGGTGCGAATGAACAGCTGAGAGCTCACCTCTGGATCCATCACCACAGGGCAAAGGGAAATTCACACTGAAAGCAGAGCACATGAGTCCCCACCTCCCACAAGGCCACACCTCCAACCCCTCTCAAACAGCTGTAACAACTGGGAACCAATATTCATACGTCTGAGCCTATGGGGCCCATTCTCTTTCAAACCACCATATTGATGTGGTATGGCCTAGAACAGACAGTCTGTTATTACAGGCCATGGAAACAGGGTCAATCTCTTTGAAGGGCAATGTGAAATCCCGGAGGATTTTTGAGCAAAGGTCTAATTTGTAAAAGATTGCTTATGACTGTGTTTAGAAAATGAATCATGTCATGGCAAGCACTGAAACAGATCCATTTGGAGCCAGTGTAACCACAGAAAGTAGAGCCAATGAGAGCCAGGAATGAATGATCATATTGTAGCACAGAATACTCAGTGCATACTCTGTGGTCAAAGTCAACAAGCTCAGCTGCATCAGTTACAGGTGGATGAATTCCTGCTGGCCTGGGTCAGGACTAATTTCTCCTTTCTGGTTCCTAAGTTTTGTAAAGCTAAGAGTTTTCTTTATTCTTACAGTATCCTGGTTTGGACAATAAAATCATATGGTTGCCCTAGCTTTGAGGATTAAAGGGAATAAAGAATCAAGTGTGATTCCTCATGTTGAGCAAGTAAAACTTTCTAATATTGATGTTCCCAAGCCTTGCTATTGTTAAATAGTATTTCTGATGAAGAAAAAAAAAAATCATTACATCTTTGTATTTCAGATGCTCAATTGATTCATTAGTCCTTGGTGTTGTGCCCAACTCAATATGCGTGTGCGTGAGAGTGCATGTGTGCATGTGTGTGTGTGTGTGTGTGTGTGTGTGTGTGTGTGTATGCACATCAAAAGCTCTATAGAAAAATAAATAAAGCAAATTAAATTGGCCAATGAATTAGTAGTTGAGATAATTGCTCAAAAATAAATAAATAAGACAAAAGAGGAATTTCAGGAAACAGCAGAGGGTATAGCAGGAACTCTGTGGTAACCAGTTACAATCTAAGGCTCTGACAGACACAGACAACTGGATCACTGGTCGGGCAAAGCTGTGAGAGAGTCCTGGAGTCTGGAGCCTGGAGCCTGGAAGGGTTGACCTTATCGAGCAAAAGTAAAGATTCACAGAAAGACACTTACAAAGACTGCTGGGACCATGCAAGCAATGAAGAACTTAAAAAAAAAAAAAATGAAGTGGAGAGCTAGGGCTACGCAGAAATTCTTCCTTAGAAAGAGGATTACGAAAATCCCAGGATATCTGGTAGTTGGCCTTGACTGGTACATTCTCAACTGTCAAGTTAGTTGTATTTTGGGGGGTGGGGGAAACAATAACAAAAAGAAATGCTTTTTCAGACGCACACACATGTACACACGCACACACATTTCTTACCATATGCTAACTATTTCTTTTTCCCCTTACCTAAAGAAGTGGAAGAGTGGGGAGACGGAAGGACCCACAGAGGACAGGAGCTCCACAAGAAGACCAATAGAGACAACAAATCTGGGCCCAGGGTGCCTGCGCAGACCAACGCACCATCCAAGGACTGTGCATGGAGAGGACCCAGGCCCCTGCTCAGATGTAGCCAGCAGAAAGCTCAGTCACCATGTGGGTTCCCTAGTAAAGGGAACAGAGGCTGTCTCTGACATGAACTCTGTTGCCTGATCTTCAGTCGCTTCCCACTGGCAAGGTGGCCTTGCCAGGCCATAGAGGGAGAGGATGCAAGCAGTACTGAAGAGACTTGATAGTCTGGGGTGAGGGAGAAGAGCTCCCCCTTCCTGAGAACTAAGGGAGGGGGATAGGAAGGAAGTGAGAGGGAGGGTGGAACCAAGAAAAGATGATGAAGGGGGTTATGTTCAGAATGTAAAATGAATAAATTAATAAAAAAAAGTCATAGCAACAAAAAAAATCTTCTAAACCTTTTATCTTAATTCTCAGTATCTTTTGATAGTCACAAGGCCAAAAACATGATTTGGATCCTATCTTAAAATAATTTCAAAACACCAGAAGTTAGAAATAGAATTATCTCCTTTTTAGCACTTGAAACTAGTTTGTTATAACCAAAGCCTCTTACGATACAATGAGCTAATCCATATTTTCTAAACGATTGACATTTGACTAAAATGGTCAGTGGATGTGACCTGAACAAAGAAGCGAATAGATTTAAACAGATAAGTTTAAACAGATGAGTTGCATTACTCAGAATTTTTAAAGTATTTTAAGTCTTGGTTTTGAGAGCATCATCTACATGCTATGATTTCCAATGTTGCCCTAAATAGAAGAACTACAGTGGTGCCTGTAGAGTCAGTGCTGATTTTTAATTTCAGTAATTGGTTTTGCCAGTTGATGTTTTATGAGGAGCCAAGCAGGATATGAGAAGCAGCAGGGCTTGACTGGGCTCTAAATTGAGCTTTGAAAGAGGGAGAGAAAGAATGCCTCCCTTCAGGCCAACTGCATCTATGTTTGTTAACTTGGTCCGATCATTTAAACACATATATTTTATAGAAGTATCTAAACAATCTTTGAAACTGCAAAGCTAAAGAAAATAATTTCTAGAGTTATTGGATTGGTAGATTGTTAGGTAAAACTCACTATTTTTCATGTTTTCAAGATCAACAACTGTAAGTAACATATCCAGCTTTTGTTCATGCAAATATTATCTATCTTGCCATCACCATTCTTTGCCTTATTCCCTTAGCAGATTGTTTTAGTCACAGGAATTTCCATAGGTTCATCAAACCTCTGCAGCTGGTATGCTAAACCTATCTGGACAAAGTTTACATTTCATCTTTTATTAGTTACATGCTTCTTAATTTTCAGTCATCACAAGACTGGCTGAATTGTGGTCCACACATACCTAGCCTCAGACTTTTGCAATGACTGTTCATTTTATTCTATATTAGTTTCCTTTGGTTTCAATTCACATTCACGACTTTTCCAATGAATTAAGTTCAACATGATTTTTAAATAGTTTCTAACTTTTAGTCCAGTGGGGTTAAACTCTCAGGGACTTTCTTCAAGAACTTCAATTAATGGACAGAATCAGAAATTTTTTTCCTGCAAATAAATGACGAGCTATGTAGGAAATTGAGCTCCGAGAAAATTCTCCTGACAGTCATTTACACATCCATAATCTAATAAAAAATTTCAAACACTGCCACACATCAAAATTATACTGCAAAATCAAAGATAATGTGTTTCAGCTCTGTAAAAATAGAAGCGTGCTTTTACGGTCTGAATAGTGAGGTTTCTAAACAAAACAGTTGGCTTCGGTTTGAGCAGCCTGCTGACTTGGAAAGAGAAAGAGCTTGCCCAAGACCTTGAGGTGCTATTCTTTGGCAACAGAGACAGAACAGCTGGGAATTTAAGTAGTCACTACCAGGTGTAGTGACAGAGCCCCGGGGTCAGCTGAAGAGCCCGTCTATTCCTTCTCTCTTTTCCCAGCACCAGTTAAGTGTTTTCTTTTCTTCCTTGTAGACATGAAAAATGTTTTTCTACAGAGTTTATGCCTTCCATTCCTGAGTTCGCTTTTCGAGGAGTGTATTCCCGGGTAGATCTAAATGAATGAGCAAATCCATCATTCCTTAGGATGTTCCGTCTCTTCCTGGAATCTGCTGCTTGGATTAGAGTTGTTCATGGGTCTTTCGGAATGTGGCTAGGTTGGTCCAAAATGAGATTTCTAATAATTAAAGCTGCATAGAGCTGACAAAGCCAGATTTTTTGAAAACACACATTTACAATATTTGTGCCTGTTATCCACTGGCTTGCCACAATCAAACAATTTAGATAAAATATTTAAATATTTGTGAAAATTATATAACAACATTATTCTATTGTGTGTTCCTGAGCTTTGATGCATCCCAAGCACTTGACAAGTCTTTTCTTTTATTTCAGGTGCTGACACAGAGACTTGCCGTGGAGTCTGCACCTGAGTTCCACTTCTTTTCAACCAGCAGTTCTCCTGCAAGAATTTCAGTTCATGGTGAACTGCTTTTTTCCAAGCACCCATACAATCTTTACGCTGATATTTCTATTTTAATTCAAAGCAATAAATTCCAGTTGGCATTAATATCATATTTACAGAGGTTAACACAAATTTTGAACACAGTAGATACATACTGTATTTTGTATTAATAATGAAATTATTAATATTTGCATCTCCTTAACATAGTTTGTATGCTAGCATCAATTCATGAAAATCCATTATGTAATATCTCTCCAGCTATAGGCATTACTTTGGGTTTTCAGCTTTGTTTGTTTGCCTGTCTGTCCTCTGTATCAGGCCCAGGGCCTGACATTTGGTAAGCCAGCACCTACGTCTGAGCTACATCCTGAACCCAGGCCTTATATATTTTATGCAACAAAATATATGGGAAGTTATTAAACAACCCGTGATGCTGATACTGACACAGAATCACACTGCTCTAACACCATATTTCAGGTCTTGTATGGTTAGTTTTCACCATCGACTATTATCCTGTCACCAACGTCATTATCTGAAGCTATTATTTTTGCAGTTATGCAGAGGTGCCCCTATCCCCAATTCACTCGGTGATTTGCCAAACCAAGGGTAAAGGGCAAGCTCAGTAACAACAGTGTCACTAGCTATCTCAGACTGACTTGAGCATTGGAATTTTAAAGCCCCTTTCCAAGATTTGCTATTAAGTGTTTTTTAATGAGTTTCCAAAAAATTGCAAAGCATTCTAATGACTGTTGACAGAGTATCACATGTAGTGACAGATTGCTTTCAGCACATCCTTATTTGGTTTGATACTGTCAATAATACAGAACCCTTCGAATATTTTAAATTACTTTTAAAGGGATAAACAGTACCCACCTATTTGAACCCTTCTGTGCTATGTTCTTTCTTGTTCACATGGATACACTATGTTTCTAACCACAACCAACTCCAACCTGTGTCATCCACTCATACCTACTAGGAGAATTTCTCCATCCTCTGCATTCTCGTATCAGAGTGTCCCCTGGGAATCACTGACACAAATACACAATATGCGATGACTTCTCTTTACAAATAAATAAAGTTTATCTAACCCATTCCCACCAAAACATCATTTTATAATCGCCTTTGTGTTCTCTCCTCTCAGAACCCCTCCTTAAAAAGATTGGTTAAGCTTGCATATTGTCTTTCTAGTCTCCCATCTCCCTAACCAGGTGTTCCCCTACCCATCAACCTCCTAACAAGGTCACAAATAACTTCCTTTTTTATTAAGGTCAGTTCTTAGCCTTCCTATTTCTCGACAAAAATAGTCCATGCTTGAAACATCTTCCTCCCTTGACTTCTTCTGTACTCTGTATCAGTCTCCCTACTCATTCTTGATCTCCTCCCAAACTTGTAGCAGCTCAAATGTCCATAACAAAACCTGGGACATGGTATTCCTAATGATTTCTTCAACAAATGAATAGACTTCATTAACAAATGCATTAAGATCTATTAGGATAAATTAGGAGGTTGCTCCGAGGCCAAAAGTACGATTTTCTTTTGGAGCTGCCTATAAATGAACAAGGCAGTATAACTTCTTTAGATCCTTTAAGAGACACAGCCCTTGTAAATCATCTCCCTTAAACATCTCATATAATTTTAGAACCATTGTAATACATGAATAATTACCATTATTTGTCAAATACTAGATTCCAATCAAATTTATTAATGATTTCATTTCTTAAAGAAAAGCTATGGCTTGTCAATATTCTCTTTGTAATCAAATATGTATAGCATATTCATGCGTATATTATAAAAGCTGTTATACAGTTTTGTTCTTTGGACTAAAGAAGACAGCTTAGAAAATTAAGTTTCTCCTCCTAGCACATATGTTACTTTCTTCCTCTGACTCATTTGATTTTGAGTCTGGATGGAAGCATAACTTCCCACAACATTTACCTCTAGGAAAATATTATCTGCTTTGATACAACGATTTTCATGACCATGTTGTAGTGGAAAACAGTAATTAAATATGTTTGATGAGAATAGATTGTGTATCATGGTTGGTAACTGTTTTCTTTTACCTGAGATAATTTACATGTTCAATAGACTCCAGCTTCAAGCTCCCTGTGCATTTTTTTTAAAGTTTATGTCTTTTTTATTTTTACTATTAGTTACATTTTATTAACTCTGTATCCCAGCTGTATCACAAAGAATCAACAAGACTGTCTTGGGACCTGTAACTCATAGATAATAACTACTAGAATGTAGACACTCAAATCGGTCTTGGTCCCCTCAACGTGCAAGACTGCACCACACCCCAATATAGGTGCCACATGCACAGAACACTTTTTGGACATTTGTCTTAAAAAAAAAAAAAAAAAAAAAAAAAAACACTGAAACCTTTATCACACTCTATTTTCTCCAGAGAACTACATGCTCATACTGTGTGGATGGAATTATTTTAAAGAACCAAAATTATTCAGTGTCAAGTTCAATAAATCAGGTGAATGATAAAGTTGAGTATTACCATCCTGAGTCTAAAATGAGGTTTAACTGCAAAATAGAAAGGCAGATGTCCTTGTAAAGACCATTAAGCAGCTCTGAAGGCAAATGAGAAAGAGAGAGAGAGAGAGAGAGAGAGAGAGAGAGGCTTTAAGGGCGTTATTGAGCAGCTGCAGCAGAGAGGGACGCAGCAGCCCTTGGCAGCAACTGCTGCAAAGGTTTTCAAGCACTTTGATTATAAATTCAGGAACTTTGCCCTTACAGGAACATGTCCTCTCCAGGGGATATTTGTGTCTGTAGACACTGCGAGCCAACTTTCTCCATCATTTTCAGGGTTATGCATCCAAGCTTAGATAGATAGATAGATAGATAGATAGATAGATAGATAGATAGATAGATAGATAGATAGATAGACAGATACATAGATAGATAGATAGATAGATAGATAGATAGATAGATAGATAGATAGATA
>NW_026591816.1:2843280-2858776 GCF_907164565.1 Psammomys obesus | reverse complement strand
ATAGATAGATAGATAGATAGATAGATAGATAGATAGATAGATAGATAAAGAGATAAATAAACACACTGCATCATTGACTAGGGTAGCTCTTACCTCTTTATTAACTAATACATTGGAAAGAAATTAACTTACATTTGAAATTTCCAAATATATGTGTAACACATAAAGGACACCACAAATACAAATCTTAATTTTAATCAGACTGTGAATTATATACCTCTACTTGATGATTATTGACTGCTTATTCTCTTCCAGATACTGTTCAAACACATTGTTCAGTCAGTCTATCTTTACAAAAAAAAAAAAACTTGAAAGATACAATTTATTATTAGCTTCATTTTACAAAGGAAAGAGGTGGAATCAGAGAAACTCAGAGACTGCCAAAACCCACAGAACTTGGTAGGTACAGAGCTATGTCACAGGACCTCAGAGAGCTCAGTCCAGAGCCAGCTCTGAGCTACCCTGTGCCACCACTTAGAACACTGGCCAGGTGATCCAGACCAGTGATGGAAGCAACTGCCTTAAGGATAATATTACACTAAAAAGAAACATCAGGCTGAAGGTCCTGGGGAAGGGCCTCTTCCTCATAGTCACATTCTGGCTTTACCACATATAGCCCTGCTAATACGTGAAGTTTAGAAAGGGAAAATTTTCACAACTTCCCTTCCTTAGAATTTGAGCTATGTGAAAGGAAGGAGGAAAGGGCAAAGACATACACTGTCACCTCCTGTAGGAGTTAATCTTCCTCAGGCTGGGGTCGCTCAGTGGACCCAGAGGGCATAGTTCGGGGCCCTGGCTTTCCCACAAGAGACTATAGTAAAGTGTTTGTCCATTATCCAGAAATATAAGAGTGGAAAAGGAGGCAACTGAATGCATTTACTTAACAGCACTGCACTGAAACACAGTGTCTGGAATTGTGATGGCTGGCTTTATGCCAATTTGACACAAGCTGGAGTCATTTTATGAGAGGGTGCCTCAATTGAGAAAAGGTTCCCTGCCAGGCTGGCCCATGGGCAAGCCTATGTTGTATTTCCTTGATTGATGATGGAGGGCCAGGTCACTGTGGGCAGAGCCACCTCTGTACTGGTAGTTCTGGGTACTGAAGCACACTTTAAGAGCAAGTGAGAGCAGTAAGCAGCATGCCCCCACCCCACCCCCCGTGGCCTGAGCTTCAGTTCCTGCCCTGCTTGAGTTCTTGCCCTGATTTCTTTCTGTAATGGACTGGAATGTTGAACTGTTACCTAAAATAAATCCTTTCCCCTTCAAAAAAAGGAAATAATTTCCCTTAAAAGGTAACCTAACTATTTCTATTTTTTTTTCATTTATTAGTTTGTTTCTTTTCATTTTATTCTTCTTCATGGAGAGAAACTGGGAGGAGATAAGGGAGGGAAAACCATAATCAGAATATATTGTATTTAAAAAAAAAAACATTTTATATCATCCTGAGTGAGAAAACCCAGAGGCAGAAAGTGAGTGGTATATACTCACTTATAAGTGGATATTAGCCATATAATATAGGAAAAACATACTAAAATCTATAGTCCTAAAGAGGCTAAACAACAAGGAGTACCCTGGGTAAGATTATCAATCTTCATTCAGAAGGGCAAACAGGATAGACATCGGAAGCGGGAGAAGACAAGGAACAGGAGAGGAGCCTTCCACAGAGGTTCTCTGAAAGAATCAACCCACCAGGGTATTGAAGGAGATACTGAGGCTCATAGCCAAACTTTGGGCAGAGTGCAAGAATCTTATCAAAAAAAAGAGGGAGATAGAAAGACCTGGAGGGGACAGGAACTCCACAAGGAGACCAACCAAGCCAAAACACCTGGGCTCAGGGGGTCCTGCAGAGACAGATACTCCAAACAAGGACCATGCATGGAGAGGAATTAGACCCCCTGTTCAGAGGAAGCCCATAGGCTGTTCAGAGTCCAAGCGGGTTCCCTAGTAAGGGGTACAGGGGCTGTCTCTGACATGAACTCAGTGGCTGGCTCTTTGATCACCTTTCCCTGGGGGGTGCAGACTTGCCAGGCCACAGATGAAGATGATGCAGCCAGCCCTGATGAGACTTGTAAGATCGGGCCAAATAGAAGGGGAGGAGGTCCTCACCTATCAGGAGACTAAGGAAAGGGCACAGGGGGAGAAGAGAAAGGGTGGGTTAGACTGGGAGGAAATGAGGGAGGGGGCTGCAGCAGGGATACAAAGTGAATCAATTGTAATAAATAAATATATAAATTAAATTTAAAAAACTTTTATTTTCAATTTTGGGGGGAGCAACCTAAAGGGACCTGACAATCACCTGATCAGGGAAGCTCCCTCCAGAAAGCTGTATTCTAGAGACTTTGGGAATAGCAGTCTACAGAAACTGATAGAGAAACACAACAGTGTCTCTGGCCATCTCACACCTCCAGAGTACTCTCCTTCACAACAGTCCCTTCAGTCATTGCCCCCTCTCACATTGAGTCATGTTCATCTTTAATAAACATAATGGACATATTTTCTACATTATGCGGTCTCATCTGAATCCACACAGTGGTCATCAGAATACCTAGGAGCCAAGAGAAGGCCAGAGTTAGAACCTGTTAGCAGCACAGCAGATACATAAAAACAAAAGGAGAAAACAGTACAACACCAGCTACGGAAAACCTTTCGCTTAAATGCCTTTCTTTCCAAATGTTAAGAACGTCCGCAGAATGCAATACTGAGCACTTCGGATCCCAGACCCCAGACTGTTAGAAAGGCCTTGCCAAAGAGTAGGAACGATATAGTTACAATGCCTGGCTTGCATAGCTTCAGAAAATGTCCCTCTCTCATGATACACACACACGCACACACACACACATATATGAGATTCATCATATGACAAACCTTAGGGCAGTGGAAAATGCAAATCCTTAGAGCAGTGATTCTCAATCTGTGGGTCACAGGGTTTCGCCTAAGATCATCAGAAACACCGGATATTTATATTACGGCTGATAACAATAAAGAATCACAGCTAGGAAGTAACAACAAAAATAATGTGGTTCGAGCTCATGGCAACCTGAGGAACTGTGTTAATGGGTCCCAGCACTAGGAAGTTTGGGAACTGCTTTAGCGTATCAAGCACTGTGGAAGGCACTGAGGCTGCTTCTGAGATACACCAACCTCAGCAGCACCTCACCGGCAGGGTAACACAGCCATCACCTCCTGGCTTAACGTGGCCACCTCCATCACGGAGCCGAGATTGCAGAGGTCACCTGTAAAATCATCAGCAACGAAACAGCTAAAAAAGCAGCTGCTAGTCTGTGGTGATGCTTTCTTCTAGGAGAAGGACAAGGTCGTCAGATTCTCAGATCAAGAGTCTCAGACACCGCTCTCCCCTCTCCTACCCCCAGCATGGTCTCAGGAGGGGGTAGAGCTGACTCTGGAGCAGGACTCCAGCCTCTGTGGGTCGCTACACACACACACTTTTCAGCAAGGAAGCTCCTGAATCATCCCTACTCCTGTAAGCATAATAACCCCCCATGCTTCGGTAAGTTACCCCAACAAACTCACTGCTTCCCAGGCTGGACCTGGGTGGAATCCTCTCTTTGGTCTAACCCTGCCCAACATGCAGTGGGGAGACAGCTGTGCTTGTTTCTCAGGAAAAGTATGCATATAAGGAAGACAGCTAATTAACAAGGAAACAGAATAATTATGCTATTCTAATTATACAGAAAATAAACATGGCCCCAGACATGTCTAAAACAATAATGCCTGGTGCATATGCTAAAACCCAGCAAAGTCAGAGGGTAGGGTGACCAATAAAAGGTAGAAAAGGTACAGCGAGCAATTGTGGGTGTCATTTCCATATCTGAGTAACACAGGACGAATGACATTTCTCACAGGACAAACCTTGTTAGTTGGTACGTCCAGTTTCCACACTGGCCTGAAAATGACAGGGATAAAAACTGCCATCCGTGAGGAGCCCCTGCGGTTTAGACAAGCCTCTGAACAACACAAAGCTTCTGGGAATTTATCTCCATCCTCACCACGGTGTTGTTAAGTTCATGGACATCTGCTTTTTATTTTTTCTGATCTCCAGTAATGCAAACGTTAACGAACATTATTCAAAGATAAATGATCCTCTTTGCCTATTCTTAGTTCAACAATATCTTTGTGAGCTAGTCCTCCTCAGACAGCTCCTTACTGGTGAGGTATTGAGACGCTAAGAACAAGAAGAAGCAACACATGCAAAACCTCAGGAACATACAGTCTCAGTTCAAAGCAAATCAACGTCAGACTGACACTAAGGAAATGGGTCACATTTTCAAACCTTTCCCAGTGCCTTCGTACACTACTGTTTCCTAGTGCCGTAAAATACCCATGGTCAAATGCATAGACTATCACCAAAGACATACCGATATGGCTTTTTAATATTTTTAATTTATTATTTATTATAATCTATCACTTTGTATCCAGGCTGTAGGGATGTTTTCTGAGGCAGGGTCTCACTCATTATGGAGACCAGGGTGGCCTCAAGTTCAGAGATCTGCTTGCCTCTGCCTCCAGAGTGCTTGTAATAAAGGTATGTACAACATGCCTGGCCTGAACCGGGACCCTGCAGAGCCCAGCTTTTCAGAATGGCAGAAATGTTGCTTAGACTGGAGTGCTCCTTTAAAAGTCAAACAGAATCATAACAGAAAGCACCAAAAGTACTTAAATGATATAGAGAAAAGGCAAAGGATATAGAGTCAAAACTCAAAAGCATAATAAAAAAGTAAGAAAAGACAAAGACATACAGGATGTCACAGTGTGGTTCTATTTGTAAAACATGTCATTTATGTGAGTTAGAAGGAGAGCCCAGTGGGTAAGAGTACTTGCTGCTCAGCCTTGAGGACATGCCACCAGAGCTCCAGCAGCCACAGAAGAAGCCGGGTGTGGATGTGTGGGCCTGGAACTTCAACATGATGGGGGCAGAGAGGAAGGTCCGTGGGTCATGCTGGCCTGGAACCCGGCTGCAGGTTTGCTAAGAGGCATTGTCTCAAGGGAACTTAATGGAAAGTGACAGGGCTGGACACCTGATGCCCCCACAGCCCCTGCTCATCTATACAGGCTTATGCACCCGCACACACACACACACACACACACACACACACACACACATACACACACACACACACACAAAGCACAGACAGAGAGAACTGCAGACTGAAAAAGCAGACTTAAGGAATCCAAGCCAGGACAGTGTCTTTTGTTTGTTTGCTTGCTTGCTTGTTTGCTTGCTTTAATGTACCTTTCTACCTAACCTGACTTATTTTAAAATGCTGGTGTTTTGAATACTGTTACAACTTAACAATATTCAAGTCTGAAATATGTTCCTCTAACAGTATCCCATGTTTGAACATGGTCCCCAGGTTTGCTGTTCTAGGAAGTTGTAAAGTCCATGGACCTAGGTAGCATATACAAGATAGTGGAGGTAGACTTTGAAGGTCACACCCATCCCCAACTCTGGTATCATTTTCTGTCTCCTTCCCTGCCAACATGGACAGGAGCCCCTTCAGATGCCCCATCCCTGTCCCCAAGATGGACTGAAATCCTCTGAAACCACAGGGCATAGTCAATCTTTTCTCTCTTAATTGCTTCTACAACAGCAAGAAAAAATAATGCAGGTGTTCAGAATTGCAAACCCCAATTGCACCAGGATCTTTTCATCTCTTAATCATTCCCCAAATTGTTAAATGACCAAATTTTGCCTTTAAATTATTATGTTGAAAAAATTCTAGCATGCACGGTGCAGCTTCTGGTATTTTAATAATAGTAACTGGGGGTTACAAATGAAACCAATTCTCTCGGTGTAGCTGGTATCAAAACACAGGCACAAAAAGCTTAGCTTGTCACTCAGGTGCAGTATGCAAGCCTGTCTCCGGGCTGCTAAGCTGTATTGATTGCCAGGCCTCCTGAATAGCACACTGATTCACTCAGGAGCTGTGGAGCAGCAGGCCCCTGTTCCTGCACAAGTCCTCATGGGGCACATGACTGAAATCACACAGCTCCATGCCCCAGGTTGTAATGATGTTCTGTGAGCTGTTTTGCACATATATCTGTCCCCGACTCTGCTGTAAAATATCTCCTGTTTACCACTCCCTTGCTAATTCTAATCTTTATAGTCAGCTGTTACAGCTGTTTCTGTTCCAATAACTCTTTCCATGTCTTCATTGATGATTCAAAATACATTTATTGAATAAGAATTATGCCCCAAGCACTGTGTTAGGCACCACAGGAACAAAGCAGACATGATCACTTTTCACATGGTACTTACAGTCCAGAAGGAAGAAGACATTAAATAAACACATCTGTCTTGACAACTTGCAGTACAAAAATACTGCTACAATGAAGGACTGAAGGCACACATTTGGACTCTGAATTCAGAAGGCTTCCACGAGAAATGTTTAAGTCATGGTCTAAATAAAAAGGTGAGAAGTGGGGAGAAAAAGTGGAGTGATGATACTCAAGGCCTAAGACAAAAGGCCTGAAGCAAGGTGACCTTGGCACAGAGGGGAAGCGAAAGACGGCCAAGGATGGTGATGAGGAACCTGGAAATGATGAGGTCAGGGAAGAAGTAGGAACCAGAGTGAAGCTTACAGGTTGTGCTGACTATTATAGCTCATGGTTGACCAGTGCCCAAGCCACTGTTGGCTTGCTTGTATTTTATATGAATGCTCAGTCAGTTGTACAAAAAGAATTCAAGGATGTCAAGAGTTTAATACAGGAGGCCAAATACAGGCATGATACATTAGCCCAGCTCTTTCCTCTTTTTCTCTGTCTCTATCTCTCTCTCTCTCTTTATAGAACACCCCCACACACACAGATTTCAGAATCACCTCTTCAATGTAGTGACGCCATGTCAAAATCATCAGACACCTAAGAGATACTAAAACTGAAATTGAACTAAACTGTGAAGCCATGCTTTGGCTAGCTAGCCTTCACATATACAACTCAGACCCAGAGACCCAGTATATTTTACTGCATTTAGTCCTAGTGGCAGAAATTAATGCCTAATTAGATACCCGTGGGAAGCTTATTAAATTATATTTACACATTAAATGTTTGCTTAGTAAATCTAATAAACCATAAGATCACTTGAGGTTCCAAAGCAGATGGCATATTTTATATAAATTTAAGGGAATTAGATAGCGTACACCCAAAGTATTTTAACCAGTATATGACATAAAGACTAGAAAAATCCCATGAAAGGAAGGGCCTTTCAGAAACATGGTCATGATGATATGATGATATGAGGAGCAAATCACAAATTATAGAAACACTCTACTTAATCGATAGTGTAAGTCTCCAGAACATCCTCCAAATCAATAGGATACATAATAATGACAAGACACACCTAAGAGAAAAAAAATAGCGGGTTGTAACACATCCCAGAACCATTATCTGCAGTGAAGTATATTAAAAGTGCATTTAACACAAGAATGTGATTTGTCTGCTTACCTTCAACAGCAGCAGCAATAAATAAATAAAGTGTATCTAAAAAGTCACAACACTCTAGAAACCCTGCAGAGTGAAGGAACAGATAGTTTTGAGACCTTGGAACACTCCAGGGCTTTATGACACATTCAGGCCTGTGAGTTTTTGGTGGTACCTAGATAATTCACATTTTGAAGCTATCTTTTGGTTGTGGAGTTCAATAACCAGCTACTGTTGAAGTAGACATTATATATCAGTCAAAGAAATATTTTTCAGTCAAAGAAATAACAATGCAATAGTACATTATTGAGGATTGAATGTTTTAGATAAATAAAATCCATCAAGTAGCTCTTGAACCTTTTCTGCTGTTGTGTAATATGTTCAATAAACTTGGTGATAACTCTTAAAAAAGCAAAAGGCAAATAATACATCGAGAACCAGCAAAGAACCAGGTTCTGGCTGGCTCTCCTCAGTCCACAGGAAGGCACCCCAGCCCCACAGCAACCCTGCAAGTTGAGAAATATGTCTTCCCCTTCACAGACCACCAAACCAAGAGTTGACATCAAGCTGCTGGCTGGGCTTGCATGTAAGAGATGACCCTGTACTTTAAACAGTCTGACTAAAGACCAACATCATTGCCATATCACACTCTCTCCCTTGGCTACGAAATGTTTGCAATTAGATGGTGTTTTAATCTATAAAAAAAACAGAATACATTTGAGATATAGGTAGCCTTTGAAAATAGAAGATATTGACATTTTTCTTTACACCTTTGTATGTTATACCTCCTGGCCAAGCTTCTTACTCCATTCACAGTGGTTGTGTATTGTGTCTGACAGAAACTCTACCTCCACATAGTTCACACGAAGCAAGATGTACAAGCTTGTCCTTACAATCTTCTCTCAACAGACAATAAAAAAAGTTGTTTAATCACTGCACATTTATCAAGAAGCATTAAAATTCTGAAATAACCTGCAAATTTAGTTCTGTGTGTTAATGGCAAGGTCTTCGAAACTACTCTTTCAGAAACCCTTTGGCTTATTTCCTCGCCTTCAGCAGTATATATTACTGAGGTTTCAAAAAAAAGGACTGGGGATAAAAAAAAAAAATCACTTCCACCAACTTGAAAAGTGGCTGCAAATATATATATATGTGTGTGTGTGTGTGTGTGTGTGTGTGTTATACATGTATATATAATGTGTATATATATATTAGCATATAATATGTATATATAATGTGGATTATATATAATATGTATGTATATACAGTTTGGCATGGGATTGTAATAAATTAACCAACTTCTAAATAGAGGCTTGGAGTAAATCATATTTTCAATCTCTTATCTACCTGTAAGTATAATTATTATTTGTTAGGGGTCTTTTTACAACCACTTATCTCATCCTGTAATCTAAAGTCAACAGTCTGTGCCTTCTTATAACAAAGAAGATCGTCCTTGCATTCACTGAATCCACAGCACTACACTGAGACCTGTGTGCAGAGAGTGACTCGGCTCTCAGAGGCCAGCAGCCCTGCCACTGGGACTGTGCTCTGTGGTCTCTGTTTCCGAGGTGTCACCATAGACTACGGTGGGAATGGTGTCTCGAAAGAGTGGGCAGTGTCTAGCCTGTGGAGTGGCCTGAATGCAGATACTATTTCATCCCTGTATGACAGAAACAAGGCTTGGAGTGTTTGCGGAAGTAGCAGAAGCATCAAAAAAGGATATTGTAAAAAAGTCCTTTTAACATGCTTCCTCCTATGTTTTCCTATAGTCTTCAACCATAATACCTTAAGATATATACATACGTATAAACAATTCAAGTCAGTCAAATACGTTTATCAAGTTCTCTAGATCAGTAGCAAGTTATACAAATAACAACTACAATTAGAGCCTGTGTCTCAAATTTGTTCCACAATAAACAAAACCTCAGAGAATTCTGAAGCTCCTAAAAGATCCTGAATTTTCTAAGACCAGAAACCTCCATAGGCTCCTGTCCAATGACCCAGGTCCATCTGAGTCATGCTTGACGAATGCATTTGATACATGCAGTGCTATGGCTACCAACAAATTACAAAACTACTTCCTAAAATGAGCTTCCGTGTATAAAGAATTAATCCTTTTCTCATGCATAATCATGGCTATAATGAATCTGAGTATTAGGTGGCAATAACCATTGAAGATGTTTGACATTTGTCTAGTGTGTTAAGTTTTCATCACTAAAACAAATATGTTAGATAATGGCTTTGCCTCATGGTTTCAGAGGTCCTATTCTATAACTGGTTGAATTTGTTTAGGTGGTCAGAGGAGAACAGAACATGTCACAACAGGAGCATATGGTAAAATAAAACAGCTCACCTCTGGTCACAAAACGAAAGAGGTATAAAGGAAAAAGTTGAGGAACTGAGGCTGCCTGAAGGACCTGCAACCACCAGGATTTGAGGCACTCCCATTTGGCCCACCTCAAGATGGTTCCGCGGCCTCCCAACAGCACAGGCTAGGATCCCACCATTTACCGTAAAGACTTTATGATAAATAGAGACAAAATGCTGAGACGAATGAGTTCTGTCTGAATATGATACAGCAAATTAAGAGAAGACTTGCAAGGGGAAAAAGCAACAGAATAAAGGGCCTTGAAGGGCCTATAAAAGTTTGCTTGGCTGAGAAACTGAACAAACTGCTGTTTGCTGATAATTAACTAGAAGAGTACCCGTGAAAGTGTTTCTAGTTCTCATTATACTACTGCTTTGTCCTGTCTTGATTATACTTTTTATTTTCAATTAAGTAATCAAAAAACATTCACCAAGCTGTTATTTTAATAGCAGTGGAATGTGGGTTCAGATAGATATGATTACTAGTTTCAAAATATGTTTCTAGGACCATTAAAATACCAGACACAGAATCTTGACTTTTCAACGGTTCATGAGAAGAGTGGAGATTCTTTCTTTCAAAAAGTATATCGCAAAGGTCACAATTAAATTAAACATCAACATTTATTAAGATCAAATTGATACTTCCTGAGAAGGAGACTCTCTCCCCCCCCAGCTGGTGGCAGCTGCACACAGTAACACAGGAGCCATCATGGAGTGTAATCTCCTTGCTGGGCCAGGAACCTCCAGGATCTTTCCCAGAAAACACCCCAAGCTGACCTACATGGTTTACAGCAGTGTGGAACAACTCTGAACTGCCATGACCCTCAGAACAGTCAGCCGCCCCCCAAATCCCGAACTAGTCCTTCACTATTGCACCAGAGTGAGCCTAGGAGGCAAGTTCCTCATCAGCTTAGTATAGACTAAGTGACGACGAAATATGTGATGTTGGGAGGAGAGTAGCAACTCATGCTACAGTGTGTCAAGTTCATGGATTTGTCCAGAGATGACCCTGGGGCTGCCCGAGCATGGCTGCTTCATCTTCTCCTACTTGGCCTCATCAGCAGTCTAACCACCATGTAAGAAACAAACGCTTCACCTACACAGAGAGAGAGATGATAAGTGGGTGGGTGGGTGGGTGGGTGGGTGGATGGATGGATGGATGGATGGATGGATGGATGGATGGGTGGCACAAGCCTCCTTGATTTCTCTTTGTACAGTTTGCTCTTACACTCTCCCAACCTCTAGCCCTTCGACAATGGATACATGAACTCAATGATACAAACTCCATTCCTCTCATCAGAGCGCCCACTCAGAACGGTTGACAGAAAAGGTTTTTCCACTCTGCTACCTCACACCCATTTCAGCTAACACAAGAAACTTCACACCAGAGGAAATATCGACTAAAGTCTACTTGCTGTTCATTCAATAAGCTTGCTTCCCCCAAAACTGCTGGCATTCACCATTCTAACAGAGACCTTTTCTTGTAAACTGTAATATTTGCCGTATGTCTAGCTGGATGTTTTCATTTCTGATCTTATCCTAAGGCTGAAGTCTGGCACTTACCCCATCCGAACCTTAAAGCAATGATCTCTTTATCGTCCAGTTTCAAATCTTCAAACTAAAACAACAAGGGTCGTGCAGAAAGGCAATTTACAGACCACATGTTTCCTCATCAACACCTAGGAGCGGGCAGGACGGGGTGCTAGGCACTGACAGGAAATGATACAAGCGACAAACGAGTACTGTCTGATTACTCAGTCATCCCTCAGAATCAGAGACAAAAGCAAGGAACCTGAGGAGTTCAGGATGAAACTCCATCTCCTGTAACCCTATTGTGCCTGTGCGCTGCGGTACAAACTCATGTAACATCAAGCCCTATTTTTAGCCCTCTGCAATTCCAGAGGCATAAATCACTCCTGTACCAGTCACCTTCGCATTAGCAATGCCACGCTTAACATTTTGCAAGATCCTACAACAATATGATGCGAAGCAAGTGAGGTTTAAAATGAATAGTGATAATTTTCATAGATTAAAATTAGCCTAAAATAGATTGTTTGTGGGAAGTATAGATTGTGGAGTAACAATTAAAAGAAAAAGTGATAGACATGCCACTCACAGTTGAATTTGGAATGCCGATCTAATGCTAATGGCGTGGTCTCAGTTTTGGGGGTGTTTTGGGGTTTTTGTATGTTTTTTCCCACCCACTTTGTGTTGGGTTTTTTGTTTTGTTTTGTTTTGTTTTGTTTTGTTTTGTTTTGTTTTGATAATACATCTAATCCTTTGTGACTTTAGCCACTGTGGTTCTCTCTGAAATGCTCATCTGACTAAAGAATGAGAGAAACAACACAACTACAAGACATGCTGGTCAAAGTGCTATTTTTATAACCAGCCACGTCCATGATTATAGAAATAGAATTAAAAGGGAAATCCCCCGACCTAGAAACCCTCTCCACAGAGAAAGTAAACAAGGAAAACTCTTTTATTACTGAATAAGCATGAAGCCAACATGTACTATAAATAGATCAAAGTAACCTGCTAGCAGATACAAAGACTGAACATTATCTCGTGTTTCATATGCAAGGCAAATATCAGTAACTGCATACAGTTTCAAGATAAGCAATGATGAGTCCTCAGGTAAGATTCCGTGGCAACGCTTGTCACACATTTCATTGCAAACCTACCTGGGATTGGAGTGACCGTCTGCAATTAGCTAACTCTTTGGTTCTCAACCTTCCCAATGCCACGACCCCTTATAATACACTTTCTCATGCTGCGATGATCCCCAACCATAAAATTATTTCCATTGTTACTTCATAACTGCAATTTTGCAACTGTTCTGAATTATAATGTAAGTGTCTGTGTTTTCCGATGGTGTGAGGCCCCTGTGAAAGGGTTGTTGGAACCCCAAAGGGTTGCTGTGAGCCTCAGGTTGAGAACTCCTGAGCTAACCGGCTGTGGTGAGGGCAGAATCCTGCTTCCCGTATCTTCGTGACAGGGGAGGGCTCTGGAATTGGAATCATGCTGCCCCTTTGAGCAGCTTGGCTCAGCTTAGACTCCTATGGTCCCAGAGAGACTGAGAGTCTAGGATGCTCTCTCCCTAGAGGCTTGTATTTCAAAGGGATGGCGTCCTGGAGGAAGACACTCCTAAGTCCTGAAGCTGACAAAAGGCCCAAAAGGATTAATAAACACTTCAAAGACAGAAGAAAGTACTTACAATTACATGTTCTCTGGGGGAACGACTAAAAGAAAAAGGAAGGAAATGTTGCTTTATTTATGACAGGAGGAACTCAGCCTCTAATTTTTAATTTTTATTGCTTTACTCCATACCACTCAGTGTGATTACCATAATGAAAACTTTTACAGGGGACATGACAACTGCAACTTCTCAAGAGAGGGGTAAAAAAAAACAAAACAAAAAGAGCTAAACTAAAAGGGTGATAGTTTTTACACCATTAAATCGACACAAATTAATATTTCACACCAAACCACATACATTACAGACTACAGTGATTATTGATAAGATAGTTCACCAGGGGAGAAGCAAATTCTTAATAAGCCTTTGTTTTCCTGCCCATCTGACAGGGATGATGATTTCAGTTTTAATTTGTCCAGAAGTAAATTTATAATGATAACCAAAGGGAAACAATCTGCTCCCTTGTATGAAATTACCTATACAATCATTAGCCATTAAAAATGTAGCATATTTAGTAAAAGGGAGAGTTATGCACTCATCTAAATAATGCATGTCACCCAACAAACTGCAAAATGCACAGCAGAGATAAGTGAGTCAACTTACCAAAATCCCACCGAGTCCTACAGCTGGACATGCAACTGGCTGATGGAGCATCCCAAACACGTAGTTCAAACTCTTTAATGAACTTGCTACCTATAAACCAAGATTTTCCGCTAAGTGCTCTGATGAAGCATCATCTAATATGAGCATGAAGAGGGTGTGTAATACCGATCAATAGCCAAATAAAACAAACCCCACAAGTCAGAAAGGTTGCTCAGGGCAGTGCTTTCTGAGGAGCCCGGTAGAGGCCAACATCAAAGAGAAACATCCAGAGGATGCTGCCCTTAGCGGCTCACACACTGGGATTTTGAACTGTCTGCTCGTATCCGATGAAACATAGGCACAATCTTAGTTCATGCTAAGTGTTTTGATAAAAATAGAGAAAAGCATAATGACTTAATGAAAACACATGAGTCCCGAGCTCTGATACTATCTCAAGAGTTTTCCGGCTTCTGCTGTCTGAGAATGTGGAGGCAAAAGGGAAGGGTGCTTCAAATTCCTAGCTTAAATTTCTACCTGTCCAATCTGACGAGTTGGCGCTAACAGGACACCCCGGCCAGCGAGCCGAACCCACAGAACAGAACGGCAGCAGACAGCTCTGCAGCGCACCTCCCTTCCATTGACGCGACCACAGAGGCTGCTTCCCAAAGGCTCGCCCCGAAGGTCCCCCTGCGCCCACACCTGCTTCACTGCCAGGAGCCAGAGCAGCCGCTGAGAGACCACGTGAGCTCCCTCTTGCAGCAGTGGTGCTCAGTGTCCGCCCATCACCGCTTCCCTTGGACTTCGACGGACCCCAGAAAGCCCTGCCCTTTCTTCACCACCACTCCAGCAACCTTCCACAAAGGTCAAGACAAAATGCCCAGGAGAGCAGCCTGCCTTCTTGCCGTTCTTCAGACATTGATTTTTGCTTTCATATTCTGATCCTGCTAAAACCCACCCTGCCTGGCCCTGAGAAGAAAAGTAATGAAGATTAGAAGTAAACCAGGTTACTTTTCAACTTTAGAAGATACATAATTTTATTTTCCAAATAAACAAAGGGGAAGAATCAAGAATTAATAAAACTGTGAGAAGGGAGGAAAAACAGAATTCTACGTCAAAATAAAAAGGAAATTGTGAATACTGGAGGATTATTAAGGCCATGTTTTCTTACTTTGCTTTCTTTGGTTTAGGCACCTGAAGTTTAAATTTGCATTAGATTTTTTTTTTTAGAATGGTAATAGCAATGAGCTAAGATGAACCTTTTTAAAAAATATTTTGTATATGTATTTTACGAGTGTATCCCTGCATGTATGTATGCGTGCACATACTTATGCACGTATGTGGGAGACGAGGGGTGTGGGTGTGCACCACATGAGCGCCTCCTATCCCCTGGAGGCCAGAAAAGGGTGCTAAATTCAGTGGGAATATAATCTCTAATCACATACCCCTCCCCTTCCATTTCCTTCACCCAGCCCCTACCAGATCTCCTTCCTCCCATCCTTTCCCTGTCAGCCCCATGCTGTTAAGTCAGTAGCCTCTTTTCCTTTGGTTGTTATTGTTACATATGAATACATGTCTAAGTGCACACAGATCTATAAATATAACCTGCAGAGTCCAGTTTGCTGCTTGTGAGGCTTCAGGCCTGACCACATTGTGCTGGATCAGCAGTGTGGGAGCTCATCCCTGGGAGAAGCAAGGCCCCCTTCTCTCAGCAATCTCCAGCTGCCTGTGGTTCTTCCTGTGTGGAGGCAGAGCCCATGAGCTTTCCCGCCTTCCATGTTAGCACGTCCATTCATGCTGACATAGTTCCATTCTTTACACAGACGTTCCTAGGAGAGAGGGTTTCACAGCATACTTCCTGGTATTCTGAGGATGTGTGTGTGTGTGTGTGTGTGTGTGTGTGTGTGTGTGTGTGTGTGT
>NW_026591816.1:2811921-2843270 GCF_907164565.1 Psammomys obesus | reverse complement strand
GTGTGTGTGTGTGTGTGTGTGTGTGTGTGTGTGTGTGTGTGTGTGTGCGCGCGAGTGTGTGTGTGTGTGTGTGTATGAGAGAGAGATGCCACTTAGTCTCCCTGCAACTAGCAGAGACTAACAAAAAAGCCAGTACCAAGTCTCATGAGAAACCTTCCTTTCAAAGGGTTGCTCAGGACAGCCCCCGTGACCCCCAGGTGACACAGAGTACCACTGTTGCCCTTGGCTGCCCCTCAGGAGTTGAAGAGAAGCCCCAACTGCTGAGTGCCCTGCACCCTGAGGACACAGAACTAAGTGCTGGATCTAACCGAGAGCCTCTTTTCTTCGTTCCAGCTCCCAAGGTACAGAAGACAAAGGTTTGGGGCTGGAAAGATGACTAAAAGCACTGGCTGACCTTCCATGGAACCTGGTTCCACATGGACCCACACGGTGGACCCACATGGAACCTGAACCCACATGGTGGCTCACAACCATCTAGAACTTCCAGCCCAGGGATCCTATGTCCTCTTCTGGCCTCTAGGAGCACCACGCAGGTTTCTGGTAAACACACAGACATGTGATTGCAAAACACCTATACACAAACGAGAAAAGACTCATTCACGTTCACTGTCTTTTCTTTTTTGTTTGTTTGTTTGTTTGTTTGTTTGTTTGTTTGTTTACCGGGCTTTGTAATTCATTTTCACATGAAGGCATTCATAATGTACGCACTCTTTCTAACGTGTAAAAGAAAATTAAATTGTAAAGGAATTCAAAAGTCCATAATGACCCAGAAACTAAAGATGTTTTGTTAAACCAACCAAACAAAGCATTATAGAACACGGGTCAAGCTATTAAAAACCTCGATTAGTAAAACTTCAGCAGTGATAAAAGGAGTTTGCTTGCTCAACCCAATAATTGTGTGATTGGATTAAAACCCACAACCAGGCTATTGGATTTGTGTTTTTGTGTGTTTTTTTCTTCATTTTTTAGGCATATTTTGTATATGAGTATTTTGCTTACATGTATGTATGTGCACCATGTGTTTGCCTGGGACCCTAAGACATCAGAATAGGGCATCAGTTCCCCTGGAACTAGAGTTAGTTGTGAAAATCCATGTGGATCCTGGGAAATGAACCCAAGTCCTCTATAAGAAGGTGCTCTTAACCACTTTCCAGCTCTGGAGCTGTAATAGTCCCACTTTTTGGAAGAGCAACGTACAAGCTTCAAGTTCAGGTATCAATTACAGGGGACGATGTGCCGGACCGAAAGCCTGTGACACTGGCCATCAGGTGCTAGTCTCAGGCTGCATACGCGCTGTCAAAATTGCCCAGGTTGCTTTTCTTGCTACAATTCGTAACTCTGTCTTAATTAAGTTTCTATTGCTGTGATAAACCACCATAACCAAGGCAATTTGTAAAAGAAATAATTTAATTTGGGGCTTACAATTTCAGAGCGTGAGAGCCCGTGTCCGTCATGGCAGGGAGCACAGCAGCAGGCAGGCGGGCATGGTGCCAGAGCAGTAGCTGAGAGCTACAACCACAGGCAGCCTGAGAAACTAGGAATGGCGCACAGCTTTTGAAAGCTCAAACCCCAGCCCCAGTGATACACCTCCTGAAACAAGGTCACAGCCTCCAGCCTTTACCAAAAGCCTCACCAGCTGGGGTCCTGGTATTTGGACATATGGACATGGGCCATTCTCATTCAAACCACTGCAATAAGAGCGCCCAGTAATTTCTCGAAATGTTATTTTTGTTCTAATTTGTCATTGATCCTAACTGGGCAACATATTAACTCATAAGTCCCGTATAAATAAAAATTGTTTGGACCTATTATAAATTAAATAAAATATGATTTTTATCATTTAGGCTGAAATATTTATTCAAAATTGACTTCCTTTAAGTAAATCTTAATCTATAGTGTAGCTATTTCTTATTTTCTGCATTCACAAGAGAAGCAAGTAAGGTCATCTTGACTGCAACATTGTCAAGCTGAGAGTGGCCACACACTCACTGTCTTGCCTTCCGCATGTAGAACTCTTCCCGCCTGGGCCCCATTTCCCAGGTTTCTACACAAGAGCGCCCTAACGCTTCTGCAGAAAGCCGGTGTTCCAAACAGTGTGGATATTTAAAAGCTATGATGAGAATTTTACAGCGCAGAAGCCTTCAGCCTCGGGTCAAGCCGTAGCACAACTCGGTCCTTCTCAGTCTTGTTGGCAGAACTGCACAGACATCTCAGACAATAAGCATACAAAATACCCACATACCCAAGCATACAAAAATACCACTTCTTATGTTTTTATGTTTTTACACCTGTGTGATGGGAATGATATCACAGTGCATTCAAAGTGCAAACTAATTAGTTATAAAACGAGGCCAGGAGGTTTGGAAGCAGACGCAGTGTGAGGCCGGAGGGGAGCTGGGGGTAGTGAGGGTTTCATAAAGATACATCGTGTGTGTGTGTGAAAACCTCAAAAGGTAAAAAAAAAAAAAAAATCCTATCCTGTTCCACTTAGCTACAGTCACCTGTCATTCATCCTGTAACAATGAATTTCAATCACAGGCAAATGGCCTAATCAGACAAAGGCACAAGGAATCTTCACCAAACCTCACTTACTACTTTGGTGTCATTGAAATATCACACACCTGCTGTCCTGTCCAGGGTTGCTCGGCAACCAGGTGACTGATTGCATAGTATAAATGACGGTGATCTGGGAATGGCAGCATCCATAGACTGGGTATAACATTCTTCTCCTTTAGTTTGTGGGTCCTTATCTCATGTGTGTTTGTGGGGTAAAGAGGATCAGCTGCATCTGGAACAGCAGGCAAGACACCAGCAGAGAATCGGTCACAGAAAACGATCCTCAGATCCTCTTAGATCCTTTGGAGCTAGGTGAGGTGGTGAGAGTGAGCGTATAATGAACTTTCAAAAAGAGTTCTCTAATCCGTTAGGACTGTTGTCCTTGGGGAAAGGGGAAACAAAGGATGGGGAGAAAGGAGCCACCAGCAAGTTAGAGAAGGCGGTTTTACATCCACCAGCTCCCTAACCGTGGCTTCTAACCTCCAGAATTAGGGAAAATAAACCTTTGCCATCCAGGCTCACCCAATCTGTAGGATTTTGGTATGGTAGCCTTGACAAGCAAACACATGCGAGTATCGAGGTTCCATCACAAACTAGTGTATTCAAATCCTAAATGCTGTTCATTTGTTTAGTGGGATGATGTTTACTGATAGTTCCTCTGTTTGTTTGGGTTTTTATCCACCCCCACCGTATTTATGTCGTATTCCATTTGCAGTAATTCACAATAGGTTTAGTTTTGCTATTCTAGAACAAAATGCTTCCAATTTTGTTTTCAAAATACCAAACACTACATTCTAGGAAGTGCATTTTGAATGTTCAACATTTATATCTGAAATTCTACTGCTGATCCAGAATATTTAGCCCAAGATTCCAAGTTTCTAAGAGATGTTTTTAGCCCGATCTTTTAAATGCTCAACACTTCAAATGCCTCAAATAACTTCATGGGAGTTCAATATTCTTATATTATAAACACTGGCCTTTTCTTTAGAAAATAAGCTAAATAGTTTTATTCAGAAACAAAATTAATTATTCCTATATTTCCATTTCATATGATAGATACATAAAACCTAGATTTTCTGATTTTTTAGCAAGTGTGTTTCCTTGCACGTGTCCATGTGTGCACAATGTGTGGGTGTGGAGATCAAGGGAGCAAAGTCAGACACCTTTCTGGGGACGGAACTCAGGTTTCAAGTGGAGGCCACAGGGGCCGTTACCCACTGAATCATCTTACTGGCTCTAAAATGTTTTTCATCTAGAATACAATCTAAAAATGCATTAGTAGATTAATAAAGAGGCAGAAACAGAATACAGCCTGCCATGCCAACTCTTACCATATAGTCAAATACTGAATGTCCTTCCTGGTTCGGGAGAACACTTTTCCTCTGTGTATGTGAGGTCCACAACTCAGGTTGGCCACAAGCCCTGTTCTTGTTCACAGCATTCTCATCACTGGTGATGTACGACCCATTTAATATAGTTACTTATCCATTTCTAAAATATTTTAATATTTTTAATTATAATTACATCATTTCTCCTTTCCCTTTCTCCCTTCCAACCCCTCCATGACTTTCTGTCGCACACATGTGAGAGTTGTTGGATACCTAGAAGCAGAATTTCTGAGTCTTAAGACATATGAGCAGCTGCTTTTCCCAAAATATTTAATAGCTTCTAAAATGATGGTCCAACTTGCATTTTGACCAGAAATGAGCATAGAGTGAGCCTCTATCCTCTCCAGTAGGTGATGGTACTGGGCTTTACAAGTGTTTGCCGAGATAAGACAACAAAGGGACATTATCATCTTTATCTGATTTTTTGTGATCACTAATGAACATGGCTCATCATGTTGAATCTTTCTTTGTGTTTTCTTCGCTGGCCATACCAGTCTCTTCTTTGAAATGAATGTGTTCATTTTCTAGACTGATTTGTGGATGATTTTTGTATTGCTGACATCAGTCTTTAATCAGTTTTGTAGTTGTGTTAGGAGTTTTCATTTTGGTAGGATGCTTTCTAGATGAACTGAAGTTTTTAATGATAATGTGCTAAAATGTACATATTTTATAATCAATGTATTTTCTACACAAGAAATACTTCCTACTTTTATCTCCAAAATACATCTACCTATGTTTTGCATTAAATGTTTAAAATTTTGCCTTTGATATTTAAATCTTTGATCTATCTTGAGTTGCTTATTTATAAGCTGTAAAGAAAGGCTATTGCTGCATGTGTTCCCAGACATTTAATGAACTATTTATTCTTTAAGTTTGAACTTTAGCTACAGGGTGTGGCTATGGCATGGTTCTCATAAATGACCTGAAATCTCCAAAAATTAAAAAAAAAAAAACTGATTATTTATGTGTTGTTTTCCTAAATGGAAGTAAATCTTGCACAGCAGTAAGTGAGGTTGCTAACTTCATAAAATACAGTAAGAGATGGCTACAGAGATGGCTCAGAAGTTCTGAGCATGTACTGCTCTTGCAGAGGACTGGAGTTCATCCCCAAACACCCAAGCCCCACAGCTCACAGCCATCTGCAACTCTAGTTTCAGAGGATCAAATCCTCTTCTAGATGCATTCACTTTCACACACACGCACACACAAACCACACCACACCACACCACCACACACAATTTTCAAAACTAAAAGCAGAAGACTGGTGAGATGGCCCAGCAGTTAGACCACTTTTTGGTCTTGCACGGGATCTGGGTTCAGTTCCCAGAACCTACACACTGGCTCTCAGTCACTTATGACTACAGCTGGAAGGAATCTAATATTCTTTTCTGGCTTCTGGAGGTTCCACATATTCATGAGATATGTTTACATACATCCGGTACATACGTAAAATAAAACTATGTAAATAAAACTAAAATTAATTGTATAGATATTCACAGGGCTATTTAAAGTCTTAGAGTATGGTTAATTTTGGTGCATTTTATTTGCAACTTTTTTATAATAAAATTTAAAATAAAAAATGAAATAAAATATTTTTTAAAAAATACAGTAAGAACCGTTATTTTATGAAATCGGTGGCTAGCTCTCTCATCACTATCCCCCGGGGGGGGGGGGGGTGCAGCCTTGCCAGGCCACAGAGGAAGACAGTGCGGCCAGTCCTGATGGCTAGAGTCAGATGGAAGGGGAGGAGGACCTCCCCTATCCTGGACTAGAGGAAGAACAGGAAGAACATAGGGGGAGAAAAGGGAAGGAGGGTGGGACTGGGAGGAGACAAGGGAGGGGCCACAGCCAGGCTACAAAGTGAATAAACTAATAGATAATAAAGCATGAAGGTGATTTCCCTATCACTGAATGCTCCCAGCACCTCCACCATGTCATATTGAGGAATTTATTTAATTAACTGCAACAGGCAGAGAAGCAACATAGAGTGTCAGACGGATGTAATCACTTGTCCATACATCCGCATAGTTTCTGTTTGGAATTCCACTGTAGTTCAGTTTGTTTTACCCTCATTTTTATAATAGCTATTTTGAATTAATCACTTTGAATACTACTTTAAAATGAAGGTACATTGATCTCTACCTCACAGGTAATTAAGAAATGACACACCTAAAGTGGACGGATTGTCCAATGCCCACTACGTCAGAGGAGCTCTTGTTTCTCTGGGCTAGCCCCATCCTCCAACGACTTATCTCCGCAAAACATTAAGAGGTTTGACTTTGAAATCATTAACAAAAACCCATTAAACGCCTACTTCTGGTAAGGCACTGCACTAGACGCTACACGGGGCAAAACTCTGGACTTCAGTATAATCAGTGATTTTAAAATGCAACCAAATGCAGCATTACAGAGCAAACTTTGATCTGCAGTATAGCCAGAAATCTAAAAATGCAACTGAATACAGCATTACACAACAGAAGCAGCCAAAAATATTGCGGTTCTGTTAGTGATTACTAAGCACATGCATTTCAATGGTCTCATTAAATAGGCATTTTTGGTTTTCTTTTTAAAGAACCCATTTAATAATTTGATGATACAGGAAATTTAGTTTAGAAATAGCCTGCACTGGTAAAAAAGTCATTAAGTAAAATCCATTCCCAAGCATGCTGTGAGAGACGGCAAGGCAGAGCATGGAATGTGTTATAATATTAGGTAAATAATTTTCTCTAAGAGCTGAGAAGAGAAAATAAGGAGCCTCCTTCTCCAAGCCTTCTTACAGTGCGCACTGCCAGACATTGTCCCAGCGTAGGCAGGCGCAGTGAACAGCTAACGCAAGCATAGGCTCTACAGAAAGCTATGGTGTTTCAAACGCCCGCTAAGGTCTTCTGCCTCCAGGGTCCCCACTCGGTCTGTTTTCTATACTCTTGGTGGCTCTGCTCAGCCCACCTGCAGCTCTGTCATATTTCATCCAGGATCTCACTGCCAATGGGTGCGTGAGGAGTTTCATGAACACCTGATATAAATGCCACCCCTCACTAGCTCTCCTCTCTCTCTTTCAGTTCCACCACCGTGAGCCCTGGTTTCTTCTAAAGTGGCTCCTCCCTGATCACGTAAGCCTAAAAACACCAAGATGAGAAATTTAGAAAGGTTTTATCCTTCACTGGGAAGTGAACATAATTACAAACCTTTCAAGATGATTACGAAAGAAAATATGGTGCCACAAAAACATCAGAGGAAAATGATTTCACTAGTAGTCAAAGGAGCTCAGTTCAAATCCAAGGTCCAAACTAATCCCTATGTGGTGCTCTTCCAGTTTGATTTTTGTTTGCTATGATAAAACACTAGTCAAAAATCACCTTAAGCCCACTGTCTGATGTGGGGTTGCTAAAGGTCTTTTCCCAATCTGTAGGCTGTTTTTTATTTGTTTGTTTGTTTGATTGATTGATTAATTGATTAACAGTGTCCTTTGCCGTACAGAAGCTTTTCATTTTCCTGAGGTCCCATTTATTAATTATTGATCTCAGAGCCTATGCTGTTGGTGTTCTGTTCAGGAAGTTGTCTCCGATGTCAATGAGTTCCAGACTTTTCTCCACTTTTTCTTCTAACAGATTTAACATATCTGGTTTTATGTTAAGGTCCTTAATCCACTTGAACTTGAGTTTTGTGCAGGGTGTTAAATATGGATCTATTTGCATTCTTCTACGTGCAGGCATCCAGTTAGACCTAGACCAACACCATTTGTTGACGATGGTGCTTTTTCCCATTGTATGGTCCATGCCGATACCATGCGGTTTTTTGGGTTTGTTTGTTTGTTTGTTTGTTTGTTTTCACTATTGCTCTGTAGCACAGCTTGAAATCAGGGATAATGATACCTTGAGAAGACCTTTTATTGCACAAAATTATTTTAGCTGTTCTGGGTCTTTTATTTTTCCATATGAAATTGATAGTTGCTCTTTCAAGGTCTGTAAAGAACCGTGTTGGAATTTTGATGGGAATTGCAGAAGCCACCTTCTAGCCAGGCAGGACTTTTTAGTGGAGGGAGGGGGACACCAACTCACAAAATCTTCGACCAAAACATAGGGTGGAGCACGGAGAGCCTTGTGGAAGTGGGGGGGGGGATAAAAGGACCCAGAGGGCGCAAGAACTCCAGAAGAAGACCAACACAGTCAATTAACCTAAGCCCACAGGGGCTCACAGAGACTGAAGCACCAACCAAAGAGCATGCGTGGTCTGGACCTAGACGCCCTACGCATATGCAAGTGATGGGCAGCAGCTTGGTCTTCAGGGGGTCCTCTCGCAAGTGAAGTGGGGGCCCTGTCTCTGACATGGAATCTGTTGCCTGCTTTTGGATCACTTCCCCTTAGCAGGACTGCCTTGCCTGGCCTCAGTGGAAGAGGATTCACTCAGTTCTGATGTGACTTCATGTGCTGGGGTGGGGAGCTCCCCTTTTCTGAGAAGAAGAGGAGGGGGAGACGTTGGGAGTGTGGGACCAGGAGGAAAGGAGGGAGGAGGCTGCGGTCAGGATGTAAAGTGAATAAATATATTAACTTAAGAAAAAAAAACTTAAGAAGAAAAGGGACTTATATGTCCACATCACACTCATCACGGAGGTGAGGTAAATTAGGAATGGAAGCAGAGACCGTGGAGAAATGCTGCCTGATGGACTGTTTCCACAGCTTGCTCAGCCTGCTTTCTTATAAATCCCTTGAGCACCGGCCAGCAGCAGCACCAGACACAATGATCAGGACCCTCCCATATCAATCATTAATCAAGGAAATGTCCCACAGTCTGGAGGAGGCATTTCTTCAGCTGAGGTTCTCCCTTCCCATATTTTGTGCCAACACACTAACCAGTCCAGACAGTAACTGGAGGAACACTCAATTGAAAGAAATGGCGGTGAGTTAACATGAGTGTCGCAGGGAGTCATATGAGTGTGAGTGAGAGGCTGTTTTGTTGCTGTTTCATCTTGTGTTGGTTTATGGGTTTGTTGTTGTTGTTGTATTGTTTTGTTTTTGTAGACCAGTCTAAAATACAGTTAACCTTCATCTTATGGTCATGACAGGTCACTAGGGAAGATATTTAATTAGACATCACCTCAGATAATCTGGTTTACCTATGATAAAGACAGGACTGCCAACACATCTGAAAGAAACGACAGGATGATGTTCAAAACCGTTTCTTCATTCGGCCATTAACCTAGTCAGTCATTTGAAACAAGAGTGGATGTCAGGCATCTAGGTGAAAGAAACTGACAAGGGCAGTTATGATGCCATGGCTTTGGAGCTTGTATTCTGTCCGTGGTCCAAAGCAGCCAAAATGTCCTGGGTGCTTGGAACACAAGCCAACATCACTTTAGGAATGAGCATCACCATCATCTCCTGCTGAGAGAAGGGAGAGGACGCAGTCTGATTTGTCAATAGTGGGCCTTGAGGTCAGCACAGGCCACATGACCAGCCTAACTGTCCTTCCCTAATTGATAGAGGTCCAAATGAGACCAGAGACTTTCACAACTGATAACCTAATAGTACGTTTCTGCCCTTGAAGATGGAAAGTGTCTGCTCTATGTTTGCGGCACCCCACTTTCCAGGAATAAGTCACCATTCTGGGCTCAGGGGGCCCTGGACACTCTGAAGTCAATGCCATTTTGTCTCATTTAACCATCACAAGTTCTTGCTCTCAGGACTAATGTTATAATGACATTTTGTAGGAGAGGAAAACAAGGGATAAAGAGGTTGGTGAGTTTATCCGAGGTCGCACAGCTACTTTCCAATCTGTCAAACTTGTACCACTGTGATCAATGCTTCTCCTCGGGTCCCGCAACAGAACAAAAGAGAGCTGCAGAGCACAAAGGTTAGGACCATTTTCCAGAGCGCTGGGCGCATCCATGGGCACCTTCACATGGCCTACACAGAACTGGCGCCGCTTGGGGGGTACGCTGTGAGTAATTTCATGCGGCCAATATCAAACCAGGCTGCTCCCCACCTGCCTCGAGCGTCTCCATTCAGAAGCGCCCCTTTCTCTCTCCTTCCTCCTTTCCCTTTCTAGCACTTGAAGCCAGCCATATTAAGCCCGTTTTATGCTTAAAGCCTTTCTAGGTTTTTCCAGCCTCAAGAATTTTTATCTGTCACTCTTTTCTGAGCAACCATGTGATGTTCACTTTGTATGCACCGACCTCCCGCTTAGCACTCAGTTGCCTAATATTTCCTGGTTTGCCAAACACAATTATTTACACCGGTGCATCGAAGCACATGGAGGACAAAAGACAATTTTGATTCTCTCTCTGTGCGTGCATGCACTCTTGCACACACATACACAAATGCTCACACATGTACACATATGCACATATGCACACACACACACATACGTGCATGCACACACACACATCCACCACACACATGCACACACATGCACACACATGCACACACATGCACACACATACACACACATACACACACATGCATCACATGCATCACATGCAACACATGCATCACATGCATCACATGCATCACATGCACTTGCACCACACACGCACACACACATACCAAAGAGCACTAAAAGTTCCATAGCCAGTCTTCAAACAGTTAATGGAGTCACTGACTGATCTGGGAGTAAATACTCACTTCTACTGAAATATTTTTTTACTTCACACACAGAGATATACACAGAGTGTGGGCCTGTGTGGCAATGGACCTGCAGAAGGAGTAAGAATGGCTTTTGCTGGATAATTGCCCTAAATACAAAAATCTCCATAAATGGACATATATATATAAGGATTCAATCTGAGGAGCTTTAACGAAAGAACTGGAGAAGTGGGAAAAAGATACGTGTTTTATGCATTTCGCGCTGAAGGACTTTTCTGAGATCTGAAAGTCAAATGCTTCTCCGCATCAGTTCTGTCCTTTCCCTTCCCCTTCCGTAAGGCACTGAATCTTCCCCATTTCCAGTGTCTCTTAAAGGAGGAATTACTAACCTCTCCTGCTGTCTCTGCTTTCCATTAACCCTACCTCTCTGTCTCTCTCTGCGTGTGTGTGTGTGTGTGTGTGTGTGTGTGTGTGTGTGTGTGTGTCTGTCTGCCTCGGTGTGTGTCTCAGGCTCTCCGTCTCTCTCTGTCTCTATCTTTGTGTGTCTGTCTGTGTGTGTCTCTGTCTCTTTGTGTGTCTCAGTCTCTCTGTCTCTCTCTCTCTCTCTGACTCTGTCTTTGTGTCTGTGGGTCTGTGGGTCTGTGGGTCAATCTCTCTCTGTGTCTCAGTCTTTCTATCTTAGTCTTTGTCTCTATCTGTGTGTGTCTGCCTGTCTGTCTCTTTGTGTGTCTCAGTCTCTCTGTGTGTATCTCTCTGTCTCTGTGTGTGTTTTCTCTTTTTCTTCCTTCCTCTATCCCTCACTTCCTCCCCTTCTTACATAGCCTGATCTCTCTCATCCCACACCCTCAAAATCACTTTTCACATTGAATTTCTAGTTCAGGCATCAAAACATCTCCTGAAACTTGTTCGTGAACTTCGGCGCCCTCTGCTGTCCGAGATGCAGTACAACATGTATCTCTGCCCAATTGGCAGTTAGGGAACTTTCAAGATTCTCCTGTTTTCAAACTAACAAGATGTTTTGAAGATATAACTGAAAAAATCAGTGTGTTTTGTCAATCTCCTGTATAGTAGAATACTCAGTTTGGGGTGAGCAAAAATCACAGAGATGATATAAATATCATTTTGATTGTATCTTCTGATACAAATATCAGAAGAAATATCTACAAGAAATGAGTTCAGGCTCACATATGTATTTTCTAGAATTGTGTGTAAATAAGTGTGAACACAGATTATGTAATGTTTCTAAATAAAGAGAAAGGAGCTAATGAATATTACTGAAGAAATAAAAAACAAAACTGTTGGCAATAACACTGAGATATGCTTACTACCCAGCCTCAAGGTGTAACAAATATTGATGCTGTGTGCGTATAAAAAAAAACAAAATCACAACGTGTATTCCACATTTACTAAAATAATAGAAATGTAATTTATACATCAAGCTGAAAATGGCACTGATTCCTGTTAAAAAGGAAATGTTATTTCTCATTTAATTGATTTGCTTCTTATTATAAAAGATGGTGGTTCAATTGATCTAAAGCAAACCATCAAACCAGTGAAAGTGATGAAAATTGGTCTAACAGCTTTAAAACCTGGAAATTCCTATACATAATCTATACTTTTTATTCTGTTAAGGCTGTCTAGTATTCTATAATCAATATGCCTCAAATGAGCCTCAGGATGATTCTAAAGAAGAACTCAGGCAGGAACATAAGTTTTGTTTTGTTTTTTTGCGAGAATCATACATGGCAAAATCACTCCCTCTTTCCATCACCAAACAGGTTGCCGCAGACAGTTAACCTAGATGCCAGCCAGCACCAGCTACATACTTCAAAATGCCCAGTGTGCATAGAAAATGTAGGGTCTCACACCCAAAGCATTAAGAATTTTAATTAAAACTTAAATTTAATGTTTTTTTTTCTAAGTTTATCAGGATCTGAGAGGTGGAAAACAATCAGGTTGTTCATGGGAAACCTGGCTTCTTAAATGCCACCACAGCAGAAGGCTGACCACGTAAACTCTCCCAGACTGTCCTTCCAGTCAGGGAACCCTGTGAGACCTTTAGATAATATGCTCCTGGGGCTGTCCCTGCTCACTCTCAAGGTACACTGGAATTACTCTTCATGGGTTCCTGACCCCAGTGTGCACAAGCATTGTGACGTCATCATGGTTCCATCCCCACCGTGCCCAAGCACACTGACCTTCACCAAAGGGGCTCCTTTGCAAGACAGACTTCATCACTAAAGCAAAAAAGTTCCCTGAATGCGTGCTGGGTCCTGCTGACAGGGCTTGTACATGTTCTAGTCCAGTTCAGTCGTGAAGTCAGAGTGTGCGTTTATAGAGCTTAATATTACTCACACATATTTTGCCATGCATTTTCCTGTAAAAAGCTGTCCTCGTTAAACGGTTAAAGGGGAATTTTGAGCATCACAATCAATAGACTTAAACCTGATTTCCAACACTGCTCACCTGAATAACTTAACAGATAAATTACTTCAAATTCTGTGTAATTCTCTCCAGACTTTCTGAGTCTTGATTTCTCTTAGCCATGGATAACTAGGTCTCGTAAGGTATAGTGAAGTATTGTTTATGTAGAGTTTAACTCAGAGCTTGACACTGGCAAGCATTGATGTTAATATTAAATACTACAGTATGGATCATACAAAACAAGCTGCTTGTCTGTGAGAAACTAACAGTTTTCAAACTCAGTGGTGTGAGCCAGAAATGATGGCTCATGCCTCAGGATCACAAGTTCAAAGCCATTCTGGGAATACATGGTAATAATCAGGCTCGCTTGGGCTGTAGAAGCATGTTTGGTATAGCCTCCATGTTCACTGTATTTTAAAGGTAGTTACTTATGTATGCATGCAATCATCATACATATGTATTGATTCTCTCCTCCGAGATAAACACCATGATGGAGAGATAGTAGGAATATAAACATGAAAATCATTATGTGTCTGCTGTAAGCAGACCGGTCACCCAGACTTTTATATGAATAATTTTAATAAAATATACCAAATGCGAGAAGTGTTGAAAAGTACTTACCCATGAATCTCTATTCTTCTACTTTCCAACACATTATTTGATATTTCTTTTCAAATTAGGTGTTCCTGAATATTTACATGTCAAACAGCCTTGTAAGATAGGAATGGTGTCTCTCTCCGAGACAGAGGGAAGATGTATTTTCTCACAGGGATAAGAAAGACACTCTGTCTTTGTAGGGAAGAGTTAGACAGGCTGGGGAAACTGAGGCTTTCAAAGGCTTAAGCCTTTCTGTTGTATAAACACCGACTGCATGTGCACTGTGGAGAGGGAAGGGGAGGGGACAGGAGGGGACGGGACAGGAGGGGACGGGAGGGACGGAGTCTGTGCAGAAGGAATAGAGGTAGAAAAGAAAGAATGCTAGGTTACGATGCATGTGAGTGAACAATAGGACAGTGTGTGCAAGGAAGGAAGGACAGCGAAAGCAGGGCCACACAGAGACAGAGCCCTGGAGGACTTCAGGGCTGAGCAGAAGCTGACTTCATGCTAAATATTCAGCTGATAACGTATCACTCTTACTGTTTTGGAAATGCTGTGCCAGTGTGGGGTGAATCTTTTTTTTTTTCTGTTCAACATTAATCCCCTAACAAAAAGAATATTAAATAAAGACACTGAATGACATGACAATGTTGATGCTATTATTTCAAAAAGTCGCAGTCACCACTGTTCTTGACTGGACAGGTTTCAGACAGGAAGTGTCTTGTACATTTGAACTGAGAGCCATGTTGGGATGTGCCTAAGTGTCTCAGACTGGAATGAGGAGAAAACACCAGCCTGCGGTTTGCACACTGCAGAGTCTTCATGAAGTCAGACAGTACGTGTGAGTCAAGCTCACAAGTTAGATGTGAGCACAGCCTCTGTTTTACCTAATGGTGTTCCGTCAGTTAGAAAATGAAGTTTGAGTACAAGACTGCCATGAGCTGAAACAGGTTTAAAAACTGGCACAGACTGCAACAGGGAGAGGATGCCATTCTTTCGAAGAAAGATCTCATTACACCACATCAGGCTGCTTCTCCCGGGTCCCGTTTCCTCTTTCACTGTATGCAGAAACTGGATTTCTCTCATTTCAAGTTGTTGCTTTTTAGTTATACAGACCTATTTCCATCATTAAATTGCTTTCTTTTTCTATCTATGAAAACTGTTTAAGTATCTTAAAAACGGATGGAATCCCACTATCATTTTTCTTATTAGAATTAAGGAAATTTTATTTTTAATACTTAGCTTTTGATTTAGCAATAGGTTTTCAAGTATGAATCAAAACCCTACGTGATGGGTGTAATTTTAATTTTGTGATAGGCTCTGAGAAGCTGGTGAAGGTTTAACCTGGAGGCTGGCTGCTCATGCTGCTCTCACTGAATGTAAGCTCGGTCCCCTCGGCTGACGATCTGAGAATGGACCCTGGTGCTAGCACATACTGGTCATTATCTAGAACAACAACTTTCTTATAGGGTTTTTTTTTGCCTTTAAATGAAAGATAGTAACAATTCTATATCACACCCTTCTGGAAATTGAAAGGTTTATTGCAAATTAAAGGCTTGGGAGAATGCAGAGTAAGTGATAAATACTCAATTAAATGTTACCTGCTAATATTTTTATTCTCTTCACACATGTGGTTTCCATGGTTCGCTCTGATAATAACATAGAGGAGCTACGCACTGAAGAAGGAAATCTACAGGAGGCACCATAAAGGCAAGAGCCCTGGGCAGAGGGAAAGAAGAAAGTGAGAAATAACATGTTCTATTTTAGACACGTTGAGATAAAATGCCTGATTAGTGGTGTTTTTTCCTTCACTCGGCAGTTTGTTCTGGTCAATTTTATTACTGCCTTCTAGGACCCAAAACACTTTAAATTAAATTAAGATTATACTTGGGCATAGAAGCTGGAAACTACTGAAACTCTAGAATTTTCATTGTTTATTCGATGTTAGTCTATTGGGAGACACAGTCCTAGGAGTTTGCTTGTTAGTGTTAATGGACAAAAATCAATGCCCTGGTTTTGCACTCAGATAATTCATTTCCCTGCACACTCAGAGGTTGCTAAATGAACATAAATTAAGCTTTTGTTTACCTTGCCCTTTCCAAGGCTAATTAATCAACAAGGCATGGAAGTAAATGTTTCTCACAGAAAGGGTTAAAAAAAAGTAGGCAAAGACCAAGTGGTCATCATGGCCTTTAAGAGGCAGCTCCTTCTAGCCACAGCTCCTCCTCCAACATGGGAGCCCACCCCTCCTGACCACTGCACTTCCAACTCTCTCCTCCCACTTGCCTCCCCTCACCCAACCTCCTTCTCCAAAATCACACGGAACAGGGACTATTCCTCATTTACATTTATGCCCCCATGTTCCCAGAAAAGCATACCACATATGAATCGCTTAGTGTGTACTTAATAAAGAGGGTGTCGTAGGTCACATAAACCCAGTTCCTAATGATAAGCTCCTTAATTATCTAACTGAAAGAGTGGATAGTTGGGTAACATCAGGGCCACACAACAGGCAGTTTCTATGACGTCTTTGTGGCTGTAAATACTGTGCATCAAATGTGTCCTTGACATTACTATAGATAGAAATTAATTTCAGTCACATACTTTAAACTTTTATTATTTTCCAAATAATTTCATGAACAACATCATAAAACATTCTCTATCTTATTTACTGCTTTAGCCTGAATGAGAACAAGAGCCCTCAATAAATATTTAGCTCACTGAGTAATAAACTGATTCCTCCAGTTTTCTACTCAAAAGCAAGTATGTTTCTCTTCATTTTTCTCAGATACTTCTGAGAAATAAACTATCCAAATAAGAGAAAAATTTTAACCTTCATCGTAGGTTCTCCTAGTAACCTAAAATAAAATCAGCAGGATATTGTGGCAAGAGCTGTTCCAACAGCAGTTCCCATCAACCCATGCCTCTGACATACTTGGAGTAGATGAGAAAGCCATCAGCAAAGCTCAGGCTAGATTTCGCTTCTATTGTGTTGGGCAGCAAACAACCCTCTCCAAAGAAAGCAATGAGTAGGCACTGTAGCGGAAATGGCTGTTACAACATCAAGGAGAATGAGCCTCCTCAGGTAACAGGGCCACCAAATAATCTGTATCCATCCAGCCACATGGCATCTTCTCATGCCAACGTGTCTAGACTTCACCAATACCATGCCAACTAGAATTTATAAAGACATAAAACCCTATAACATGCAGAATTACCGTGTAATAGGGAGACCACTGTCATCATCTTCTGTAATTGAGTTTTGCTAAATTCTAATTAGATTTTTTAGCATGGCCCCTGCCAAGCAGAATTCCCCAAACTCAGAACTGTTAGCATCAGGACAGATGACTCTTGGTAGCAACAACTGTTCTGTGTGTCTCGGGATGCTTAGCTGTACCCCTGGACCACACGTACTAAATGTGTGGTCCCCAACAACCAAAAAGTGTTTGAGGGCATTGACAAATGTCCCCTACAGTTTACGTTTGCTCCATTTGAGAACCATAGCTGTAGAGAGTACAGAGTGCCGCAATTTTTGAAGATCCAGAATGCTCTAATGTTCTATTTCCCAACCGTTAGGGAAAAATGAGAATTTTGTAAGTTATGACTTAGTAACACTCCATTAAACAGCATATTAAATTAACTTATAAATCCCAAGTCCCAGTTATAACAGATGATAAATACAAATCCAAAAATAGTGTATTCATGAACTTCGCTTTCTTACATTCCAGCAGCTATATTTAATAGTAAATTAGAAGATGAGTAAGCTGTCTCTATCTTCCCATGCGACTGGGAAGCTTAGGGGACCTAGAACATATTGTGTCTCATAGCATTTTTCCTTTTCTCTGAGAAAACAAGGTAATTTGGGTCTTTTTAACTGGTGTGGAGATGCCTTTCACATTTTTCTGCTGTTGCTGAGACTCACACAAAGAAGCAAATTTTAAAGAGAGAAGATGTCACATTTTAGCTCAAAATGAAAACAATAAAAAGGAAACAACACAGTCGAAGGGCATAAGAGATCAGTGAACATATAAGCTAACACCGCTTATACTCAAATCCAGTCATGGTGGCTGCTACTCAGTAACACATTCCCCAGGCTGAATGGTGAAGCGTAGGGATTCGTTACTTGCTTTGTTTCACGTGGAATTCCCCGCACAATTAACACTAAGTGTCAGTCACTGGTCTGGGAGTGGTCACAGACTTTAAGACCACACCCTCACATGGGTGTCTTCATCTAGTCAATCTAGAACAGTGCCCTGTTCCCAGAGTGCTCCAGAAACACAGGCCTCCGGGTACATCTTTAAACATCCCAGTCTCTTCCTGAGTCATGCCAAGACTATTTCCTCTACTAGGGATAATCTCTCCTCTTCTTAAACTTGGACTTTTCTTAAGTGCCACTTCTACTGGGGCATCACTGAAAATCTCAGGTTGTGACCACAGTACTGAATGAATGTTTGTGTCCCCACACTGATTCCTTTTTTTATTTCTGTGTGAAAGAAATAGTGCATCTGTGTTTACGTGTGGAGTTCAGAGGTCAATGTTGTATGTTTTCCACTGTTGCTCTCCACCTTAATTTTGAGACTGAAATGCTCACTCAACATAGAACTTGCTGATTTTGCTAAACTAATTGGCAAAGAGAAAAAAAAAAAAAACCCTAGCAAGCCTCCTCTCTCTGTCCCCCAGATCAGGGATTCTAGGCACACGTACCACTACACCTCGCGTTTATGTGGGTGCTAGGAATGTGAATTCAGGTCTTCATGCTTTCATAGCAAGCACTCTACTGCCTGGTCCTCCTCCTAAGCCCCCATCTTTAATTCTTATCTGCATCCCAGTCTCCTAAGCACCAACCCACCTTTACTTCATCTTTGCAGCCCTAGCCCACAGTGTGATGATCTTGGAGAAAAGGCTTTGGGGAGGTGTCTTTCAATGGGATCAGTGTGCTCCCACAGTCCCGCTTCTAATAAAACAACTGATAAGGGTTAATAGCATTGATCTCAATTCGCATCTCTTGCTTATGGTTTTTAATGTATTTATCTACTGCATCTTTCACTAGAAAGTTAAGTCTGTGAGGCAGGAAGCATATACGTTATTCTAAGCCTATTGCTATTGCATAGCAGGTAGCTGCCAATACGTAATTATCAAATAAATGGTTCCTATTTCCTCTCTAACTCACTTTATGCACAGCCTCTATGTTCTGTTTTGGTTGGCATTTTTCTGATTCTTCACCTGTCTTTGTTCACACCATTGTCTCCCTGTCATAATCCATCTTCTTCCATCCCAGCATTGCAACACTCAAACCTACTTTGTAATCCAGTCTTGATTTTCCTGTCTCGTTTCTACTGGTCTGCCAGATGACAGCGTGGTAGTGATTTTTCTAAATGGTCTTCTTTGGCCCCAGATACTACACTGACCATCACTGCTGTCTACAACAATAGTGCCACATCATAATATTAACCATTTGTGTTACAATAACTATCTTGTTATGTCTTCTCCCTGATAAAATGAAAGTTAGGTGGAAGCAAGGACTCTTTCATGGTTTCATCTAAGATACACAGTAGGCTCTCAATAAAGTCTATTCCCTTCATTCTTCCAAGAAGATGAGAATCAAATCTGAGGCTATATTCAAGAGCATATTGCAAAGGAATGCTTCATCAGATTGTTTCCAAGCAACCCAAGAAAATACAGTCTTGGGAAAGTCTGACTCTTTTGATATAACAATAAGACACATGTTCCAAAAGACGATATACTTCAATAAATTGCCTACCAGCCCAGTGACAGGCATCAAAATGTTGCCATCAGATTTATGATTTTGAAACTCAACTACTCTACAAAAGCAAACATCTCTTCATTTCAATGTTATCACGCCAACAGAGAATTTCTCCTACAAGATAAGAAATATATAGAAAATACATGCAATAATGAAGGAAAAGAGTTATTAGAAAATAGAAATAAACATCAGGAAGAAAAAACATAGAACGAAAAATGAGTACACACACATGCACACGCATACCCACTCTCTCTCACACACACACACACACACACACACACACTTCATGAACAGTAAGACACGCTTACCTTCAGCCATCACAGAGACAGATAAACCAGGCCTGAATTATTCTACCTACAAACATCATGAGCTCAACTAAGTCAGCAACAGATGTTGCCTCATGCAACCAAGTGAAAGTCGTGTTAGGAAAGCTTGTCTTTGTTCAGTGGCCAGGTAAAGAGGACTTATTGCGCACCGTGCACTGACAATTAAGGTAAATCTCCAGCTGGGAGGTGGGGATCACGTATGTACAGGACAAATGCAAGTCATCTTCACCCCGACTGACTTTATCTGTCCTCGACATCTCAAGAGATGAAGGCTCTTTTTCACGCTGGACACATGGTGAGGAATGCTGGTGAGACGGAATATCTGCTCGTCACAGCCCAGACGGCTGTTTTGTGTGCTGTCCCTCAGCTTCACCTTCAGTTCACTGGCTCCTAGTTAAGGAGCAGGCAAGTTTTTGTCTTAAAATTATAGAGACTTTATTAGGAGAAACTACATGTTCAACATTAATCTGTATAAAACTGTTCCAAAATCAATTCAAAAAAATCTAAGAAACTTAACAGTCATTTTTATTTAACAATGCAATCTGCAATTTTTGTGAATCATTAGGTGTCAGTATATCTATAGATTGCTTAGATGAGGGAAAACCCAGAATCATACAGAGGTGAGTTTTCATCTTCCTTGTGATTCTTCTGTCAAGTCTGATAATTTCCAAAGAAGGGATCAAATTTTCCTTTGGTGAAACTATCTTAATATAATATTCAGTGAGCACAAATAGCAAAGGACAAAACTTTTCAGACTATAATTTTTCCCATGGGTTTTTGTGGATTGCATACTGAACAAAAAATAAAAAGATTTATCCTTGTAATTCAAAATGGCAACAGATAAAAAGTAGGATGAGATCTGAAACTCTCTTCTGTAAACAGTATTCAAAGACACATCTATAATTAGCAGCAGTTGGGCAGTCAAAGGCAGAAGATATTGACAGAACGAGAAATAGAAGGAGCCAGGATAACATCTTCTAACCACAAAGTGTTTTGTGGTGGAATGTTTATTAGGGGAAATAGTAAGCATGGGAGGTGAGTTCTTTCACACAAAGCAGGAGCATATTGCAAACCCTAAGTAAAGCTATAGAAGACCAATACTTGGTAATGTTTTGGTACCACACACTCCTTTAAGAAGATCATTGCCTTTGTTTTCTTATTCCCAGAAATACATATGCACAATCAGAAACTGTTCACAAAATTTGAGGAGACTCTCTAAGGCTCTTAAGTCTCCCCTTAGGACCCCCGCTCACTCCTCTCTCCAGTGGAAGCCTCTGCTTGAAAAGATCTTCATCTCAAACATGAGACTGCAGGGTATTTGGCAGAGCAGGGAGACTAGCAATTTGTCTAGCAATTGGAGGTATTTGTTGTTTTTTTTAATTTTCTTTTAACTTTTTATTTTTATTATTAGTTACATTTTATTAACTCTGTATCCCAGCTGTATCCTGCTCCCTCACTCCCTCCCAATCCCACCCTCCCTCCCTCTCTCATCTCCTCCCTGCCCCTTTCCAAGTCCCCTGATAGGGGAGGACCTCCTCCCCTTTCATCTAACCCTGTATTATCAGGTACCTTCAGGACTGGCTGCAAAGTCCTCCTCTGTGGCCTAGCAGAGTTGCTCCTCCCTTGGGGGGTGGGAAGGTCAAAGAGCCTGCCATTGAGTTCATGTCAGAAATAGTCCCTATTTCCCTTACTAGGGTAACCCACTTGGTTACTGAGCTACCACAGGCTACAACCGAGCAGAGGTTCTAGGTTATATCCATACATGGTCCTTGGTTTTAGAGAAACAGTCTCATATACAACCCCTGTGCCCAGATATATTTGGTCCTTGTGGAGCTCCTATCCTCTCCACATCATACTAACTCTCCCTTCTTTCATATGATTCCCTGCACTCTGCCAAAGGTTTGGTTATGAGTCTTAATATCTGCTTTGATACACTGTTATGTAGAGTCTTTCAGGGGCCCTCTGTAGTAGGCTCCTGTCCTGTTAATTGTTTTCTCCTACATCCAATGTCCATTCCATTTGTCTTTCTAAGTGAGGATTGATCATCTTACCCTGGGTCTTCTTTCTTGTTTATCTTCTTTAGGTGTATAGATTTCATTATATTTATCATATCTTATAGGTCTATATAAGTGAGCATAAACCATGTGTGTCTTTCTCCTTCTGGGATACATCTCTCAGAATGACCTTTTCTAGATCCCACCATTGCCTGCAAATTTCATGATTTCCTCATTTTTGATTGCTGAGTAGTATTCCATTGTGTAAAAATACTGCAATTTCTGTATCCATTCCTCTGTTGATGGACATCTGGGTTGCTTCCAGGTTCTGGCTATTACAAATAAAGCTGCTAAAAACATGGTTGAACAAATGTCCTTGTTGTGTTCTTGAGCAACTTTTGGATATATGCCTAGGAGGGGTATAGCTGGATCTTGAGGAAGCACTACTCCTAATTGTCTGAGAAAGTGCCAGATTGATTTCCAAAGTGGTTGTACCAGTTTACATTCCCACCAGCAGTGGAGGAGGGTTCCCCTTGCTCCACAACCTCTCCAGCATGTGTTGTCATTTGAGTTTTTGATCTTAGCCATTCTGATGGGTGTAAGGTGAAATCTCAGGGTCATTTTGATTTGCATCTCTCTGATGGCTAAGGATGTTAAGCATCTCTTTAAATGTTTCTCTGTCATTCTATATTCCTCTACAAAGAATTCTCTGTTTAGCTCTATACCTCATTTTTTAATTGGATTGCTTGATTTATTGCTTTTTAACTTCTTTAGTTCTTTATATATTCTGGATATCAGCCCTCTGTCAGATGTAGGGTTGGTGAAGATTCTTTCCCTATCTGTAGGCTGTCATTTTGTTCTGACAACAGTGTCTTTTGCTTTACAGAAGCTTTTCAGTTTCATGAGGTCCCATTTATTGATTATAATTGCAGGTATTTGGAAAGAAAAAAAAAAAACTACTGTTTCTATACCTGCTACCTGAGGGACAGACATATTACAAAATATCCTGCACAGATCCTGCCCAGAATGGCAAAGAAAAAAAATTCTAGTTCATGGGCAAATAAGCCATGATCTGTTGAACTTACATTGTAAAATACCATAGTTAAGCTAATGAGGAGTTGAAGGAAATTAATATTTATGAAGCACTTGGTATGCTAAACCCTCTATGAGGAGTTTTCAAACATTACCAATTAAATCTTGACAAAATCCTGAGAGGTAGTTTCTTGTTATTCCTTCTTAAAAACAAACACAGTAAGTAATGCCAAGAGAAGGAATGACTTGCCCAAGGTCACACTGCTGGTAGGTGACAAAAACTGGATTCTAATTCACGGCTTTCTAATTCCAAATTACGTCTCCACATATAGTCCCATCTCCACCTACTGTCCCTGTAATATGAATAAGAACCCCCTCTTTACAGTGCATTCCTAATTCAGCCCAGAGTCCCAAGCCCTCCCCACTCCAATCCCCAGAGCAAACCTCCACCCTCCGCCATCTGGACCACTCTAGAAGCTTCCTCTCCGGTGGCCCAGCTCTGCTTTGTCAGCATATGGTCTAGTCTCAACAGAGAGGTCCAAGTGATCATCCCATGGCACAGATCTTCTGCTCAAACCCTTCAGGGTCTCCCCAGGGTGCTCAGAATAAAGCCACAGCCTCACAGAAGCCTGAAAACCCAACCTGCACCAGGGCCCCCCCTACATCTCTGACCTGTCTGGGATCTCAACAAACCCGTCACATCCACCATTCTGATGCGACTGATACAACAGCCTCTTCAGGAACCTCTCGGCTTCTGCACTGTGTATGCCCTGTGCCTGCAAGCTTCTTCCCATCACAGACGGCCTCCCATCACTCAAGTCATTCTTCAGATGCCTCCTGCTCTCTGACATTTCTCCTCACACCAGGCTGTTTGTAATCACACACTGACCCTTGTGTTGGCATCTCCAGTTTCCCTGCCCTTCTTCATTTCTTTCCTGAAACACACCTTAGCCCTTGACATACTTTTCATGCTACTTAGGTTTTTTTTTTCCTTCTTGGGGAATAATTAGAGATATAAATAAATAAGCAAACCATACATTTGTATGAAATAGTTACATATGATTAAATGAAGGGCAGGAAAAGAAAAGACCTTCCCAGAGCTGTTCTAATACCAACCCAGAAAATATTGCTGTCAATGGAATTGTTAAAAGGTATTCCAGCCAAGGACCACTCACAGAGATAACCTAGAACCCCTTCACAGAGGTAGCTCATAGCAGTTCAGAGTCCAAGTGGGTTCCATAGTAATAGGAACAGGGACTGTCTCTGATATGAACTCAGTGGCTGGCTCTTTGCTCACCTCCCCCCTGAGAGGGAGCAGTCCCCTCAGGCTACAGAAGAAGACAATGCAGCCATTACTGATGAGACCTGATTAGACTAGGGTCAGAGGGAAGGAGAGGAGGACCTCCCTTTTCAGTGGACTGGGAGAAGGACAGGGATGGGGAAGAGGGAGGATGGAATTGGGAGGGGAGGATAGAGGGAGGTACTGGGGGGGATACAAAGTGAATAAACTGTAATTAATAAAAATAATTAAATTTAAAAAAGAAAAAAAAGGTATTCCAAGGGGAAAAAAAGACAAATAATGAGGAAATATATTTCAATCCTTCTAAAAGTCAGAAGCTTCATAGTCATAATTATCCAGCTCCTTTACCACAAGAGCACCTGGTGTTGCAAACTAAGGGTTCCTGGTAGGACCACTGAGGGTCACAGGTGTGCAAGCACCACACACAACTCCTGTTCCCCATGGGGACTTGAGCAGTAAACTAAAACACTGCTTTCCAGAAGAGCTGCACTGCAAGTAACAAGCAATAGAAAGGCAAAATGCAAATGTTTCAGAAGATTCTGCAGACTTTGCCTTCTTCCATTTTACAGTTTACAAACAGTTCTAATCTAGGGCTAAACACAGAATTTCAAGGAATTTTAAGTCCTCGTCTGGTTGAAAATAGGAAGTGGGTACATCAACCAGTCTCTGTCTCTCAGAAAGATATTCCCTGCTTCATAGACTATGTGATGGGTAACATACTTCTTTGTAACAAATGCTGTTTGAGTCATAGCAGGAGACAGAGGCCTAAAGGGTCAACATTTCAGGGAAAGGCTTTCTTGTATTCTGAAGCCACAGCCCAGTAGAGTTGGAAGGAATGGAACCCCGTGTCCTCGCTACAGCAATAAGAGAACTGACATTTGGGCCTGAGTAGTGACATACCCAAGGTCATACAATGATTGTGCCAGGATGAAAATAGTCGCCCAACTCCGAGTTCAATCATCTTTACAGGAGATCGCGGGTACTCAATAAACATTGGTTTCTTTTTCCCTAAATGTGTGGGAGGAAAGACAAAGAGAAAGGACAGTGTCATTTGTTACTGTTTGCTTGTCCTTTTTAATACAGACTTTAGAAAGACAGTGCCATTGTGGTGGTGTGTATTTTATTTCCTGGGAGCATGATGTGATCTTGGGTAAATGTGTTTTATGAAGAGATTTGTCCTGGGTACTTGGCAGATTTTACTGTAAATATTTTAACAGTTTCCTATTATTTAGCTATAAGATTAAATTTTTATCCTTGCCTACCCAGACTAAGTTCTGCAGATTATAAATGGTTTCATGAGTGAGTGCCTGCAACGGGAGTTGCAGCTTTCTTAATTAAAGAACACTGTGGAATACACAATAGACATACTACAATGCGCAGACCTCAAGAAGATAAGCCCGATGGCCATCCTAAGCTTCATGTGGGCCCACTAGTTAGGGGAGTGAGGGACATCTCTTGACACAGACTATGATGCCTGCTTCTTGATCACTTCCTCCAATGGGACTTCCCTACCAGGCCACAGGGGAGGAAAACAAACTCAGTCTTCATCTAATTAGATCTGCTGGGTGTCTATGGGGGCTCCCCTATCCTGAGAAAGAGGAGATGAAGGATGAGGGAGAAAAGGTGCCCCTCCCCCAGTCCACTGCTAGGGGAGGTCCTCCTCCCCTTCCTTTTGACCCTAGTCTATCAGGTCTCATCAGGACTGGCTGCATTGTCTTCCTTTGTGGCCTGGTAAGGCTGATCCCCCCTCAGGGAGAGGTGATCAAAGAATAGGCCAATCATGTTCATGTCAGAGTTAGTCCCTGTGCCCATTACTATGGAACCCCTCTTAAAAGTTAACAATCTTTTGATTTGACTTTATACTATCTGCTTTGTTTTTAATTTTTAACTGATTTAAGAGACAACTCAGAGGCTTTGTGGTGGCACACACTGGTAATCCCAGCACTCAGAAGGCAGAGGGAGGCAAATCTGAGTTCAAAACCAGCCTGGTCTACAGAGTGAGTTCCAGGACAGCCGGGGCTACACAGAGAAACCTTGTCTCAAAAGAAAAAAAAAAATGAGAGGGGCAGGGGGACTCAAAGCAAACAATTTATGAGAGTCATCCATCTCAAACACAGGAAGCTGAATGCTAGTTTTGCAGGACCTCTCTTGTTTTATTTTTTTTAATTTTTTATTTAACTTTTATTAATTACACTTTATTCATTTTGTATCCCCCCATAAGCCCCTCCCTCCTCCCCTCCTGGTCCCACCCTCCCTCACCTTTCTGCATGCATGCCCCTCCCCAAGTCCACTGATAGGGGAGGTTCTCCTCTCCTTTCTTCTGATCTTAGTCTATCAGATCTCATCAGGAGTGGCTGCATTGTCATCTTCTTTGGCCTGGTAAGGCTGCTCCCCCCTCATGGGGAGGTGATCAAAGATCAGGCCAATCAGTTCATGTCAGAGGCAGTCCCTGTTCGTTCCCATTACTAGGTAACCCACTTGGACGCTGAACTGCCTCTCTTTATCCCTAAGGGTGACTCTGATGTACATCCCAATTTAGAGTGAACCTGGTTACCTAAGACTGGAAGAGCCACATTGACTGCCAACTCTGGTGTTTGCGGGAGGTATAAACCAGGCTTCCCTGTGAGGCATTTTATTGATCAGGTTACTTGAAGCAGGAAGAACCACCCAAAATCTTGGTGGCACCTTCTGGTAAAAGGACATAGAAAAAGAAAACATTGCCCTCTGTCTTCTTGCCCTTACCCTAACTGACAAGTTCATCTACCCTGCCGCTGCAACAGCCTTTCATGAATACTGAAAGTTATTTCTTCAGGCTTCCAAAGAAGACTGAAGAACAGCTGGTCTCCAGGAACCTTTCAGGCCTTCAGTGTCAGATTTGGATTTCTGAAGCATCCAGCTTCATGGACTGAACAACTATCAGATTTTTGGCCTCTCTAGTGTGAAATAGATATTGTTAGACAAGCTGGGTGGTATCATATAAGCCAATAAAAAATCCTTTCATATAAGTATATATGTGTGTGTTCATGTGTATAAATGTTTATATACAAACATGTGTACATGTATAGACTTTTATGTCTATATATACAGATTTTATATGTGTGTGTGTGTAGCCACCTCCCAGAATATTCCCTTTATTTGTCACTCCTGTGTTATATGTAGCACACAATCACAGCAGCTAGAAGCAGTTCCCCTGGCAGATGTAGCAGAAAACATTTTCCCAGCCATGTTCCTCCTGAAACCCTACTCAGTGTCTCCCCTTGATCTGGTATCTGTGTCTTTGAGAGCCTTGGATGGGGTACCCCTTAAAGTCCCAAAGCTTGCTTGTGTTTATAAATCATCTCTTAATAGATGTTTGTCCCTAAAGCAGGGTAGGGATTTGGAACAGAACTGGAATATGGTGAATGCCACCCATTTTCTTCAGCAAGATAGGTGTGTTCCTCACCAGAAGCTACATTTCATGGAGAGAGTCAATGTCACTAAGTTTCTGCAAGAGACATCTTTGTCCAGTATTATATCAGTTTGGCATCTAACACTGCTACTAAGAAGCAAAAGAGAAAGTTCTTCCAGAACTGCCTCTACCAAGACATGCAATTATGTCTGGCTGTCATTCCTGCCAATCACTTCTGCCTCAGGGGAGCATAACAAAGCAAGATTACCTTAGCTCTGGAAGAGAATGACTCTATCCTTCTACCACAGAACAGGAAAGCTTAAAATATAGCTACAAATCTAAGCATAAACAATACTAACAAATAAATAAATTTTAAAAAATAGCTAAGAGGTTAAAACCTTCACGAGCGTTCACACTACTGAGGCACTGAACATATGCTCTGTGACACTGTTTGGGATAAAGAACAAAGCAACGTCAGAACAGCTCTCACCTATAGCTCTGTGTGATCTGAGTTTATGAGACAGGAGGTTCTTAACTTCAAGAAGGACAACAGTAAGATCAGACCCAAAAAAGTCCTTCCTGTTATCTGGTAATAGAATGTCATCTGTACCCCACCCCATTGCTCACCCCCACCTCATGCTTAGCAGACTATTTCTTATTTACTTTTTCAATTGGTGAAAAAGTAAGGTTTAGTTATGACACCTTCTGCATAGACATAATGTATTTTGCTCACATTCACCCCCAAATACCCTGCCTTGGTACCCTTCCTACCTCTCTCTCTCTCTTTAATTTCCACTGTACCTTCCATACAAAGGTTCCCTTTCTAGTTTTGCATCATATGTATAGACAGATAGATGCCTATAATTTAAATCAGGATTTGTCACATAATAAAGCCCATGTGATGCTTCTCTGAGTGAGTTTGGTTTCACTTAGCGTGATGATCTCAAAATCCATGTTTCTCTGCAAATGGCCTTATTTTGTTTTCTTTATTAGAGCTGATGACAGCAAGGTTCAAGCCTCTTAGCCCTGAGTGGAGGATACATTTCCTCATCCTGGTGACTTTCGTAAGAATGAAAGATACCTAATCTCTCTGAGCCTAGTTTTGAAATCCAGTCCCTAAACCCGAGACAAGGCAAACAGGGCCAGTCAAAACCCTGTTACCACTAGAATCACAATCCAAGGCTTTGAGAGGCACCGATGTATCCATCCTGTGCCCTGAGTAGTCTCTGTAACACTTCTGATAAGGACTTACCTTTTAAGATAAAACAATAAGATTCAGACTCTATTTTGATAATCCTCCCTTGGGAACTTTAAAAGTATTTGTTGAGACAGAGACTTGCCTCTTGGTATGATGTGGGCTCTTTATGAAACTGCTAAGAGGTGCAAAGATAAGAGGCTATTGCCTCCCTCATCCTGATTAATCTTTCATTGATTTATCTGATATACTCAATTAGAACTCAACAGTACTAATGCTAATCAATATGTCCTTCTCAGGAGAAAAAAAAATCAGGCTTTTCCTCGTATACGTGCTGGTTCCCCTTGTTGAAGTATTCATTGATGTTTTTAGACATCTACGTTTAAAAGCCTTTCAATCTTTATATTTTCTATGATCCCAGAAGCTAGCACTATACACAGATTTCCTTGAGATTCTGTCCTGCGCCATGTTTAGCCAGCATGCCTCAGCTGGAGGGGTTCACACCCTCAGCCTGGGCCTGAGGAGAAATGGTTAACAATTGGATCAGGAAGCCAGCCTCTCAGTACGGGTCTGAATAAAGATCTAGCCTGCGCTACATCCCAGGTGTGCACCTTGGTAGCCCTGTTAATGCATAGTTTACTTTCAGCTCTAGGGCAAAAAAAAAAAAAATTATTGGCCCACTGTACATTCTCCCTGTAAATCCCAGCCATGTTTCTCCAGACTCTTCACCTCCTTTCTCAAGAATTTCTAGTCTATGTGGGAAATAGTCTCCACTTAAAGATTATTTGTAAAATACCAGCACAGATAGGACTTGGTGCTTCAGTTAAAGCTCGTGTCTTATTAAATGGTAAGAGGTGAGAGCTAAGGCAGATCTAGGCAACACTGAAGGATTTAGAAAGAGTTTTTAAACCACTTGCCAGGGCTCTGGGATTCTCAGAGGAATTTTCCAGGTTTCCATAGTGGTGGGAGACCTGGAAGTGACTATCTCCCTGCTTCATCTCCTTTATACACTGGGCTTTCACTCAGATTTTACATTATAAAAAAAGCTTGTCATCAAAAAATTTTCTATATGAATTTCTTTAAAGGACCACTATGTCCTTTTGCCTTTTCAAATAATAAAAAATGGACTTGCTTACAAAACATTATCAGAAAATAACATTAGTAACTCTCCCCAGATGTGTCATTCTAAGACTCACTCTCAATAGTTGGCTTGCAGAGTAACTTCCCTCAAATCATATTTTTAATATTTTTTTATTTTTTATTAATCACAGGTTATGTACTTTGTGTCACAGCTACAGCCCCCTCCCTCATTCCCTCCGAATCCCACCCTTCCTCCCTCAACTCCTCCCTGCCCCTTTCCAAGGCCACTGCTAGAGGAGGTCCTCCTCCCCTTCCATCTGACCCTGGCTTATCAGGCATCTTCAAGACTGGCTGCAATGCCCTCCTCTGTGGCCTAGCAAGGCTCTTCCTCCCTCAGGGGTGGGCATAGGTCAAAGAGCCAGCCATTGAGTTCATGTCAGATATAGTCCCTGTTCCCCTTACTAAGGAACCCCACTTGGTTACTGAGCTACCATGGGTTACATCCAAGCAGGGGTTCTAGGTTATATCCATACATGGTCCTTGGTTAGAGAAACAGTCTCATAGAGGACCCCCGTACCCTGATATATTTTGTCTTTGTGGAGCTCCTATCCTCTCCCGGTCATACTAATTCCCCCTTTTATCATATGATTCCCTGCACTCTACCGAAGGTTTGGTTATGAGTCTCCTCATCTGCTTTGATACACTGCTAGGTAGAGTCTTTCAGAGGCCTTCTGCTGTAGGCTCCTGTCCTGTTACTTGTTTTCTGATACTTCCCATGTCCATCCCATTTGTCTTTCTAAGTGAGGATTGATCATCTTACCCCAGGTCCTCTTCTTGTTTATTATCTTCTTTAGGTGCACATATTTCAGTATGTTTCTCCTATCTTATAGGTCTATATAAGTGAGTATATACCGTGTGTGTCTTTCTGCTCCTGGGATGATCTTTTCTAGATCCCACCATTTGCCTGCAAATTTCATGATTTCCTTGTTTTTAATTGCTGAGTTGTATTAACACATGCTAGAGAGGTTGTGGAGAAAGGGAAACCCTCCTCCATTGCTGGTGGGAATGTAAATTTGTCCAACCACTTTGGAAATCAATCTGGTGTTTTCTCAGACAATTAGAAATAGTGCTTCCTCAAGATCCAGATATACCACTCCTAGGCATACATCCAAAAGATGCTCAAGTACACAACAAGGACATTTGCTCAACCATGTTTGTAGCAGCTTTATTTGTAAAAACCAGAACCTGGAAACAACCCAGATGTCCATCAACAGAGGCATGGATACAGAAATTGTGGTACTTTTACACAATGGAATACTACTCAGCAATTAAAAACAAGGAAATCATGAAATTTCCCTCAGCTCTTACTTGGGCACAAACATGCTTTCAAAGATGCTGTGATTTAACATTACACCATGGCCTTTATCATGGCATCAGTATAAGCCATTCCAGTGTGACAGACATTTCTGTCTTACTGTGAAGCTGCTATTAACTGGATGCTTGATATTCCTTACCATAAGATCCATGTAAAGGTACCAGGCACAGTGGCACATGCCTGCAATCCCAGTGCTCAGAAGGCAGAAGTACGTGGATCATTGAGAGTTTGAGGCCAGCCTGATCTACAAAGCATAGTCCAGGACAACCACGGCTACACAGAGAAACCCTGTCATTAAAAATAATAATAATAATAATAATAATAATAATAATAATAATAATAATAATAA
>NW_026591816.1:2748398-2811911 GCF_907164565.1 Psammomys obesus | reverse complement strand
AATAATAATAATAATAATAATAATAATAATAATAATAATAATAATAAATCTGTGATGACATCTCCTCACAGCCAAGGGCTAGAAAAAAACTTTAGCTTCACATTGATTTTTTTTTTCAGAGATAAGGCACAGTAGACCAGGCTGGCCTCCAAGTCATAGAGATCCAGCTGCCTCTGCCTCCCTGATTACTGAAATCACATGCGTGTACCACCACGTTCATCATTTTTAAGATATTTAGGAACATGTAATTCCCTGGGTTTGCTAGAGCTTCCAGTAAACTAAGAGTTAAATTTAGTGTTTCAGTCAGGAGGGAAGATCTATATTCAGATGCTGTGTTTTCTGACCCAATTATCACCCATGCCTCCTTTAATTCTGCCAAGATTAATTGAGTCTTTAAGTGCTAAGCACTGTGATAAGTACCAAGAGCGTAAAGATTATTTACACATGACACTTTCCCTCAGAGACCTCGGTCAAACGGCGCTTGTCTTTTTAGTTTATTCTTATGATTTTTCTGCATACAAATTGTTGTGTGTAGTTTAATCTACTTTTGAAAACATTAGTGTTTTGTGGAAATAGAAGACAGAGACTTTCCCAAAAGGTAGGACACTAGCAGTAAATTGTTCTCTCCTAGCCTTCTGCGTCTTCTCACAGAATCAGATTAATTTAGGCCTGGCTTGATCATGTTACTGGTTTTCTCTTCAAAAAGGATAATTGCTACAATCGCACACTCTGGCCTTAAAGTAGAAAAACTGAAATAAATCAAATCTCGATGGGAAGAATGTAGCACCTCCCTCAATGCGGGGAGACCCTTCCCAGGCACTCCCACAGACTGAAGGACTTCTTGTTTCAGAAAAACTAATGAACAAACAGAGGTGGTCTCAGTACTACTTGTACCTATCTGGGACAAACACGGCCAGCATGTTAGTTACTGGTGTCACTTCCCATCACCACCACAGCCAAACAGGCACACAGGATCATTCTGCACTTTCTAATTTATAGCTTCCGATGTGCTCCCAATCTGATGGCTGTAGCTAGGAAGGTTTCCAAGCTCCCTTGAAATGAAGGCTAGCTTCATATATTAGGGCAGCAAGGTATTTATCTCATCATTCACCGGAGTGAGAACAAGCCAAATCCAAGGTTCATCCAACAGCCTGTCAGGAACTGTGGTAGTGTGAATAAAAATGCCCTGCACAGGCTCATAGGCAGTGACACTATTACAAGTGTGGCCTTGCTGGAGGAAGTGTGTCACTATGGGTGGGCTTTGTGGTCTCAGATGCTCAAGCCTGGCTTAACGGTTCACTCTCTCTTCCTGCTGCCTGCCGATCCAAATTAGATCTCTCAGCTCCTCTGAGCACCATGTCTGCCTGCATGCTGCCATGCTTCCAGCTATGATGACAATCGACTAAACCTCTGAACTGTGAGCCATCCCCAACTAAATGTTTTCCTTCATAGGAGTTGCTGTGGTCGTGGTGGCTCTTCACAGCAACAGAAACCCTGAGACAGCACCCACCTTGCTGGCTTGGCCTTGGTGCACACTACAGCGTGTCCTGAAAGCCCCACCCTGGTACTGACTGTCTATCCATCACTGGTGTACTCCTCTCACTAGCTGCTTGCCATTTACAGCTTAGCTAAAGTCCTTCTCCAGAGACGGAGATGGTTCTTGGATTTTCAATTGCTCAGAAGCCTGAAAAGTGTCACTTTAGAAAGGCAAGCCTTCTCTAAGTGCAGGTGAATGCTCACAATGACAACGCATACGGCCTATGTGTAACATCCACTGTTTATAAAGTTATTTAGCATCATATGCAAAAGGCTCAGTACTTTGTTCAACTTTATTGGTAATTTAATAACAATTATACAGTCATTGAGAGGAAAATCTTCCTGTTGGCTCATTCTGATTTCAACTGTAATTTTCCTAGCCAGAAATGTTAGCAAGCTTATTTCCTTCTGCTTCAGATTTGTGTGTGCTACATACAATAGAAATCTCTATTCCACACTCTCCCTCATCCACGAGGACTTCTATACCATACAGCAGACTAGACTGTATCATTTAGGGAGGCATGTTTATGAGGTTAGGGTACTAACAGGACTCAGAGAATCAATTCTTCAGTTACGTTTCATTTGCCTATCAGTTATAGTTACTCAGTGAATTAGTGAAACAAAGTAACATTAGCCTTTAGATGTTTATGGTTCTAGGGAGGAGTGGGAAACACAACACAAGCGTGCAGCGCAAATTATTTTCAATAAAGCAGACATTTCTGACTTAGTGCCTCCCCCTGGAGCAGCAAGTCTATCTACAAAACACACAGCAGAACCGTGGTGTTTTGAAAAACGTGTAAGCACCCTTACACTACAGTCACCTAGACGAGGGAGAGAATGGTGTCTGGAAGGTTCTTCCTGCCACAACCACTACAGAGCATGGTTAATTACATTCATGGCCTCGGATACCAATTTGTATACATAGGGAACAATGCAGTAAAAACGGAATTATTTCCTGAAAACAACTGAAATACGGACTGAGCTCAGCTCCACATAGGTAAAGCAGCTAAGCAGTAACACACACACACACACACACACACTCACACACACACACACACACACACGAGAGAGAGAGAGAGAGAGAGAGAGAGAAACACACTACTGACATTCCCCAAGCTGAAGATTCACACTTGACCCAAATAATACCACTAACATATGCTGTCTCTTTCAGCCATCTAGAGATTTTTTTTTTTTAACTTTTTTATGAGTTGATAGTCTGTAACATAAAAGGGTCCCAAACTTGGAAACTTTGGAACCCAAAATTGCTTAATGTGGGCCTGAAGACAGATAAGAACATTCTGATAATGCTCTCTGGTGCATGTTGCTACATCTCCTGTTAAAAGATGTGTTGTTTTATTCTGACACTCAGGCTCTCTCGCCAACAGACATGAAGCACAGGGCTCAGAAAGGGGCAGGGAATAATTTTAGCCTAGTGTACACAGCTGCAGCCACTCGCAGGGTAATTGCTTTTGCCCAAATCACCAGCATAATTGTGGCTCTACAGACATAAATTTAAAAGCCGTTGAAGTGTCAAATTATATTCTAACAATAGAGCCAGTTCCCCAGAAATATTCATGTTTTAATTTTGATCAATCTCCAAAATTGGGTTGAACCCTTGCTATAGCAAAAAAATAAAATAAAAAAGTCAAAGTGTGGTGACACATTGATGCCCGGCATGACGGAGGGATGCTGACTGCATACACCGCCAAGCTCTAAGATTTCATGATGAAATAATCTGCTAATAATTCTAGCACCACATCTCACTTCGCTGTTGCAGTAAGCTAAACTCAGTAACTTGTTACAACTAATGAATACAACGTTTGACTTTTTACTGCTGAAAACAGAAGTCTGGAGTTTGAAGGGAGAAGGCTGCTTCTGCCGAAGAGTTAGTGGCGACTGTCCAAAGCAAGCTTCATCTTCAACACAGCATGGTTGCTCTGCTGACCCTGTCACGTGTTTGCCACACAGATTTCTCATCTATAACATTATTGTTTCAAGTGACAGTGAGGAATCGATAGATGAGAAATCGTGGTCAATGCTCTGAAAAACATTTCAATCCTACTCGAAAAAAATCCCTGAAACCAAAAAGAGGAATATATAAACAAAATGCTAAACTAATTATGTGATACAAGAAATATGACATAGTAAAAATGAATGCTAAGTACGGAATCAAAAAGTTTACTAAGTGCCAAGCACTGTCACTTGTATATTGTATGCTCTAGATAAAATCACTGAAATTCTAACATAAAATACAAATAAAACATTCTATAGAGTAATAGTTTGCATAGTGTGGTGGTTTGGATGGGAATAGCCCCCATGGGCTCCTATGTTTGAATACGTGGTCCTGAATTGATGGGCCTTTGGGAAAGCATTACAAGGTGTGGCCTTGTTGAAGGAGGCCTGTCACTGGGATGGGCCTGAGGTTTTAAAAAGCCTCCCACAACCCCCAGTGTGCTCTCTCTGCCCTTGCTTGCACTTGGAGATGTGAGCCGCCATGTTCCTGTTCCGTGCTTTCACTCCACCATCCTCAGCCTTAACCCTCTGACACCTTGAGCCCAGTTAAATTTCTTTTATGAATTTCTTAAGTCATGGTGTTTTATCAGAACATAAAAAAATAGCACATGTAAACAGGCAAAGGTAAGGATTATTGATTTCCACACAGAAAGTCCCGGAGGCACTGGGGGTGTAGCTCAGTTGTTGGAATGCTTGTCTGGTGTGCACAAACTCTTGGGTTCTGTCCCCAGCAACTCATGACCTAGGCACAGTGATGCAGACCTGTATCCTCAGCACTAGGGAGTTAGAGGCAGGAAGATCAAAAGCTCAAAATCATCCTTGGTTAGAAGGCAAGTTCAAGGTCAGTGTGAACTACATAAAAACCTGTCCAAAGGTGAGGGGAGCAGGGGCTGTCTCTGACATAATCTCAGTTGCCTGCTCTTTGACCACTTCCCCTTGGAAGTGTGGCCTTGACTGAACTCAGAAGAAGAGGATCCAAGCAGTCCTCTTTAGACTTGACAGGCTAGAGTCAGATGGCAGGGAAGGAGAATTCCCCATTTCAGTGGACGAGGGAAAGGGGATAGGGGGAAGAGGGAGGAAGGGTAGGACCAGGAGAAGATGAGGGAGTGGGCTACAGTTGGAATATAAAATGAATAAATTGTAAAAAAAAAAAATTTTTAATTAATTAAATTCAAAAAAAATCACAAAAAAAAAAAACAGGCTAAGAGTAAGAAGTTATTGGACTTGTTTTGGTAGTTGAAGGATTCATGCTATACGATTTCACGACTGTGGGTGTCTTGGATTTTCTGGGTGATAGTGCAAATCTAAATCAGAGTTAGCCTCAGTTAATGTAGCCGCAGTAAAAGGGGAAAGGGAGTTGAGGGTGAAATAGAAATGTTCTTGTACCGTGCGAGAAAACAAGTGAGGCCTCTGTCTTCAAGCCACTTGTCTAGGATGACACAACAAGTTCCCTCTGTTACCAACAAGCATGTATCACCTAACATGAGTTTATCTTGGGCAATAAATAAACACTTGTACCTCACGCACATGTACACATATACTCATAGGAATCGAATGAGGAGACTAAACTTACCTCTCATTTGTATCTTAGAGTATGTAAATTTAAAACACAAGGGTATAGTATATAATGTTCCAACAACGTTTTACTTTTTACCTTGCTTCTTTATATAATTCTATAATTTACCTTTGTTGACTCATTTTTGCCTTAAAATTTGTCCTCTGTACCTTTAGACTTCATTTTCATGTGATGATATTAAATCATAATTATGCACTGAATTTAAATGCTTTGGAGTACTGTGCCCTTCTCTGAAAAAAATAAAGGTGGGATAATTATAAAAGATCATAAGCACATTTTTTTAAATTTATCACCATGTAACAAGCTTGTCACTTTTTTCTTTTATGAAATCTATGAATTTTTTTTTCATGTAACAGAAAATGATTTGTAAAAGAAATGATTTTTTTAAATTAAAAAAAGTCAATTCAGGAAAGAAGAAGCTACAAAAATATTCTGTCTCGGTGACAATATAATTACAGTGCACTAGGAAGAAGCAGTTACCACAGTGATCTCATTTTTATTGAATAGCAGAGAACATACGACATTAAAATGCAATTTGAACATATGTGGGGTACAGCAGTCAGCGATATTATGCATCAGATTGTTGGGAAAACATCTGCAGACACCGCACCTCCAGCTGCCCTTCCTGACGGAGGAGACCCTCTGCCATCAAGCCGGCACTCAGCAGGCCATCCCTCAGCGAGCTATGCAGTCCGCTTCTACCACAGACTGCCACGCTCATGGTCCCTCTCCACTTTACATGTAGCTGTTTCCTTAGGATCGTGGTGCTGTCCAAGTGTCAGTTCCTCCTAGATGGCCTCTCTGACCATCCTGAGAACAGCCGGCCCTGAAGGACCCACTTACCATACTTGCACATTGATGTCTTTGAAGCCTTTGCCATTTCCTGGCACTTGACATACTTAATTTGTTTCACCTTAGCTTTTGTGCTGGTATAGAATATAAACATTTCAGAGAAAACGAGGACTCTGTCTGCCTTGGTCACTGCCCTGTCTCTCAACACTTGGAATGTCATGAAGTATTCCACGTGTATTTGTCTATTTGTTGAGTGATAACTGCATACGAGTGTGAGGGAGTGTGTGCGTGTGTGCTTGTGTGATGATTGAGCAACTGTGATGGTATTATAGGATAAACTCATGTTCCCTACAAGCTTTTCTGGAAAATATTAATACAGCCATGATTTATCTCAAATGAATTCTTTAAGCTACAACTATCATTGTAATTTAAGTAAATAGAAATGGACAAATAGCAGGTCTCTGTATTATTTACATTACCTTTAAATGTGACACCATAAGAAGAGATTATTTGCAAATGGCTGAATTGCTGCTGTGGTCATCTGAATGAACATGGCCCTCACAGGCTCATAGAGAGTTGCCTTATTTGCCAAGACTAGGACATATGACCTTGTTGGAGTAGGTGTGGCCTGGTTAGAAAAAGTGTGTCACTGAATTGAGGGCCTTGAAGTTTCAGAAGCTCAAGCCAGGCCCAGTGGCTAACTCTCTCTTCCTGCTGCCTGCTGATCCAGATGTAAAGCTCTCAGCTCCCTCTCCAGCTCCATGTCTGCCTGTGTGCCACCACGCCTCTCACCACGGTCATAACAGGCTAAAGCTCTGAAACTGTAAGGCAGCCCCAGTTAAATGTTTCTCTCTGTGAGAGCTTCCATGGTCATGATGTCTCTTCACAGAGATGGAACACTGGCTAAGACAGAAGTATATAGGTGTCTATAATAGGTAATGCCTCAAATCAGGAATATAATTATTCCTCACATGATATTTCATGAAAAGATAATATTATCATAGGACCAGTATATAAAAAAAAAAATTCCAAATACCTTCAGAAAAAAAAAAGGTAAAACCCAGTACAGACTCTCTTTTGGTGAGTTTTCTATAATCTATTAGCATATAAGAAGACGTTCCTCCAGATGTTACTATTAGAAACAGTATGTGGCAGTTTTCTCAGACTCACATACTAAGTCATCTGGACCAAGGACTCAAACCACTGTGATCACTTAAATCTGTGTCTTGCATTTTAAGACAGGCCTCTGTCTTGTTCTAACGCAACCCGTCATACCTATCACAGTTACTAACACACAGCTGAGAAAATTTAACTGGCCTGTTTTGGATATATTTTTTTATATTTTTTTTCTACCACCATCTTTAGTTTTGAAGACAGAATAAAGGTAAAGTATTCACTTAAAAACAAAGTGGGATATTGATCCTTTCAATTATCATCATTTATCATCAGGTAAACAAAATACCCATACAAATGATGAGAGAAAGATATCTGATATCAGGTAGCATTCAACTCCTTCTCTAACTTATTTGAGCAAAGAAAAGAAAATGACACTTTTATTTAAAGCATTGTGGTTTGGAAGAAAAGGACAGCAACTCCTATTATACAACTATGATGAGCAAATGCTTACCATCCCTGCCTTTTCAGTTGTACTTATGAATGACATGGTACGGTGCGTAAGTTTGGGAGACGTATGTAATGTGTATGGCCAAATCAGAGAGTTAGCATTTCCATCTCCTCTGGTAACTAAATTCTAAAATCAACACCAAGTTCTAGAACCTTCATGAAACCCAGGCTTTTGCGAGGAAACAGTCTCTTCCTGTCCCATAGTAACCTGACATGATACTGAGAAACGCTTCTGTAAACATGTTAGCTGAGGCAAAAGACAGCTTGTAAAAACTCAGGTTGTCTCCATAAAGCAGTGCTTCATGTAGCGCTGCTGTTGATCCCTCCCCAAAGGGTGGATGCAGGGGAGAATACAACGAAAACAAATAAGCATCAAAGGTTTGTAATAACTCTGAGGAGACTAACATTCAGTGTAATGACCATTAATAAAAATACCCACCCTCATTACCATCAGAACTGCCACAGTAAACTGAGCACACTATGGTGAATTAACGAGCACTGTAAAATTTCTAAGTGTCTTGTAGGGTACATTTCCCCCACTTAAGAATTATAACTCAGAAAAAAATAGCATTCTAAAAGGAACACTTTCGTCCTCTGAGTGTCAGCACTCCAAGTTGTTTTAATGCAAAACCGCAATAAACATTTTTATGGCAGAATCTAAATAATAGCCTGGCGTTTTCTAATAAGTCTCAGCTTTTAAATGAGGCTCAGTCGAATCACAGTAAAGTCACGGCGAGAGCAGCTTGGCATTCCTCGAATGACCACACTGCGTGTCTTTCTGCGTCCTTGGGCACCTGCTGCGGGGGCTCACGCCGTCAAGCCTCCCTTTACCTCTCTACTCTCATCTCTGGCTTTCATCTCAAGGAATAAAGAAAAGGAGCTGGAGAGATGCATCTATGGCTAAGAATGTTCACTGTTCTTCCAGGTCCCAGGACCCACACCAAAAACTCACAACTGCTTCTAACACCAGCTCCACCAGGACATCCAATACCTCTGGTCTCTAGGAACATCTGTTCCCACATGCACATATCCCCATGCAAATACACATAAGTTAAAATAATGATGAAAATCAAGAATAAAAGAGAAATAAGGAATGGACATTCTCTGTTACAGGCAACATGGTTTTAGAGAGATTAGACGGGCAAAATAAGTGTTTAGGGTGTATCTTAAGTCTTTTATTGCTTTTTTAATTTTGTGTAGATGTGTGCACATGCTCACAAAGTGTGTATGTGTGTTTGTGCACATGTACGCTTGAAAACCAAGTCTTCTATCACCCTCCACCTATTTTGTGAGACAGAGCCTCTCTCTGAACCTGAAGATCACCACTTCAATAGGCTATCCAACCACAGAACCAACAGGACCTGCCTGTCTCCATTTCCCAACACTAGGATCATAGGCATGCACCAATAAATCCAGCTTTTATGTGGGTGCTGGGGATCCAAGCTGAGGTCCTCATGTTTCTGCAGCTGGCACTTTACTGAGCCCATCTCCAAGGCCCAAAGGCCCTTCATGCAGCTGCTTTTTCCCAGACTGGAAGTGTCCTTCTAAGGCTTTTTTCTCCCTCTAATGGCTGCTGGTTCTCTACAGAGGATTAGGTCCCAAAAGTAAAATAAAAAGTGAATATGTCTGTGAGCATTCATCTAGGCAGCTGACAGGAATTTTTCTTCCTAATGTGGCCTCCTGAGGGGATTTTAGGAATACTGGGGTGGTGTCCCCCTTGGGTCCTCAGAGTGTTCTCTTCATGGCACTATTGCAGGCACTGGCCACCTTCCAATTCCATGGTTTCTCCTAATGAACTGTGATCTCTCAGCATTCACCTTTCCACCACAGCCCCAGCACAGAGTCTGTGTTGTGATAAATAATTATTGGAGAAATGTTGCTTAAAATGAAGGAATCAAAAATCGGTTCCTCTTTGCCTGCCCTTCAGGGACTCCAGGTCACGCCAAGGTGAAGCACATATGAGGTTTAGTGTATGTCAGAAACTAAAGTGCCCTGGGGAAAGTGAAGCAGGCACTTTTCAATCTTTTTAATTTTTGAGATTATACTATCATTCCCCCATCTTTTCCCTGCTTCCAAACCCTCCCATACACTCCATCTTATTCTCTTTGTATTTTACGTCCTCTTTTCACATTAACTGTCATTACATGCAAATACATATAAACATATTCATAAATCCAACCTGCTCAGTCTGTATAAAGTTACATGTATGCGCATTTTCAGAGCCGACCACTTGGCATTTGATAACCACTTGGTGAAGACAGTTTCTCGTGCTCTCAGCATTCCTTTGCCGCCTGCAGTTCTTTACGTAGAACTAAAACCTCGGGAGCTTTCCATTTTCACTCCTGCATGTCAACTGCTGTTGCCCTTGTGAAGCTCATGTTTAAGCAGTCACATCGGTAAGACTCTATGGGTGTAGCTTCTGACAATCGGAGGAGACACAGTCTCCCAGCAAACGCCCTGACGCTCTGGTTCCTACAGTACTTCTGCCCTTCTTCCACAGTGATCCCTCTGCCTTATGTTTGGGACTTGTAGATGTATCAGTGCGACTGGGTTCCTCAACTCTGCATTTTGATTAGTTGTGGTTTTCCGTGATGGTCTCTGTCTGTTGCAAAGAGTAGTTCTCTTGTTGAGAGGTAAAGACTACACTTATCTGTTGGTATAAAACAAATACTTAGAATATAGTCAGAGATTATGCTGGTTTGGTAAAATGGAGCTTAGAGTTTCCTGCAAGATCCCTGACAGAATGGGAAGCTGCTAGGTTTCCAGTACAAGGTATGACTTCCCTCTTGTTAAATGGGCCCTGTGTCCAATTAGGTATTGGGTACTGCCAAGATACGTGTGCCTCTACTCCTCCCTTAAGGTTATCGTGCCGTGCTGGTCTGCTGATGTGGCTCATAGGCACTGTAGCTGAGTAGGTCTGTAGGTTACTTCCTTCTTTCGGAAGCTGGCATGGTGCCTACTGGTGCCATGAAAGCTAACGCTCATGGAGGAGGCACGCAGGTCAGTTCCAGCCTGGAGACTTCTGGGCCCTGTATGCAGATGGTGCTTTCAGCAGTAGGGACTTACCTCACCAGTGAGGGGAGGGACACCAAGTGCAATGGCAATAACCAGGAAAACAGGCTTGCAATGCTGGTTCCTGCCTCTCAGTTGGATCAGCTGTCAGTCCTCATGTACATGGGACAAGTCTGGCTCCTGCAGCTCTAATCCTGGCCGACTCCTGTTACCTGAGAGAGCATCTACAGCCGGGACTGATGCTCCTGGGGAGGAACTGTAATGACAAACACAGATCCTAAGAGCTTCACTCTTACTGTTGAAAGTAAGCGAAGCAACAATACCCATCAAAATCTTTTTTAAGACTGTTTATGGAAGAAAAGACGATTACAAATACTGTTCCCATCTCTTTAAAATGTATAATTCATTCTTTTTATGGCGAAATGACTCTTGTGTTAGTTTTGAGACCAGGAATGTTTCTACTGAGGGTCTAGAAACTACTTCCTATAAATATACTCTCCATGGAGAATAAAATTCTTATCTGTCAGTTTATGAAGAAGGGTGGGAGCCTATTTCTTGCTCTAAGTTATAAAACTACTTAATTATTTTAAAAATATGAAAGGCATCTCTTTCACTGAGACAAAGGCAAGTAGCTATCACAAACTGTGACTGCAACTACAAGATCCCCTTAAGATGAAGTATCCACAGCAATGACATTACATCTTCCTGTCTGAGCACTAGTTCTGGTTTATTCTAAACATGTGTGCATGAGGCTGTGGAGACAGCTCAGTTTGTAAAGTTCTTGCCATACAAGTGTGAAAACCAGACTTCAGACACCCTCCCCCAGTACCCAGGTAAAAACTGGGGCACAGCAGCACCCTTCTACACACCTAGTGTTAAGACAGCAGACAAGTGGATCCCTAGGGCTTGCAGGCTCACAGTCAAGTCAAATCAATGCTATCAGGTTCAAAGACAGACCTCTGACTCAAAATATAAGGCAGGTAATACTGGAAAACCTCACCCAGGGTTGACCTATAGCTTCTACTAGTACCCATGTGTGTATGTACGTGCACATCGACCCCACACTGACACCCAAGCATGTGTGTAACGAGTTGTACTGATTGACATCTAAAAGTGAGATCTTTCGGTCTTCATAATCTCTTGGCAGATTTCTTATAATATTCATCATTGGAATTCAGCATTTATTTTGTTGTGGAACTTTTTCTTTCCCAATTATATTTCTGTGGAGGCTTTATTTTTAATGACACTTTTCCAACAGCATCCTAGGTGAAGTCTATACATGGACACATAGTTAATGATGGATTGTTACATTATAAAAAAAAAAAAAAAAAACAGATCCTGAAGGAGGAGGGTAACAAGAAGTAGGGGAAGATCTGGGAGAAGTTAAAGGGCATATTCACAATAAATATGAACAAAATACATTGTACGAAATTTTAAAGAATTTATTAACATATTTTTAAAACATGAATACATCCTATATTAGGCTTGCTCCAGCTGCCAACAAATCTATCTTGTCCAATTCTTTGATATTTCTTGAGCTACAGAATTATAATTTGAAAGGAATTTAGATCACTAAAAGGTCAGCCTTGAGGACTCTGTATCTGCTATATAAACGTGTCTATGAGCAATTCACCAAAGTAAAAGAGTTCAGCTTATGTTCAAGAACTTCCAGGGTCATGGGCAAAATGCCACTATGGTCTGAAAGGTAAGATTTCTCCAAGGGCAAAAACAAAAGTGGTATTGTAGGTAATTGTGTGGGAACAAAGTACAAATTGGGGGAAATAATGGATGTTTGGAGGCCGAGCACTCTAACCGCAATGTCGCGTGGACACGCTCAGTCATGGAAGTTAGGACCAACCTGAGAGACAAAGACATGGATGCCAAGCCCCTCGGCCTGGATACCAAGCACCCTATTACTCTGCCCACCTCTGGAGGGAGCAATGTGTGACTTAACAGATCTGAGTTATCTGTAGGAGTATGTTAATGCCATGCTTTCTTTTCAAGTCTGTAGAAATGAGCCTTAATTCTAGGCGGAATCTACAAATATGTCACAACTTTCCTTTCTTCTTAGGAGATGGCTTTTCAGTCTGACCATATTTTCCATCTTAGCTTCAAAATTTTGGGTATCGTTCCTAAGATGGCACGGCTTTTAAAAGAACTGTTGTTTTATTCTCAACTCCTTGTGTTTTAGGTCAGAATTAACCACTGTTAAGGCTTTCATTACTGCTATCTTCTGCAGTTGCTAAGGCAAGTGGCTTTACTTTTTCTTTGACCTTCCTTCTCATCTTCAAAGAGATAACTGACCTATTTAAAGATGATTTGTTGAAACCATGTAAGCAAGAGGTCATAGATGTCCTCTTTCATTTATAAGATCTGTATATTTAGAGGAAGGCTGTTATTTAAATACAGAAACTATACCAGTTTGCCTTCACATAATATAAATCCCCCATGGACTTAACATAACTTCAATGCACATTTTAAAAAACTGGACAAAGTGAAGAAAGGTCATCAACAACAACCATTTTTATTGATAGATGTTGCTTCTCTTGATGTGTATGTTAAAACAAAAATTTCCTCAATTTTGGGGGAGCTGAGAAAAATTTTATGCGGTGACATTTTAAGATCTTTGCCAGAGCCTCATTCAATGGATTTTTATCTCAACAGATACTGGTATAACCGTAGCTGAAATCTAATTTATTTTTGGAAGACAGAGAAAATGAAAATGTTATTGATATTCTTATTTCAGGCAATCAAAGAGAGTAGAACAAGAACTCTAGCATTTGATTTGTTTTTTACTAGTATGATTCAAAGAACATCTGCGTGTATGCCACGGATCCTGCCACAGAGGGTTGTATCTTAGAAATTTCAATAAAACCTGAGTCTATTGATCTGAAATTTGGTAAACTTGAAGGTAATGAAGGGCAGCCAAATTTCCCTTAAATATTCAACAGTTCTCTCCTCTCCTCAATCCCCTCTCTTGTCTCCTCCTTTCCTCTCCTGTACTTTCTTCCCTTTCCTTTCCTCTTCTCCTATCTCTCTCCCTCTCAGTATTGAACCTTGTTGTTACTCAAGAACTTAAATCGTTTCTGTTCTCAGGACATCCCTGCACTGGAATCTACTGACAAAAGCCAGCTGGGCTAAATGAGACACTGAGTTCCATTTAAAGTAGTCTTTCCTGTACAGCCTTAATGAATGTAGCTCTTTCTAGTAAAGGAAATACAGCTAAACAGTGCCAACACTGCTTCCCCCGGGTATCAAATCCAGCCAGGGTTCAGGCTCTACATATTAAAATACATGTGAATCACTCAAGATGTAAGATATTCATTTTCTATTCCACACAACAATTAATCAAAGTAGAAAACGTTGACATAATCTCTGTTAATTCAGAACAGCTCTCAATTAGGCGTGCATCTGAGGCATCCCAGAATAAATCAGAAAACTGTAGAACAGACATGAAAGATCACAAAAGGGACAGAACAGGCACAGCAATTAGCACAAGGCCTCACACAAAGGCGCCACAAAGGCGCCACAGGCCACAGGTAGCCTAATAATTAGTAGCAGAATCACAATAAAGAGCGGTGGCCAAGCACAGGCTTCCCCAACAGGCCATTCTACAAGCGAAGCCTGGAGCAGTTAACACATTTTCCCTAGTTCCAAAGCAGGGCAGTGGCAGAGCTGACCCAGAGTGGGGTTTTTCTGTTCCTCTAATGACATGTTCCTGGAAACTTGGGAGAAATGCTGCCACAAAACAGTTTCAAAATCATGGTGGCTAATTTTGTCCTATAAACTCACCCCCAGACAAGAGTGAGAGCACCCCTCTATTTTCAGGTGCCGGCACCTCTTAGCTCCTCTTCTGACCCACTTATAATTGGCTCAGAACCCAGTAGAGCTTGGCTTAGTTCTCTCCTTCTAACCTGTTTCATTGAACAGAATTGCCTACAGGGTTCTCTCACTGGACAAAATCACATCTAGCCAACTCTTGCCTAAAGAAGACTTTGTCCTTCACTGGTTTCTTTGTCTTGGTCCTTGACCCCACAGCCTGGAACCTTCCAAGGCTCAACCCTGGAATCTCTGTACTTTGTCCTTCCTCAACACGTGTTCTCCACTAAGGTCAGTGTGCGAATACTGTCTAAATCCGTATCTTTGACCCTAATCTTTTCTGCTATCTCCCAATAAAGTGTCAGTTTCCAATAGATGTTACTGCATAGATACTGCAATATTATCTTAAAATTACAGCGTCCAGAGTTAGAGCCCTAGATTGCTCAGAAAGGGGGCTGGAAAGATTCTAGGAGCCAGAGGTTCAGGGAGTTTGCTGTGAGATTGTGTCTCTTACTAACGTCAGAAGTTATACCCATAGTCTCCCAACATGACTACTTGAACATGAGTTTAACAAGAGCAATAGCACTAGACATGCCAGTGTGGCCAGGGGAGAGATCATGAGACCCCAGCCCTACACAAAGAACTCCAGGCATAAGGAAGGCTGAGAGCAGGAGAAATAGTCTTCCCAGAGGAAGGGCACACCAACTGGTTATACAATATCAAATGGTCAGCCTGAAAAGTATACACACAAGCAATATTACACAGTATGAGAATGTTGTATTTGTGTATTTAGGAATATACATATAGGCATATAACAACAGTTAATGAAAAAAGAGAGCATGATTTTGAAAATGAGTCAGGAGGATGATACAGAAGGATATGGAGGGAAGAAAAATGATATAATTCTCTTAAAATCTCAAAAATTAAAAATAGCAGGGATATTAAAGTAGTCCAAATATGCTATATTCCATTAAAACTTAGTATTTATGTGTCAGAAATGCTGTGGGACAGGCTTTTTGATGATGCAGTTGCCTTCCACTGGTCCATGCTCCTCTAAGTAAGCCCTCCCCCACACTTCAGGAAACAATCCTGATAGAGTGACCAGTTCAGGGCGGCAGACTTCGGTGGTATTGGTGCTTTGGTCTACCGTTAGTGCCGTATCTAGAGTGACCCGGAGTTTATTCACTTCTTCACAGGAAAAGTCACACAACGGCAGCCACAGCGTCAGAATCCAATGCATTATTCACAGATTTATGGTAATGATGATGCAAATCAAAATATTGCACTGGCAGCCATATGAAATACAGTATGTACAATTATATAGCATGCATAAAACTTGAGCATAATAATCAGATCTGCGCTACTTACGTGTGTACTCACTATACTAAAACTTTTATTTATATTTATTTTAAATGTTTTCTATGACGTTGGCTGCCGTGTTATGCCAGCAGCAATATTTTTTTTTGAGACAGGGTTTCTCTGCGTAGCCTTGGCTGTCTCACACTCACTGTGTAGACCAGGCTGGCTTAGAAATTACAGAGCTCCACCTGCCTCTGCCTCCCAGAGTGCTAGGATTACAGGCCTATGCCACTGCAGCCGGCTAGCAGCAGAATCTTTTAACTGCACCAAAAGGCCACTCTAAGTGCTTGGCCTATCCTAAGATTGTAAAAGGACACACTCTGATTTCTGTGTAATTATAAGATTCTCTAGTGAGACCTACCTCAGAATATGCCATCACTAAACAACTCATGATGTGCATGTGTTCATACGTGTTAATATAGAAGTGTTTATATGACAATATGCATATATACCTCCAGACATTTGTGTATATACGCTTATGTAAAACAAGAAAATCTAAATGCTGGCTGTTTAATCATGCTTAGAAAGCAATGTTTGTTTTACAGGTATGATGATATGACTATGGTTAAATATTTTTAAAGTCATTATCTTTCAGAGAAACACAAAATAATTACAGAAGACCTAATAGATATATTGGTTGTTCCATATGTGATACATAAGCAGAAGAGCAAAAAGAAACATAAATAGCTAATCTGGCCACAAGCTAGTTCCATGGAGGCTGAGTGATGCAACAGGTGGCCAGCAATGAAACTAGAGCTCAGTCCTCATCACCTAAATCCCAATTCTAGACTTTCTCCAGTGCAGTCACCCGGCTCACAGCCATCTGCCAAGGGCTGAGTGCTTGCAAGCCCTACTTTTGAAGAATTGACTGTGTCTTAAAGAACCATGTGTTGAGAATCTTATAACTGTACATTTATCTAATAATAATTCTCCCATAGGAAGTGATCCATTAGACACAAGAGAGCAGCACAGAAAGCAAGCACTTGGGGCATGCTGGCTCATACCTGTAATTCCTGCACTCAAGAGGCAATGGCATGAGAAAAGGCATGAATTCAAGGCCAGCCTGAGCTACACAGGACACCCTAGGAAAGCAAGAAAAGAAGGAATAAATGGAGGCATGGAGAGGGGGAGAAACGAGGAAAAGGGAGGGAAGGAGTTTTAAATGAATAACAATTTTTTTTTTTTTTGGTTTTTTAAAACAGGGTTTCACTGTGTAGTCTTGACTGTCCTGGAACTCACTCTGTAGACCAAACTGGCCTAGAACTCAGAGATCCACCTGCCTCTGCCTCCTGAGTGCTGGGATTAAAGGTGTACCTGATGAATACTAATTTTAAAAGAAACATTTTGATTAATATATTCCAAATGGAGACTATCATATAAGCTTGGGTATGTGCTAGGAATGAGTTTATAATAAGCATATATCTAAAAATAAGTTGTCTCTAAACTCATTTCTGTATTACATGACTTTCAAAGTTTTTTTAATGCACCATGACTGTCTTCTTATTTATCTTTTTGTGCCAGTGATTCGCAGAAACTAGAGAAAATTGCAGTCTTCATGACCTCAGGCAAGACTTAGGCCTAATACAATTGACACCTTCCCACAATGCAGAACAAAGGATGCGTTTGTCAAAACTTGCTGTTTTCATCATAAGAGGTAAAAACACATTTGGAGTCAGGTGAGTTCGATATTAAATCATTCATGTCACACTGGGTAGATACCTTAGACAGTCTAGTTGTGTACAACGTACAGAATATTTCTTTTTCAGAAATGTTGCCTAAAATGAAACAAACACCAAGTTTGAAACTTTTCCAACCATCAAGTCAGCGCGAATCCTGGCACAGACCGCAGTGCTCTGATGCTCAACAATTTACTCTCCCAGAATAGTAGGTGGATTTACAGAATTTACTAAAAAGAACCCTGAACTGTGATAAGTTGTATCAGAGAGAAGTCTACCTTGGGTGTTCAGTGACTAATATGTTCTAACCAAGAATATCTGATAACCACAAATTCTAAAACTAAGTTTAGTCTTTGTTGTATCCTAAACTGCATATCATATATTTGTATTACAATTCATAACAGTAACAAAATTACAGTTAAGAAGTAGCAATGAAATAATTATATAGCTGCAGGTCAACACAATGTGAGGAACTTCATTAAAGAGTCACAGCATTAGGAAGGTTGAGAACCACTGATCTGTGGTATTTGGCATAAATATCCATTCATCTACTTAACAGTTAGCTGTTATATTCCTGACATATGAAGGTTTTTTTCCACTCTATTTTTTAGCTATCATCAACTTGTATTATTGTATATATTAATGCATTTGTTTCATTGTGACATTTACAACCATGCACACATCTACCCCATTTCCTTTCTTCATGAATAAAATGATTCTAGTATCAAGTCATCTTTTTTCTTGTTTATCAGTTCTCACATGTAAGAAAACATAATACTTATTATATCTATGTGGTTGGACTCAACATAGCAACCTCTAGTTTCAATTAAGCCTTTGACTGAGTTTCTGATGGAAGTGACTTAATGAATAAGGATATAACAATCTTAGTACTAAAAATTTACTACTCAAAAGAAAAATCTTAGTCTTTGGGAATATTAAACATTATTCACTGACGATAGAAAATGGAAGGAGTTTGAAGAGATAACGAATGAGTTGTTTGAAGCCTGTGGCATTTGAGGATTCTCTGAAACATCCAATGAGAAGGAGCAGTACACAGATGATGGTCAGACTGAAAAGGTTTCTCCAGCATCATCAACATGGAAACCATAGACACGCAGGCAGAAATTCAAAAGCATATAACATCAAGGAAATATGAACGTATTGATAAGAAAGACATACCAAGAACAGAGTGCTGGTGTCCCCTGATCATTCACCCCAGGGAGACCTATGAGATGGCTCAGTACACAAAAGAACTCATCATGTAAGCCTGACACTGCCACAGGAGGAGAGAACTCATTCCCAAAAGTTATCCTCTGACCTGTTCCACATGTGTATTCACTTTCTCTCTGTGTCTGTCTCTCTGTCTCTGTCTCTCTCCATCTCTCTTTATCGCTCTCTTTGTGTGCCTGTCACTCACTCTCAGTCTCTCTGTGTTTCTCTCTGTGTGTTCTCTCTGAGTTCTCTCCATCGTGCACACACAAATCATAATTTTTTTTAAGGCTAAGAATAAGGAGCTGGTGAGGAGACTAGGAACTAGGAAATGATCATAGAAATGAGAGATCTATAAATGCTATTTTATAAGGGAGATGAGCTGTAGAGGAAAAGGATAGTCACTTAGATAAAATGTCAGAGTCAAGATAAAATTAAAGCTAATAAACTTAACTGGATAAAAACTTAATTTATCCATAAGGAAGTTCAAATAAAAGTAATTTAATAAAGGGTCCAATGTTTGCTCTCAAAGTCATATTCCCCTAGACATAATATTAAACTTCCTTCTAAATTCTTACCTTTGTACCTACAGATTAGTACAACTCAGCCCTTTTCAGAGAAGCTACGTCTTGCAATGGACAGTGGTCAAATACAGAAATTCACACTGGCCAACATCAAAAAAAGACGTAACTGTGGCATGTCCAGCAATAAATGGACATCTCTATCAACGCCAACACCAAGCCAGTTTTAGAGAATATCACTGAAGTGTTAGCAGAAAGATTTTAGAGCTTGAGGTTGGGTGAACACTGCTGTGAATCAGTGACTTCTCATCATGACTGGGCCACAACACTCTGGACTCACAGCAGCTACAATCGCTTGTGCAAGTCCTACACAGGACCAAACCAAACAGCACTTTAGAGCACTCTAGAGCACTCTAGCAAGAAAGGGGGTGGGGCTCATGGGGAACTGTAGTGGAAATCTTTGGTGTCTTTAAAAACTCAGTTATGTTCTGTAAACATGGTTTCGTTTTGGTCCCAAGTGTGGGGTATGGGACTAATTCAGATGGTCCAAAGCAGCAAACTATTTAACTCATGCAGGCTCTGAGAGGGGCTCTTTGCCAGCTCAGATAGTTTAAATCTGAAGACTCTTGCAATGGAATAAATGCCAGCGCCCAGAGAGTGTTATGGGGAGGGAGCTGCTGCCTCCTCCCTGCTGATCCTGGTTACTGTTGTTGCAATGTGATAAGAATGGGAGATATCATGAATTGAAGATTGGACTTGCCCACAAGGAACCCAGAAACCCCAAACTTCAAAAGCAGCCAAAGAGGACTACATCCCATTTCCCTTCTAACCTTTCTCTCCTACGTAAGGTTGGGGAGTTGGAAGGGAAGCAGAGGCTTTAAGGAACACCCAAATAAAGTAAAGTTTAAAAATCTAATGCCTACAAAGAACTACTACTGGTTGCTGGCTTCTGGGGAGGAACAATGTTTTTTGAAGGTATGGATATTAGTAAGTTGACGGTCAAGTGGATGGCTGTCATCCACGTGTATATTGACAGGACAAAATGGACTCAGTGTCAGCTGATTTTTAAAGAAGGAATACATGAAGTGGGAGAAGAATGTTCAGAGGTGGTCCGTGAGGAGCTGGAAGGACAGTGGTGGTTATATGTGATCAAAATATGTGGTGTACATCTATGAAAGTCTGAAAAAAATAAATAAAATATTGAATTAAAAAATAAAATTTAAATAAATAAATAACGTTCCCTCAGGAGCTGTCCAGCTGCATATCTGTCTGTGAATAGCCTATGAGTTCTGAAACTCTTAAGTTAGACAGTTCTAGAAACTGTCCAGTATTCCCGATTTTCTTACAAGTATTATTATTATTATTATTTGAGATTATTGTATGAGTACATTTCTCCCTTTCCTTTTCTCCCTACCATCTATCCCTCTCCACTCTCCTCCAAATTCAAGGCCTGTTTTCATTAATTGTAACTGCAACATAATGTATTCCTAACTATAACCTGCTCAGTCTGTTTAATGTCACTTAAACACATGTTTTTCAGGGCTTATCATTTGGCATTAGATACTCAGCCACTGTGTTCTTTCCTGAGGAAGACCACCTCTCCCACCCCCAACTTCACTCAGTTGCCTAGAGTTTTCGTGTAGGATGAGGCTTTGTGGGCTTTTCCACTTTGTCATGTCATTGGCGTCATCCTTATTCAGCTCACATTTGGGCAGTGATGTTGGTGAGACTTTATATCATTTTTGATATTACTAGGAGACACAATCCACAGCAAACTCCCCGATCTGGCTCTTACAGTCTTTCTCCTCCCTCTTGTGCAACGTTGGCCAAGCCCTGGATGTGGGAATGTTTTATAGGTGTATCCACTGGGACGGGGCTCCACTCAGCTATGATGCCTCTGAACCATAAGAACAGCGTGGTCCAATAGCCCTAAGAATGCAGCAGTGGCTCACATACCTTGGTGGTAGCCAACTGCTCTGTAATTGGACTTAAGACCCACTCAACAAGAGAAAGGACATGCCCGGTACTGGAAACTTATCTAGGTATAGAGCACTAAGGAAGTCATGGTTATTGGAGGATAATCTATTATTTTTTAAATTATAAGTCTCTTGTGTGTTTGTATGTGGCTATATCCATGTGAGTGCAGGTGACTGCAGAAGCCAGAGGCATCAGATCCTCCAGAGCTGTGAGCTATCTGATATGGGTGCCAGGATAGGAACTCCTGTTGTGTAGAAGAGCAGAAAGGTCTCTTAACTGCTGAGTCATCTCTCCATTTCATTCTTTCTCGTTTTTAATTAAGAGCTTTCCCTTTTTATAGCTTTCCCTTTTTATATCTAGCCATTGGTACAATACAGATTTCCAAATACTGGAAGACAACTTTCAGCACTTATCCTAATTTTCATATTCACATATACTGTGCACCTATGTATCTACACACGTGTATGTACATATTTTTGTTGGCTCATTTCTCTCCTTGGGTACAAGTGCCAAGAGAGTAGGATTCTCAGTTTTACTTAATAAGTGTCCCAGCACATAGCATAATACTCAAGACACTACATTGTTCTATGAACAATTATTGGCTTAATGGATATATTGATTATATTGATAAACAAGCTATGAACATGAGAATAAATTATTAAATGACTAACACAACACATGACAAAAATACTCAAAGGAAAAGAGTCTATCAACTTGGGGTAGGGGAACATGGAAGGGATTGGAAAGAGAGTACTTGAGAGGAACTAGAGGGACGAAAGGGAGGAGGAAAGCAATGTGCTTCTGTTTTAATTGAAAGTATTTGTTAAGGGCTGGAGAGATGGTTTGCCAGTTAAGATCACCTACTGCTCTTCCGGAGAACCCAGGTTCAAGTCCCAGCACTCATATCAAGGTGGCCCAAAGTACCCGCAACGCCACCTCCAAGAGATTCAACACCTCCGGCCTCTGCACACATACATATGCACATAATTTAAAATATTTTTTAAAAATATTTTTAAAAGACATTTAGCACTTTCGTCTCTGTATATTTCTTTTTCTTAATTGGATCAATAAAAATGTAGTTCATGGACTGGAGAGATGGCTCAGAGGTTAAAGAACCTTGCTGTTCTTCCAATGGTCCTGAGTTCAATCCCCAGCAACCACATGGTGGCTCACAACCATCTATAGTAAGATCTGGTATGCAGGTAGAATGTTGTATAAATAATAAATAAATCTTTTTTAAAAAATGTAGTTCATAAAGTCAGTATAGGAAAGCAAGGTAGATCTGATGCCCTCTCAAACTTCGAGAACTGGGCTGGGGAAGCAGCTCAGTTGATAGAGCACTTGCCTAACATTCATGAAGCCCTTGGTTAAGCCCCCAGAAACAGATGAGCAAAGCATGGTAGCACTTGGGATATAGAGGTAGGAGGAGCAGGAGTTTAAGGTCATACTAGGTTATGTAGCAGGTTCAAGGCTAGCCTGATACATGACTTGACATTCAACCTCATGAATGGCCAGGCACACCTGTAATCCCAATCCTGAGAAAGCAGGAACAGGAGAAACCCTACACTTCATTGACCAGCCAATCTAGCCAAAATGGTGAGGTTCTGGGTTCAGGAAGCAACCCTGTTTCAGAAGACAAAAAGAACCACTGAGAAAGAAATCAGACATTGACCTCTACCCTGCAAGCAAACCTGTCCACCCAATGTGCACACACGAATAGAAATAAATGTGTCAAGAAATATATAACGTTGAGAGTCAATGTATACCAACCTTTTCAAATTTCAGATCTGAAGACAAAGGAAGAAAATACAAAGTATCTAAAGTCGCCGCTCTTCCTTTGATGTTCTCACCATATCAAAACCATCCAGTCATACTATTACACAAAATCTGCTGCCTGCATTATCATGTCATTACCAAAAAAATCCTTTCATAGATGTGTTTTCCTTTTCACTCTGCCACTTGCTAAACATAAAACTAATTTTAAAAAATAGACTAACTTACTTTGAAAGAGATTGTCTGAATTCATCCGATATAATTAATGTTTTTATGAGGCTTTGTCATTAATCAGAAAATTAGAAGATTGTATTGTTCGATACCCACCAAGCATTTAGCATCTAATTAGTCTTATATTGATGGTTTACAAAGGCAACCAAGTGTGCTCTGAAACCAGGATTTTTACATAAGCTCTTCCCACCCTGCTCCCAAGAAACCTATTTCTTACAAGCCAGAGAGCCCAAGGGAGATTTTTGGAAGATAAATGCCACAGAACATTTTAGCCTGAATTTAAATTCCAGAAAAAGATACGCTGTTGTTCACATTTGTTTATGGGTTGTGCTTTTTTCTTTTATCAGTTTGGTATAAAACATATTTGAGTTTATAATGTGAGTTCTTCACATTAAACACTATTTCTTCATCTCACTACTTAAGAGATTATCGCTTTCATCAAATAGAATGGAAAAATCATAGAACGCTATTATGAGAAAGCTGAGACTCATTCAAAGAATGTTATGGATATTATAGTATGATTTTAATGATACAATTCTGAAGTTGGGGTGGGGGAAGGGGAGGGAACAGGTCCTGGTTGGAATTTTTTAGACACAAATACTTAGAACCAAGACAATTCTCTAATCAGCATCGTGTTAAGAAAAGAAAATAATTTTTCCCAGTGAGTACGACTGAGATGCAGTATATTTCGTTTAAAACTCAGGTCGAGGGGCTAGAGAGTTGGCTCAGTGATTTCGAGCACTGGCCACTCTTGTGGAGTACCAGGCGGTGCCTCCCAGCACCCACATGGCAGCTCTTAACCATCTGTAACTCCAGTTGCAGGGGATCTAACGCCTCTTCTGGCTTCCCTGAGGAAATCCATGCTGATGGCGCACATACAGGCAAAACACTCACAAGCATAAAATAGTAAGTAAGTAAACCTCTGTTCCAAAGGTGAAGTTAAAGGCTGGTGACCTTGCTCACTCCACTAATTTAGAGGAGCGTAATCTAACCTCTGGAAATACCGTGTGAGCCAAAAACGCTAATTAATGACAACCATTTACCATGGTGCTTGTCATGGTATATGTTCAGGTTTAAATTTTCCAGTGTTTCTAGATCTCCACAGAAAGCCAAGTCTTGCCCCCTCCCGGTACTTCCGTCCACTACCTCTGTGAAGACACATGGCCTGGGTGCGCAGGATACTCCAGGGCTGGTCAGCAGCTTCTCGAGAGAGCAGCTTCCTCACAAACAAGAACTGTGAGACCAGACTGCGACAGGCGAGACAGGAAACCGGAAAGAGACCTTCCCGAGGGCACTGGGAACACCAGGGTTCTTTTATCCATGTTTCGGTTCCTCTGGGCTCCCTTGGTATTTTCACACACGAGTGAACAGGTTACAGCTTAAAACTTCTAAATGGATCCCAAATCTAACCCACAGCCCTGCCCTAGTCTCTACTACTCACTTCGATTTCCTCTCAGCTGTCCCCAAGATAAAAGGGCTCCAAGCGCTTAAAATGTTGGCAGTTTTCTTCATCTGCTAGGAGAAACACAGCGGCTTTGGGGCTGTTATGCTACGACCACTTGTATAAGTCAAGACTCACTCACGACTCCGCTCCCCTCCTTACAAATTTAGGAGCCCTCTTCTTCTTCTAAATTATTTTCCTCCTTTTTCCACATCTGGTTTTTTAGTTCTCCCCATTCGTCACCCAAATAAATGAACTAGCTTTCCAGGTAGTCCCCTGCACTGGCCACACCACCCAGCGCAGTCTGGTCTCAATTCTGTCAGCAAAAGTACCTTTTGAAGGGACACGTAGCCCTTAGCCCTTAGTGCAAAGGTGGCCTGGCTGTGTTACAGTGTTAGCAAGAGTGGCTCAGTCTCAGCAAACAGCTCTTCCCCGAAATGAAGAACTCTGTGGAGCGTCTGAATTTTTTTTCACTCCACTTGCAAATTGACAAGTAAACCTACTATATTTTATAAACACTGGCTAGACACACAGGATTTCTTGGTGAGAGACGAAGGACCCATTCATCGATGTTGAGTTCACCTTTGAATCACTTCTGTCTGTCTGAAAGTCCCACAGCTATGTTTCACCTTGTTTGTTGGTGCTGTACCCAAGGAATGAAGAACTCAGGGAACTATGCTCATTAAAATGGGCAACAAGCAGATTACCCCTGGCCTTGGAGGAAGATATTTTTATTATGCCAGAGAGTGGAAACATTGTGTTCCAACACTGATCACTTCACTGTTGTTTGTTGGTTTGTTTGTTTTGCAGCATTCTTAAATTTATTGTGGAATAAAAGGGTAGTGATTTTCCTGAGGGACCCAGGGAGACTTGTCTTTAATAGCCCCTGGTAATCATGAGTTGTAGGATTTTGTTTCTCTGTGAAATTAGAAAGAACCTTCATCACTGATTCAGGCATTTCATAATACCAAGTCAAATTGTGTACATTAAACTTTTGTAAATAAGACATTACTGTATACATACAGTTATTCCTCATGCTTCTAGAAATTACTTATTGTACAAATAAAAGAAAAAGAAGTTAAAATATCAGAATAGAAAAATTAAACATACCTTAATAAAACATTTAATAACCACTTCCTTGAAGGTTAGATTTGGTAAGACAGGGTGAAAAATCGGACACATTCTTTGACCTTAAGAATTTCATAGCCTATCAAGTTAATACTAAATATAGGTAAGCCTGATCTGAAAATAATAAAAACACATAAGCAGAAATTTTTCAAAAGAATATATATAAGTGGCCAACAGGTATACAAAAGTAAATTCAGTATCATTGTCATAGAAATAAAAACCTAAACCAGAATGAGATATCGCCTCATTAAGAATGGCTATTATCAAAAAGACAAAAATAACACACTGTCAAGGGTGGGTGGAAAGAGGAATGCTCACATACTATTGGTGAGAATGCAGATTGTCACTGCTGTTCACAGAACTGTGTTCCTCCAAAAGTTAAAAATAGAAGAGTCATACGATCCAGCACTCCCACGACTGTTTATACAGCCAAATGAAATGAAGTCATTACATTGAAGAGACATCTGCATTCCAGTAGTCACTGCAGCATCATTGACAATAGCCAAGATATAGGACCAATCTGAATCAATATGAGTACCCGTCAGTGAACAAAGGAGTCTTAAGTGTGGTAGAAACCATGATGGGAATCATTCTTTTTATTTCATTTTAGTTTCATTAATTGCAGTTTATTCACTTTGTATCCCACCTGTAGCTCCCTCCCTTTTCCCCTCCCAATCCTACCCTCCTTCCCTCTTCTCCACCCATGCCCCTCCCCTAGTCCACTAATAGGAGAGGACCACCTCCCTTTCCATCTAGTCCTAGTCTATCAGGTCTCATCAGGACTGGCTGCATTGTTTTACTCTGTGGCCTGGTAAGGCTGCTCCCCCATCAGGGGAGGTGATCAAAGAGCAGCCCAATCAGCTCATGTCAAAGACAGTCCCTCTTCCCATTTTTCCCATTTCCCTGTTCCCATTACTAGGGTACCCACTTGGACACTGAGATGCTTTGGGCTATATCTATGCAGGGGTTCTAGGTTATCTCCGTGAATGGTCCTTGGTTGGAGTATCAGTCTCAGAAAATACCCCTGTGTACAGATTTCTTGGTTTTCTTGCTCTCCTTATGGAGCTCCTGTCCTCTCCAGGTCTTTCATCTTCTCCTTCTTTTATAAGATTCCCTGCACTCCACCCAAAGGTTGACTATGAGTCTCAGCATTTGCTTTGATACCCTGCTGCTTAGAGTCTTTCAGAGGCCCTCTGTAGTAGGCTCCTGTCCTGTTCCCTGTTTTCTCCCTCTTCTGATATGCATCCTCTTTGCCTTTCTGAATGAGAATTGAGCATCTTAGCCAGAGTCCTCCTTCTTGATTAGCTTCGTTAGTTGTACAGATTTTAGTATGTTTATCCTATATTATATGTCAATATTCACTTATGAGTGAGTATGTATCCTGTGTGTCTTTCTGCTTCTGGGATACCTCCCTCGGGATGATCTTTTCTAGATCCCACCATTTGCCTTCAAATTTCGTGATTTCCTTGTTTTTAATTGCTGAGTAGTATTCCATTGTGTAAATGTATCACAGTTTCTGCAACCATTTCTCAAATGAGGGGCATCCGGGTTGTTTCTAGCTTCTGGCTATTACAAATAAAGCTGCTACAAACATGGTTGAGCAAATGTCCTTGTTGTGTACTTGAGCAAATTTTGGGTATATGCCTAGGAATGGTATAGCTAGATCTTTTGGTAGCAGTACTCCTAATTGTCTGAGAAAGCGCCAGATCGATTTCCAAAGTGGTTGTACAAGGTTACATTCCCACCAGCAATGGAGGAGGGTTCCCCTTTCTCCACATCCTCTCCAGCATGTGTTGTCATTTGAGTTTCTGATCTTAGCCATTCTAATGGGTATAAGGTGAAATCTCAGGGTCATTTTGACTTGCATCTCCCTGATGGCTAAGGACGTTGAACATTTCTTTAAGTGTTTCTCTGCCATTAGATATTCCTCTATGGAGAATTCGCTATTTAGCTCTGTTCCCCATTTTTTAATCGGATTACTTGGTTTGCTGCTGTTTAACTTCTTGAGTTCTGGGACTCATTCTTAAAACACAGTGTATCTTTGGAGAAGATCACCCTAGGGGAGATAAATGTAAAGCTGGCACACCACTGCATGGTCTCGCACAAAGCTGGCCTCAGAAAAGCTGCTCTCACAGAATGAAGAAGGGAAGTACAGTTACCAGAGGCCAAGGCGGGTAAGAGAAGAGAGGGCCAGGAAAGAGTGACTGACAGTGACAGTATTCCAGTTAAATGAGAAGCAGTATTCAGTTTCAGAGTACGGTGATTCTCTTAGCATTAAGTTATACACATACACACACACACACACACACACACACACGTTTCAAAAAAGCTAGGAAAATAAAATTTTAAATGTTCTCACTGCAAATTGTCAGTACTTAACATGAATACATAATTATGCTGATTTGATGATTTATATAATCTATGCACATATTAAAATATCTCATATACCCTTATAGATCTGTATGATTATCTCCAGTTGAAATAACAATAAAACACCTGATTTTAAAAATGACCAGTGTTATTAAGAAAGGACAGGAATGATTAGAGAGAAGTGTATCTGCAAGGACAATACCAGAAGACTCAACCGTTTGCCATCAGTGTCTCAGAAGGAGAGAGGAAAACAACTGGGTTTTAAAAAAACTATTTTAAAAACTGATAGCCATTAAATATAAGTAAGTTCTGCTATTGTATGGTAGTTACGACAGTTAATTTTTTAAAAGTGTGTTTTAGAATAGCTCCAAGAAAGCACATTTCATAGCCTTACCACGGAGGGCTTATAAAAGTAGGCGTTAATGGACTTGCTCACCAGTTTGATTTGGTCATTACACATTGTCTACAGGCATTAAACAACACACTGTACCTCCCAAAAACATGTACAAAATGATACCTTGGCTAAAATGTAAGCTGCTTACAGAATTAGCTTCACAGTACAGGGAGTCAGGCCGGATGGTGGCTGAGATTTGTTCAAGTGACAGACCAGACATATAGGTGCACGCGATTATCAGTGACTCCTCAGTGCAGTGACACCTAAGTAATCATTACATCAAGTCATCTCATTTGCCAGTGAGATGGTTTGTAACTCTTTTTAAAGGCTGACAATTATCTGGTGCAAGGGTCGGAACTGGAGCCTGTTATTTCTGACTTTCAGTTTGGAAAAAAATCTTTGATAGAAACTGTAGAGGAATTTTAATTCAGAACATGACTGTTCTGGCAAGAGATCACATCCAAAGATCTTCCAGGTCTGTGTGATCTGGTTGGAATACAAACATACCTTTAATCCAGTAGACAGAGGTAAGCAGATCTGAGCTCAAGGCTAGTCCGGTATAGAGCAAGTTTCAGGTAAAGAAAAGTTTAGGTCCACACCTTTAATCCCAAACAATGAAAGTAAAGATAGTTTGTAGAAAGAATCACTCATGCTTGAAAGTGATGTTTGAGTGGCAGAGAAAGTGACAAATCAGAGATTTGATAGAATAGGATATGCCCTCCTCTCAGAAAAGAGAGGAAAAGGTAGCCGCGTAAGGGGCAAGGCAGAGAGAGAGAAGAGGCAGTTTTACTAGGATAGTAATAGAGAACGGGTTGCAGACACAACTCAGGTGAAGAATGAATGAGCCAGAGAATGAGAAGGAGCCAGAAGATTTGAAAAGATTATTGGAGTTAGTTGGAGGCCAAGATGAGCAACTCAGAGCTGAAAGAAAAGCCAGGAGAGAAGTTTAAGCCAGAACATCAGAGTTGAACCAGCCAGCAGAGTTCAGAAAGAAGAAGAAAGGGTGAGCTTATTAAACAGTTAAATCTCAGGGACTGAAAAACATTCTAGGCCTAGGTTAGTTTGGACAGAGGCCAGAAGCTTCCAGGACTAGGCCTAGGTTAGCAGAAGGAGGCAGTCAGCCTCCCAGACAACAACTAAACCAGGAAAATGAAAGTTACTTTTTACAAGAAACTTCTTATTTTTAGACAGAATTTTATGCAAAACAGAGGAGGAAACCTGCTTTGATGTGGCACGTCTCTCTTCTACTGTCTTGCTTTGGTTGTTATTATACAATAAATTTATTCTGAGTCTAGCTTCTTACCCCTTGAAGGTTGATTAGCTCCTTCCTTTGTATAAAAATGCTAGCTGCAACAGTTTTCCCCCATGACCCCTATCTTCTCCCTGTGTCTCCTTCCATCTGGCCTCCTGCTTAATACCGCTTCCTGGTCATACCCTTCAGAATGCCAACCACGCCACCTTTGCCATCCCCACCTGCCAGTCAGCAAGTCTGCTTTTTATTCTCAGTTCCCTCCAGTCTGCCATTTCATCTGCCTGGAGAATGTGCTGTCGATTTCACAACACACAAAGTGAAATATTGGCCATGAGCTCTGAAGCCTGCTTACACACTGTATGTAGCCAGCTGCTAGGAAAGATAGCGGGCTAAGGAAAACACTGCTCCCCCAGCATTCGTGGAAGTATAACAGACTCTGCTCCATGTGAAATTCACCTGTGAAAGTCGGCTTTATTAATTCTGGTTATAAAATTATTATAAACAATTTTAAGGTTCTCACTAATATCTTATTAAAATTGAGTTGGGAAAGAAAAGTAGATATATTTTTCTCAGTAAGTTCCACAGTAACTCTGGCCTCATAACCTTAGATTTAACTATATATATTTGAATGTTTTTAAAATACAAGGAGAAGGAAATGTCCATTCAATCTACAGTCTGTCATTATAACCATTCAAGTCCACAAAATACATTTTATACTCCAAGAAATGAAGACATCATATAGTTATTTAAAAGCAAGCCTTTAAACAAAACTAAAAACTATTCAGCTTTAAATTTAATTATATAAATAATTAACCTTTTGGGTTTTATTAAATATACCACTTTTCTTAATAATCAAATATAGGCAGTTCTAATTTTTTGAAATTTTCTATAGCAGCAGGCATTTAAAAGCTTTATTTAACCTAGAATGGCTAACACAAAAATCAATAAATATCTGAAAGCATTTTGTCTGCACTAAATAGAATTCAGAATTATAACAACAAAATGTTCCAGAATCATTGAAGCCAAGAGCAATGGTAGTACAGTCAGTAATATTACCAAAGTTTAAAAAAAAATCTGATTTATGAAAATGGTAATTATGAAAATAAGGATAGATGGATTTAAATTTCCTAATGAGTGATGAGTCAAATTAGTGGCAAGATCAATCAAAATATAGTCCATCTATGACTAGAAACACTGAAATTTGGCATTGAGAAATATTATCCAATGTTTTTAACCTACGTAACAGCAAGATCATAAGCGTATATCATTGCTAAGCCTCCAGGCTACATTAAATTATATAAGAATGAAATTTGGAGTCTTTGTACTTATTTTATTTTTCTCCATTATCTTTTACACACAAACGAGTATTTTTATTTAATTTAAAGGTGCATTTTTGTAATTTTTTATTAATTCTTTAAGAATTGTATATTTTGGCATATTAAGCAACCCGCCCCTCTGCTCTTCAGAGTCCCAGCCTTTCCCTCCCAACTTTAAGATTTAAAGACAAACATTTTTAAAGTCAGCTTAGAGATGGAAAGCACATAAATTCATTCACATGCACATACACACACTCACACACACGCACACTCACACATACACATGCACGCACTCAGAATAAATGAAAATTATTCCGCAAATACTCTGTCACATGTTAAGGAGGTGTTCAAGTTATGCTGTAGTCAATATGTAGTAATGGTCACCTTCCCATTGAGTTTATTATCTGTTATGTACCAAACGCCATGCTAAACCCTGGAAATCAAAGAAACAAGGCGTGGCTGTGCTCGCCCCGTAAGTTACAGGTCAATGGATTCCATAACGAGAAATCCACACATCACTCAACTGTAAAGAGAGCTATTCTACAAATTAGAAGCCTATAAACATTTGGAAGGCGATGAATAAGAACTGACATATGGAGGCTAAAACTATTTTAATCATAACATAGAACAAATTGTTCTACGCACACAGGCTGACATATCTAAATATAGTGTCATCTTATAATCAGTTCATGTATTGCCATATATAAACAATAACTTCCATAGTTCTGATAAAATAGATGGCAAAAGACTGCACCAAGAGATCTAAGCGTGTATCATGACAACCAGGTCACACGGCGGTCACCTGCATGAGCTGTGGCACTTTCTGGTGTCAGTGTACCCGGCTGAGGAAACAAACAGGACTAGCATACAAAGATGAAATGATCAGTCACTAAATAGTAGTGTTTTGTCTTTAATCCTAACAAAACCGCTTCAGGAACGTTGTTTAAAACACAGCAAAGCAGAGCTGGCAGGAAGATGGTAGTTGATGCTTGTTTTGGTTTTTGGGACAACCCAGGCAGGCTAGCCCCATAGTCCCGGTCATCCTCCTGCCTTGCCCACTCTCCCGTAATGGGGTGACAGATCTGAGCCACCACATTCGACTCAAAGCATTGTTTACAAAGATATGGTCACTTTCAGGCAACAGGCCAGGAAAGCACACAATGAAAATCAGTCTTTCAAGTCCACCTTCGAGCCTACTCACAATACTATTCGAGCAGAACCAGAACCTGGACAGTGTGGCCAAATATTGACATCTAAGCTTTACAAGTTGGCAGTTTCTCCTGAATTCCCAAAAATGATGCAAAAAGCTAAAATTATGTTTGTATGGTAGGATATCTCTAAATATAATATAATATAATGATTTGGTTGTGAGATAAATAAACTCTTTTTTTTTCAAATGGTAAGAAATCATTAGACTTTGTTTGGAGGGAATAGTGTGTTTTCTAAATAGGAAAACAGAAAGTAGGAAAACACTTAGTAATTCCACACTCACATAGTGTCCGAGCAAACTGCTGAGTCATTTGCAGGTTCTGCCTGCTCACCCCCACCGTGGGGAGGAGCCTGTCAAGGGGGGAAGCAGTCCGATCTTCTCAGTGCCTGGAACAGCATTAGGTGGTGAATACTGCCCCAGCCTCACAGCCCAAACTGTACTCTTCCAATTAACAGTGCTATCCTTGCCTGAGAACTTGTTGGGAATACAGATTCTCAAGCCCTGTTTCAGAATTCACACTTTAGGGAAATTCCTGCACGTGACCGTGTCTGTACATACAGTTTAAAGAGACAATGGCTGAAGGAAGAAGGCATCTCAGAGCTGCCCGTTCCAAGTGTGTGGCATGAATTTAAACTTCTGCATACTGAGTACATCTCCCAAGACTCCAGGGCGTTAATACATGAGCCCAGCAGAGATGCACACTCCGACACAGTTTATGCCCAACTGAAGGTCTTTATTTCATCAGGCTGGGACTATGCTCAGGTATTCAGGTTCTACGAGTAGCACCAGGGGTCCAGAGTACACGGTTTTTAAAGGCAGAAACCACATCCTGGCCTCCAGCTCAGCAGCTGTCAGTAAGGGGTTGGGATGGGAGTGCCTTCTTGTAAGCAAGCAATTTGGCAGAAGCTAAGATAAGCAGTTAGCTGAGAGGAAGGCTCAGCTGGAGTTTGAAGGGATGAGGGTATCCTGGGCAAGCAAGCAGTTTACCAGAAGATAAGATAAGTTAGAAGTTAACAAGGGCATATTGACCTTGGGTCCTAGAATACAGCTGGGTAACTTTGCACATAATTCTCCATCAAGGACAGAAAATTCAAGTTAAACCTGAAAGAGCCTCAGCAAGAATACAAGATGGAGAAACCTCTGCACCATCCTGACCTGTCACCAGGGTACCAATTCAGAGTGAGTTCATCATCAAATGTATGGCTATCTGGAGAAATAAAACTAAATACTGGGGCCAAATTGAGTCACTCATCTTTCTCATTTTTTTCTTCCTGCTGGTCCTCTTACTGTCAACCACAGTCTACAAGCAGAGGTGCAAGATTACAGTTGGAGTCGAAAAGAAAAGCTAGCACATATCTCCCTGATGTGTGTGTGTATGTGTGTGTGTGTGTGTGCGTGCGCGCGCGCGCGCGCGTGCGCATACTTCTCTGGTGACTGGCGACACTCAGTTCCTTCACACACATAGAGCCTATAGATATATCTCTTTAAACTAATGAATAACTTCAAATTTGAATTCATCGTCATCATTTATAATCCAGAAACCTTCACCTTTGAAAGTCTGTACATCTAAGTTCTATTGTAGAAGTCAAAAAAAAAAAAAAATTCCATTTCATCATAGCCACATGTTGGTGCGAAGCCTCTGCTGTTTAGATGTTTGTCAGAATCTCCACTATTCCCTAAGGTCTCTCCCACACTGTCACTTGCCATTGGTCATCTTCTACTTGGTCTCTTTTATTCATTCATACTCCTAGCCTGACTCTTTTAGGCATTTGGATTTGCACTCCTTCAGTTAAGGTCTAGACCATGCCATATCTCTGATCTAAACTTACATGTGTAATTCAAGAAAGGAAACAGCTATTGAGGTCACTCATTTTGCCGATTGACTTTCTGAGCTGTAGTCAATAGACAGCACTACATTCTTCATTTAAATACAAACTATGTTATTTTCCTCCGCAATTCACCCTGACTCAGACACTTTAATTGGTTCTTTTCAGATCTGTTCTTCACAATTAAAAGCAAGAATAACCAGTGAAAACAGGTACAGAACAGTGCATTGCTTAGTCAATCCTTTCGCATCAACTCAAAACTCGGTGATTTACCAAAATGGCAAGTTCCTTGAGGACAGTTGGTTTTGCCTTTTTTTTCCTTATTGAGAGAAATCATTAGCACTGACAATGCTTGCTATTCATAAGATGAATGTCTGTAGCCCCTAAAAGGGCTTGTAATGAAGCCTACATCCTCAATGTGATATTTAGAGATACAGAGTCTGTTGGCTAATTGAGTCATAAGAATGGAGCCTCCATAAACGAAGTATGCTCCTATAACAGAGACATAATTTAGGTCAGTTCTCTCTCTCTTATTTTCCCTCTTTCATTCTCTCTTCTTCTCTCCCTGCATCCATCCCTTCCTCTCTGTCTTTCTCTTTTCTCTCTTTCCCTCTCCTCTCCCACTCCAAGATAGTAGCTGTTGTCTTCACAGAGACAGACGTTCACCAGACAGTTCTGCTGGCAGTTTGCTTTTGAAACCCCAGCTTCTGGCCCAACAAAGAATAACTATTTGTACATAAGCCTCCTGTGGTATGGTATTTTTGATGTTGCAAAACTGACTGGCAGTATTAAATAAATACTTACTAAATAAATGGACTTTCCTAAGGGTTATTAAATTTTTTAATTTACAGATTTTGAATAAATGTATCTAATCATCATATAGTATGTGAAAATTCACTTGCTGACCTACTTCTACATGGGTTGATCAAACCATTTTACATGAGAGACAATGAAAACAAGCAGTAGACAAAGAAGATATGACCATCACAAGCCTGAGACCCATAGCCTATCACATTGACTTCATAGTAAAAGAGCATGTGAAGACTAAGAGACTTTGTAAAAATGCATCATGGGATTTAACCTGATTCAACGTTACGGTCCCAAGTCTGTTGTCTTTAGCCACCACGATAATCATCATCATCAACAACTCGAACTGTCTTACAAACTCAACGGAAGTGATACATTGCTAAGGAGTTGAGACCCAGGGGATCACGATGATACTCTCATCATCCCAGTTACCTATTGTTTAAGCTGCATAAACAATCGCCAGCCTTCTTGCCACTACCCCACACAAGCTTTATAACTGTTATTTACGTAACGTTATCTGCTAACCAAAACAGCAAGCTAATGCTCCCTCTTAACGAATTATGTAAGGACCAACTAAAATAGCGAAGTCTAAACTTTGACCCAATTTTAAACATAAATTTATAAACTTACCAGTTATGGGTCCAGAGAGTTTTGTAAGGGAGTTGTAATAATAGTAAATGTGCATTCTAGCAGGAAACTACTATCATGTAGCATTCTAAGAGCTCACCAACTCCCAAAACATGCCGAGGGTACATTTTTCCTTGAACTTCAAGTCCCCCAGTTGGGGCTTCTGCTTTCTGGCTTAAGAGGCTCCAGTGCCTTTCCACTTCCCTGTTGGTCTCTGGACTGCCTCCCTGAAATAGAGATCATCTACTTCCTTTCCCTTCATATACCATAAAAAAGAACTGAAGTTGAAGCTATTTCACTCAACTCAACTTTCTGAAAGAAAGCACAAACAAAAGCCTGACCCTATCGCTGTCACAATGTCAGCTGGCCGTTTCTCAGAAGAAAGCTGAACTCCCGGTGCCAACGGATTGGAGTGGCTCTTCACCATGCACCGCAACAAGGTGGAAACAGAAACAACATTCACGCTTTTCTACCTTAAATAATGGTGCCTCTGCGCATGTGCAACTGTCTGAGAGTTCACACAGTGTGTGTGTGTGTGAGTGCATGTGTGTGCGTGTGTGAGTGCGTGTGTATGCGTGTGTGTGAGTCTGTCTGCCTGACTGCCTGTCTGTGTGTCTGTGTGTATTAATGTGTGTATGTTTGTTTTCCTCCGTTTTGAAGTGACCATTTCTGAAGCCTCGCCTCACGAGAGCAGTCACACGTTTATTCTATCTGTGCATAATGCAAATCTATTGTTTCAATGAAACTTGTCTGAGCATTGCCATCTCCGAGGAAAGTATTCTAGAAAAAGCCTGTCGTCTCACAGCTAACATTGTACCGGTTAGATTCCAGTGCGCACGCACAGAGAACTCAAACTGGAGCAAATAATCCACCTTGCTTTTCTTCCTAGATGGTCTTTCTCCTAACAGAGCAAGCATACTGTGGGTGTTATGGAGCAGGAGCATTAGAGCAGAGCAAGCATGTTTACTTCTGGAATATTTAAGTACAATTTTCATTGTACATTCAAAAAAGACATCTTAAAAAGACAAAGAACTAAGCCCTAAATGAAATAATACCAGGGAAGCATTTGCACATGCAGAGAATAATTTTTAAATTATAGGGTTTTTGTTTGCTCTAGAAACAGTCTGTCTCCTCACAGCCTAGGCTGCTGTAACTTGAAACTTGAGTTTTAAAACACAAATATGCTGTCCCGAAATCTTCTATCTTGTATCCACTATGGATACGTCCATCCATATATTTGTTTATGAAGAGATGCCTAATTCACCAAAGAAAGTAAAGTGCTGTTCTGAACTATTAAACTCAGCAGAAAACTCTATGTGCAGTAACAGGAGGCCAGAGGCAATTAACATTGCAAATTGGAAGGTTTAGAATCTTTGCATGACCTTTAAAGGGCAATGTCGTTGCCCATTCACATGCGTGCAGTTATACACTGACTAGCTCATTGGGGGACAAGCATAAATATGAAAACATTTAGTAAAACAAGCCTTGTCGTCAAAAGCTACTTCAGACCCTCTAAGTTTTGTCCTGCAAAGCCCATGATTAAGAGTAAAGGAGATAGTTGTCTCCATTTTGTCAAGTACTGAATTCACCGTCATAGTAACTGCTGGAATGCAACATTATTGCATTACTGAATCTCATGGTAAGGAGATTCCAAAATCCACTGCATAGAAAAAGCGATAGAAATATAAATTTAATTGAATGACTAGATGTACTGTTGCTAGGGGAAAAAGAAATGTACCTTTGCTAACTGGCCATCCAGGGGAAATCATAAAACAATTATAGCTACTGTGGAGTAATTTAGGAGACTGAAGGGAAGTGATTAACAGGGCTTCATCTAATATAGGCAAGTACGCTCTGCTTCCTTAGTTATATCCCTTGCCTCCGATGGATCATTGTGAACAAAATAGAAGGGTCTCCTTGGAGCTTATGTGTTCACTAGTCCTCTGATTTTCAAGCAAACTAAGTTCTGTATTTTCTGATGCCACTGCCAATCAATTGCCAAACTGATACTGAATCAGTGAATAGCCCATATTTACAGCCCTCAGGAGATCCAGACACACTAGAAGTAGATGAGCTTTAGAAATTTAACACAATGTGTAAGATATCAGGGTAGCTGGCGTGTAACTACCATTTGCAAATCAAAACAGTTTGCTTTAATGTGACTGGTAAGGTTAGCATTACAACTGTGGAGAAAAATGCTTCATAAAGTAATATGCAGGTAGGTCCTATGCTTCTATATGTGTTGGAATTCTCATTGCTACTGTCAATCAAGTCTTCCCAAGATGTACCTATAGACAATGAAAAACTGACTTTTATATTTTGTGTTCATAATTTAGTCAATAAAACTATCTCAAAAAAATATATATATAGTGCATAACAATGGGTCCAAGTGTAAAACTCAATTATAAATTATCTTGTTAAACTACAGATATAACTGTGCTACAGGTCAAGTCATACAATTAGTGGAAAACTAGGAATCTAAAAATAAAGATCTTTAATAAAGTTTTCTTGCCTCCTTTAACACAAAGTTTTCTTGCCTTTTTTAACACGAAATTAATATTTTATATGGGTCCCATTAAAAGCATTTGCATATGTAGGGGTATAGAGGTAATATAAAAACACAATGCCCAAGAAATATATTTAAACTCTCAGTTTTTCATATTCTGATAAGTGTAGCCTTTCCTTTTAACATTTCTATGAGAAGCTGAAGCAGAAGCCAAAATGAGCAGTTCTACTTCATGATAAGAACTGAAGCACTGAACCGAGAGAATACAGTCGGCCCTGCAGACCCTGCGGAGCATGTGCGGTGGTCCCCTGAGAGCCGGGCAGCAGAAGCAGCCTCCAGGTGTGTCACAGTCCTACCTGTCCGTAACCCACTTCCGCGCCAGCTCCAAGCTCTGTGAGAAGAGCCTGGTAACTCACGGGCCGGTCTTTTCTTTATCTCTGGAAAGTTTAAGTAGCGCCTTGGCTCCAGATAAAGCCCAGGGCATCACAAGCCAGCGAGTTGGAAGTAAGATGCATCCTGGGCAGTCCCGTGGGAGCCGGCAGCCCAGCAGTGACGCTAAATCGGCTGCCTTGACCTTCATAACTAGCGGCTGCTGCTATTGGTGAATTTCTTCTCTCTGTTTCGAAGGAGCCTACTAGTTAGTAACAGACTGATAAATCGCATTTGTAAATACCGGGTGTAGATCAAGGCAGGCTGCTGAATGCTTATGTTACCTCCGTGTAGTCTTTCACCAAGAAAGCAAAGCTGCAGTACATGGTAAAGCTTCTCATTTTTATTTGGATGCTCAGTGAACAAAACAGCTGCAGAATAATGCTGCCTAGTGAGGCATCTCTAACCAACTACCACAAGAATGAAAAGTAGGGCCACCAAGATGCTGGCCCTCTGATTGCTTCAGCTTTTCGAGTGCTGTAGAAGCAACCAGGACACTCTGGAAAGCTCCTCGTTCGGGACACCATTACAAATCTTATTAGTAAGTCTTCAGCAGTTTTGCAATTACTCCTCAACTTGAACGTGCTCTAACAGTATTGGATTTTGAGGGTCATGGTAAGAAATGCCGAATAAGTGCTGGCAAGCCACAGGTTACCCTTCACATACAGGATAATCCATAAGATTCAGCTGGCAATAAATCAACCTTAAAACGCACTTTGTACATTTCTATATGAAAAATGCCATCAAAACACTGTATTGTAGGTATTAAGTCCAGGACTACTAAATCTTCTTGGGTTTTTTTTTTTTTTCTTGATGCTGTTGTTTATTTCGTGTTCATAGTACATTGTTTTCAAAGGCAACTAAAATATAAACTGGAAAGTAAACTCAAGAGGAAATATCATTGAAGTTTTTTAAATCTTTTTTTCTTCCTTTAAGCCCAATTAAACATGTACAACCACACTTAAGAGGTTATGAAGCAAAACTGTATTTTTTTTTCATATGACAAAGGAAGAATGGAGCCTAACATCAAAGTGAATAAAATAATTTCTCAAAAATGTTATATCACCCCAAAGTTCCATTGCCTCATCAATTTTTAAAAAGGGGAAAGTGGCTATGTCTAAAAATAGGCCTTTCTCTACAGCCACGCCATCACATTTTCCAAGCTGGTGGTTAGCAAGCACTGTGATGCTGGTGACAGGGTGTGTAAGCACAGCGTGTCCGCCTTGACTTGAGTCCACGAGCATCCTTACTCTCGCAGCAAACGTCCTCCTGATCAAAATCCCACGTGCGTGCACACACATGCTCGGAGCCCCGGAGTTCTCTCCAGCATAACTTGTAGCACCGCATAGGTATTCCCTTTGACACAAAGGCTTCCTGACTCCTGTTTAAGAAGCATGAATCTGCTAGAGCTCCATGTGAGAGTGAAGCTGAGCATAATAAGCTACTGTCTTTAACGGCAAGAAAATAACCAGGACTTCCATCAGTTTTTTCAGACTTTTGAATGCCATTTTCAATGAAGCAACACTAAAAGGATTTGCCTCTTACAAGGCTCCTCATGCCTAAGCGCTGGGCTGGCAGTACAGTTCTCAAAGCCTTAAGCATATAAATAATACAACCCAGTTGTTTGCACTGGAAGTTGGGGGAATTAGAATGAAATGAGCTTCAGTGTGGCTGCTGATGGCCTGTAAGTGGCTGCTGATGGCTTTTAAAATTAAGACTCTAAAAAGGTCAAGATCCAAACAATTGACTAGAGAGATCCAGAGCAGCGTGAAGTAGGGAAAGAGACAAGTATGTCAGATCTGTTATTGAAAATGCCCAACCTTAGCTGCCGATTGTGAAATCGTGAAGGACTCTACCAGACTGGGCATTCATGTGCAGACATGGAAAGGGTGAATACAGTATCCCTCATGCTTCGTTTTTTTGTTTTTTGTTTTTTTTTTAAGCGTTAAATGTATTTTTTAATCTTCTTTGCCAGTAATCTCCTCTATTCACATGGAAACCTTAAATTAATTACTCGATTGTCTTAAGTTACCTCGCATAACAGAGCAGTTTAGAGGTGCCACGAGGTAACAGTCTGAAGGGTGGTGTCTGAAACAACCTGCCTGGGCAGACGGGGACCAGATAATTGACAGTCACTGAAATTCACCCTGTCCTGAGAAGGACACTGAATGATTGGGGGGGGGGGATGCTCCTCAGAGTGAAAAAAAAATGCTTAGGTTTGGAGACCGAGATGAGCTTTTGTTTGTTTTTACAGCCACGGAGGACTTTGATACTCAAGAGGAGATCTCACAATTACGAAAGGCGGGTGTTTTACCGAACTCTGCCGTACTGGCAAAGCAAACACGTAGGAGAGGCTGGTCGCTGTCGGTTCCAAAGGCTCCAGGCTTAACGCTGGCCACGCAGTGGAACACTGAAGCACGGTCTCCCGCAAGGGCTCTTAGAAAGCATGCGGTGTCTCCTCCAGTGGACACCCCATGGCCCAGCCCACAGCTCCAGAAGAAACGGGGCGACCGACCTCAAACTTTGCCTTTGCAAGAGCAGCTTCTGGAAATGTGGTAGTACAGACTGATAGCAACCAGCCGTCCTCCGCTCAAGGAAAACACCTCCTTGGTGGCCACCTAGCCTTTCCTAGGAGGAGGGGGCAGCAGAGCAGGTGGCCAGAAAAACCTGTGCTGCTGGCAAGATGTGGAAGACATCTGCCCAGAAAGAAATCAGGAGCCATTAGTTTCTCTCTAGAGCTGTGCTTTTTTATTTTATTTTATTTTATTTTTCCCCAGACCGCTGTTCATTAAATGATACTTTACAAAAGCTGTTTCACTCGGTAATAACGAGTCTGTTCCCAGACCTAAAGGAACCTCTGAGCCCGTGAGGATCCGGAACTTAAGGTGATTCTTTATGAGAATAGTTAGAGGTGGGGGAGATCCAGGCTCACGGAAACGCCCACCCTCTGCAGACAGGCCTGAGAATTAACTAGTCAGAAGTGGACAGAAAGTAGGCATTCCAGCCAGGCGACCCGCCGCGGTCCGTGCACCCTCGGTCCTCACTGAGTGAGACCCCAGACTCCTTACGAAAAAAGTCTCAGAGGCTCACCAGCCCCAGCTGGTGAGGGATCCAACTAGACCCCACTTCGGTCCTCCCCTGGGTCTCTCACCTTCTGAAATGAGAGAGGGAGGACCCTGCTCCCTAAGCCTCTGTCTCCCACCGGCTGTCCCTCCTCCCTGGCCTGTCCTCACCGGCTGCGGAGGGGTTGTGGGGTTGGGCGGGGGGGGGGGGGGTGCGGGACCGCATCTACCCCCACCTTGGCCTCCTGGGGCGAGCCCGTTTCTGCCCCGGCCCGGAAGAAGCCAAGGGAAGGGATGTGCCCAGGCGGGCTGCGGGGACGCTTGGTCCTCGCGTGGCCACTGAGGTCCCCCAAGCCCGGAGACTCCCGAAGGCGCGCCTCGCACCTACCTGCAGCCGGGCGTCCCGGTGGCGGCAGCACCTAGCGATGGTCCTGTAGCTTCCGCGGGCCGACGCCAGCCTCACCGCTCATGCATCGCTTCCGAGATGCCGGTCCGCTGGCACCATCCAGGGGCATAGGGACCCCAAGTCCGCCGGTGTGCGCCCGCGGGGGGCGAGCGAGGGTGGCCCTGAGTGAGCGTGAGAACGCCGTCTCCTCCGAAGGCTGCAGGGGGCTCGGGGGGTCCTCCGCGGGCGAGCTGGGGTCCCCTCCCCGGAGCGAGCGGGAGGTGCGGCACGCGCGAGGCCGGTCCCCGCTCCGCCGCCCGTTACCCCACCGTGTCAAAGTAACCGAAAGGTCTGAAGACCGGAGGGGCGAGCCGGAGTCTCCGCAGCCCCCGGCGGCGCCCGCGGGCGCCCGCTGTCCCCGGCGATGCGCGCGGTGCGCCCCGCTCCCACGGCTGCGAGGATCCAGGCGGGCTCCGGCCCCCGCGGCTGCTAGTCCATCTCCGGTTTGTTTGCTTTTGGCGGCGAGCGCAGACTTTTCCTCTCGCCCCGCGTCGTCTCTCCCTTGCACACACACACACAGGCGCGCGCGCGCTCGCACGTCCCCTCTCCCGCCCTCCCCCGGCTTCTCTGGGGAAAGGCAATTGGAGGCGATGATTCACCTTCAGCAGAGCAGCCTCCTCCGTGCGCTCGCCGAGGTCCGCGGCTCTCCGCGGCGGACCGCTGGCGGGCAGGCTCGCGGGCTCGGCGCTCAGAGCGGCCCCCCGGGACGCGTCCGCGCTCCCGCAGCTCGCAGACGCGCGGGGCCCGCCGGTGCCCGCCCCGACACCAGCGCGCCGTCCACTCCAGCCCACTTAGCAGCAACTCCCGGCCGGCCGCGGCCCCTCGCGCCCGCCTTCAAGCGCAGCGGGTCGAGCTGCACCGCGCCCACCCGCTGCCACCCTGGGCATGCTGTACTCCAAGGAAGGGAACCCTCCGCTGTCCCCCAGTCACGAGTGCGCCCGCTCCTTCACCACCCTAGGAGGTGCGAGTTCCAGCAGCACCAGGCGCGAGCGAGCGAGCGAGCAGGTGTCGCCTGTGTCACTTCGCCAAAGGCGGGAGTGAGAAAGCACAGACCGAGGGGAGGGGCCCGAGGAAACAATCCAGATCAGCAGAAGCAAAAGAAGCCAAGAGCAACCAAGGCTCCCTCCTCCCTGAGCACCGCCGCGGGCGCTGTACTGTCAAAACACAACAGTGATTATGTTGGAAAGTCACCCCAAAGGGCAGAGCCCCGCTGGTCCACCCTAGACCCCTGCCCCGCTCAGCTGGCTGGCCTCCGCAGTGTGAGCGACGGGCCCGCCGTACAGAACACGGGGAAGGCAGGCAGAGAGAGGCTCTGACATCCAGGCGGAGTTCAGCGGTAAATTGGGACGACAGGACCGGGAGGCTTTGACTCCCTCTGTCTCCTTCCCGATTCTGTTAGCCCTGTTGAGAGCAAACCACCTTCCTGCAGAAAACCCACAGCAGAAGGCGGCACCGGGCGCTGCAAATGCTGGACTATGTCTCCCTCTAGCGGGAAATCTGGATTAGAACGGTTTGCAGGCCGTCGCTAAGACTCTACCAAATTTTTCCACAAATGAAAAAGGAAATACGATTTATCTCACAGGAGTTTGAATTCCTAAAATTTCCAAACTCTGACGTTTTTAAAGGTGATTTTTTCTATAAAATCCCCTGCCAGAATATTCATTGCTAAAAGAATATCCTGATGTTTACAGAAAGTTCCTAGCAGGACGCTAGAAGGTCATGTAAGGTTTGGCCAGGTTGGGTCTTGGTTTAAGCAGTGAACGTAAGATCTCGCACGAAAGGCCTTCTTAATTGTGCTTATAAATGAGAAAACTTTAAGCTAGTGGTTAGGATAGTATGAAAGATAAGAAAACAAAAGGCTTAGACACAAAGAAAAATGCTGACTCGGGAACCCATACCGACTCTTACTCGCGGATCCTGTCTCTAACTGACTGCTCTTGGGCAGCTAGGTTAATTTTTCAAGCTGGCTAAATTCTTTCCAGACCTAGGCTTTTGTGTTTTCATAGCCCCGAGTCGCTGAAAGATTAGCATAATTCTTTCCACCAGCTATAAACTAATACTTATTACCATATTTACAAAGAACTAGGAAATATGTTTTGGTTAGTGATTTTATGGTAACGTGCTCAATAATTTAGCCATATTTCCTATCCAAAGGGTTTCAGGTAATTAAACTAAGCTGGAAGGACTGTTTTAATAAGGCCTTCCTGCAGATTTTATACAAAGGTTTTGTTACCATCAGCCGCGATTGAGCGAGGTCCACCTGTAACTTTGCTACTTCGATTTTGTGAACCTTGTAATTTAATGGGAGGTTTTCCTTACACTTTTTGTATTTTTAATTATAAAAAGTATTAAGGTTATGATTAAGCCGGGTGGTGCAAATCTTTAATCCCAGTGCTCTGTATGTCAGAGGCAGGCAGATCGCTGATAGTTTGAGGCCAGCCTGATCTACAAAGCAGTCCAGGACAGCCAAGCCTACACAGAGAAACCCTGTACCGAAAAGAATCAAATAAATAAATGGGTAAACAGATAAGTAAATAAATGATAAAAATTTTTAAAGGTTATGATTAAACAATTTTGCCTTTATTTGAATTTTTGTAGTTATTCTGTTCTAACTTGAAACATGTACTTATTCCAGTCTTTTTTTAAAGGCAATGATTGCTTTTTAATTGAAAGTAACTGAGGCAATTTCAAATGGGAATCCAAAACAAAGTGATTTAGGGTTTTGAATTTTAATCGATTATACCACAGGTTTGAGACACCCTAGAGCACGGCAAAAGTTTGTTTCAAAGATACCTTCAAATAACCCCTTTCAAAAGACCAATGTCTACTGTGATTGGAGATTTTTGTTTTATCCCAATCATTTCCTCAGGGAACGGAGTGGGGGGTTGTTTTTTGTTTGTTTGTTTGTTTGTTTGTTTGTTTGTTTTGTTTTTAACCTGGCACTATTTCATTGCCAATCTTACAGTAACTTTCTGTGTGCCATGTTTGGCAGTCATAGAATCCAAGCAAGAATGATATTAAAACCTGGATTCCGCACTTCACGGGGAAAAAAAAAAATTAAATCACTTCAAAAGAGTGTCCTTCTTCATGGAGAGTATGAGGCATGCTGCATCCTCTTTCTAGTTTCTAATTCATAAGGGCCTTTTGTGGTTTCATGAAAACCTATCATTTCATCATATTCATTTCTGCTGCTAAGATACCTGCATACGAAAAAGCTGGTGCAAAGAATAAATGTACAAATTCAAAATAAAACAGAAGTCCTCGTCCAACACTAACAACGCTGAATTCCCTGGCACCTTTGTGCTCTCCGTAAACCTCCCAGCGAATAGATCCAAATAGTCTTGAGATCAAGGTGTTGCCATCAGGACTCTGAGGACTCTGGGAATTCACAGTCACATTCCTTCCAAAACAAAACGGTAGACACTCATCTACTTTAACAGAATTCTAGAGTTCATGATTTGCCATCTATTAAACTTTCTGCCTCCTTTACTCCACCACAAGGGGGGAAATTTTTTTTAAATGCTTAATTTAACTGAATTGCAATTCCATCATAAGTCACCACGTTCTTAGAACTTACAATGTCACTACTGCTTTCTTCTTTCTGCCTTTAAAACTGTTCTGCTGAAGTGCACCCGGCTGCAGTCACCTGCCAAAAGACTTATGTTGAATCTGAATCGTGCAGCGTGTCTTTTTTTTTCCCCATCAGCTTTTTCCATCCACATAATTTGCACGGAGATTCAACCCTGTTGCTGCAGCCACAGGTCAGACCCTCCTTATTTCTGCGTAGTAAAACTAAACCTCATTTGCCCTGCACCTCTTGTGTTATTTATGGTTTCGGCTTAAGACAAAGGCACTTAGGACATCTATGAAAGGATCTTTCACTGAGCGTATGTTTTCAGTTCTCATATGTTAGTGCCTAGAAATAGAATGGCTGTGTCTTACGGTGGAGTACACTTAAAAATGAACTTATTTAAGGTAGTGTATATGCCACCGCACATTCCCCTCTGCTATCGTAGAGATTTTAGAGGCACTTTAAGTGTCTAGTAGAAGGTTTATAGGCTATCTCAACCCCTCATCTCAAATCCTCACCACACCCCATAAAACAGATGAAGTGAACCTATTCCACCTGTGAACAAGATGAGGCGGTGGAGGGATTCAAACCAGACCTGCCAAATCAAAAGCCAGTAGTTGATATTAGTTTTTTATGTTTTTATTCACAGAGGCTTCCCGCACTGGCCCTTCCCCCAACCACTAAAAAAGTCTGTCTCCTACATCACAAGGACACTGACATGCAAGACACTGCTTCAAGAGAAGATTCTGAAACGTGAGACTGCAGACACCTTACTAAGAAAGACAGAAAGAGAAGCTGGTTCCAGCTCCCCTGTGTTTGTTCCTTCCCGGCATGATGCTATCTAAGGGAATGACTATAATTCAGGTTCCCAGTGAACTCAAAAAGAATGCAGCCTACAGCCCACATCTGCACCGCCTAGGCCTGCTCATCTCTGCTGTCTCCACTCTACTGCCATCTTTCTGATGATGCCTGATGAGTACCAGCCCTAAACCTCGCGCATGCTCACATAGTTCTTTTATCAGTGAGCCGCATTCCCCAGGTGTTTTCTTCCTTAGTGTTCTAGCAAAGCACAGCACTTGCCAATTTGCCCAGGATAATGATGATGTAGCCCAGTCAAGCTTCAGATATGATGTCTCTTCCTCAGCCTCTCTAGTGCCGGTATAACAAGTATGTATCGCTACACTCTATTTAATTTCTGGGGATTGGGAGTTTTCTACTTGCAGGGGTAGGGGGCAGTCTGGCTATTAAACAGGAATGGCCTTGAACTCCCAGAGATCCACATGCCCTGGCCTCCCACAAATAGAATTAAAGGTATGCACCCAGTTTAACTTTAAATATATTTTTAAACATTTATAGAATTGTTTCATGTAATCACATAGATAAAGGAAAGCACAAAACTCACTCCATATACTCCAAAGTGACATACATGTGTTGCTAACTTTTAGTCTCCCTCTAAGTACCAGAGTGACTGGTACTTAGAGACACACAAGACAGCGCTTCAAGGCAAGAAAAAAAATGGGTCACTTCACAAAAATGATGCAGAAAAAGAACTGAGTTCATACAATTGTCCTGCAGATGATCTGGGCCATATTTCTCTGAGTTGGTTTTCTGTCTCAGCTCAGGCTCAGGTAGAAGTTTGTGTGGGCCTCCTCACATGCCTACAGCCATCCCCGGTCTGACAAGTGACTGGAGAGAAGAAGTGCGGAGAGTAACGACGCCTTCTATAGCGGTCAACAAACAGTTGAAGACGCGTATTATGCACATGTCTTACATGCACATACTCGCAATGCAGCGAGCACGGGTGTCAGTGTGATGGCCTCCGCTTTGTAAGCACACTGGAATGGGAAGCCTCGACGCCAAGCGCTTTCCAAGTCTCCGCTGGAGTCCGGTTTGTGCCAGATCCTGGGATACACGGTTCATACAGCCATCCCGTGCTCAAATGGCAAAATCCTCATCTCTAGAAAGGCAGAACGAGCACCTCAGACAGGGAAAAGAAAAGCCGCTTACATTATAGCAATCTACTGAAATAGCTACCGCGGAGGCTAATTTTTTGCCCAATAAATCAAGTGTTTTAAATAAATCAAGTGTTTTATAGGATGACTGTGCAAAGTATAATATCCTCACTAAAGGAAACAGAACACCCGACTTGGGTCAGAGCAGGGAGTCTGATCAGAATGTCTTCTCTTGGCTCATTCCTGTCAGTGACATTTTCACCAACATAATGAAGTATGTCTTCATAACTCTTTGCCTCTGGAAAGTAAAGCATTCAGTACTGAATTAATCCCATGCCATTAACTTACAATCCAAATGTACCTATTATGTAGCAGAATCTGCCTTGATAAACTAAAAGTAAGGGGTCTGGAGAGGTGGCTCCGTGGCTAAGAGTGCACAGTGCTCTTGCAGGGACCCAAGCTCAGTTCCTAGACCCCACATCAGGCAGCTCGCAACTGCTTTCAACTCAAGAACCACAGAATACAACCCGCTCCATGATCGCCCACACAGACACAGGTACTCATGACACACCCCCATACAGGCACGTGCAGTCATGGACGTATGTGCCATACACTCATATACCCCCCATAGAGACGCACATGTGTATTTCTTTAATGTTTAAAACTGGAGATAAGTAACATCTACAATGCAGGGATTATGCCACGGTCAGTACATTCTAACCTATTATCGTCTGCTTTGGTGATTCACATACTCTGTTTGTTTCTTGATGTTTAGTTCATGAAATGAGTAATGTCTGTTATGAGCATCTTCCCAAAGAAACTTGATTTAACCCTTGGCTCCAGACAAGCTATGTCTGTAAGCAACACCTCTCTTGCCTCATTAGCTCCAAATTAGTAGTTCTGCCTTGGGACAAAAGTTATCCCCTCTGGGGAAACATCTCCGATTCTCTTCGTCTGCTGCACTAACTTTTTCCTCTGTGTTCCCCAGTGTCTGTGCTTTGTTTCACTCCTACACCTACCACCTTGGGTTGTATTTGACTCCATTTTTATTACTCACTTCCTACCCGACTGTATGTGTGAGTGGTGCACGTTCATGAGCGTCTCTGTTTTGGCTAACAAAGCTGCATATATGAATACGTGAACGGCACACATATCTCAGTTCATGAGACCGGGAGATAATATTCATTTACGTGTATTTATATTGTAAGAATGACTTTAAGCCTCCATCCTGAGGATCACAAAAGTGACCTTCATCTCTTTAGAGATCCCGAAGTTGCTTCTGGAGATCTTGAAAGGTGCTGACATTTAGCCTTTTGAAATGTGTCTTCTTTGTTAATATACAGACAAACACAAATCTGAGGGTGGTTGCACACACACACACATATAAACTCACACACACAAGCTCACACACACACACCCATACACACACTCACAGAAACACACTCACACTCACACACAGTAAAGCACTGATACTTGGATTTTCTGACCTCGTAAACACCTGGTTGTTTTCTGCCTGCAACTCTTTTCATGCGGTTTTTAACCTAAGCCTCATTTCAGAACAGTAGCTAACCACTGTGATTCCTACAGCTTAAAAGTTCTGCTTCTTGACAATGCAGTTCTCAGAGATCAAAAAAAAAAGTAGTCCTCAACTACAGAATCTCCAGCTTCTTCACAATGGACTCATTGTGAGTTACAATCACGTACACATTTACCCCAGTATGCTCAGTTATTAGGCCAGCTGGACAAGGAAGGAAGAGACTCAATATGATTGCCATGCTGAGCCGTTCCCTGGGAAACTTGGGTTCTGAGGCTGAGCAAGTATCTGATGTCTAGATAGCCTCATGCCTTGTGAACACTGAGGACTGTCAAAGGGGAATAAGGTCACTCCCTGGCTGGATATTTGCTGAATTACCAGAGCAGAAAACAGCTTCGTGGGAAATCTAACATTTTGGAGAAAAATGTCTAGAGAAAAATGCAAAGCTGAAGAGAAGTGCTTCTTGTCTGAAAACAAGAAGTAACCTAGAACACCATACGCAAAGAAGAGGAGCCATCCAATAGTCAAAACACAATTCTATCATGTGCATGCCATCAGATTAACTCCTGGTCAGCAGACATCACAATGGTAGTGCTCTGTCTGAGCCATCAGGGCATTAGAGAGGAAACCACCATTGCCTGATTTCACTTAACATCTTGTGTGCATGTTTGAATGAGCCAAATACTAAGGTTTATGAATAAAAGGAGTTTAGATGAATAGCTTCAACTATGGAACTAGGATAAGACAGACAACTTGAGATAAACAGGAAATGAATGGCCTATACGATGATGAGGATAACAGTTTCAGGCAGACAGATTAGAGGATAAGGTCATCAGGATGGAGTGTCCTGTCTTACTGAACTTTCCCTTCCATCAGAAATAAAAGTCTCCATTGACTTAGGTGGAAAACCAGACCATTTAAATGCCCCTTATTTAACTCATTGGCAGTCTTGCTTTGTAAGCTTTCAATGTGTTACCTAGACTTCATCCTTCCTCGGCTTCTACCTTCCACACTGTCTCCTGTCTGCCTGCCAGTTCAGATCGCTGTCTCTCAATCCTGAGCAATTACTGTTTCTTCCACTCTCTATTCTTCCTGCCTGATTTCTTAGATTAACTCAATTGCTTTTTACCTCCCTTTGACTTACGATTTAATTGTTTTAATTAATTTTTATGGGTGTCTTGCCTGAATGTATATATGTGTACTTCGTTCTTGCTTGATGCCTGTAGGGCCAGAAGAGGGCATCAAATCCGCTGGAACTCAAGTTGCCGGTGGTTGTGAGCCACCGAAGGGTGCTGGGAATTGAACCCAGGTCCTCTGCAAGAGCAACAAGTGTTCTAAACTGCTGTGCTGTCTGTCCAGCTCCAATTATGACTTACTTTTTGCCCGTTCCTCACCACATTTCCCCAGTGTAAGGCTGATGACGCAAACAGACTCTCACTTGGTTTTTGGTTTTTGGTTTTGGCTTTGGTTTGGGGGGGGAGTGTTTATTGGCTTTAGAAAATGTTGGTTCTATGTGCAGTTGCAGGGTTGGAGATTTACGTTAAACTCCTGCAGTCTGGACAGCTAGTCACTGCTTGTAGTCATTGACCTCATGTGTCTATGCACTCATGTGTAACAAAGGGCATTTCCCCAAAATTAATTGGAATAAGTTTTCTCCTTTTGTTGAAAATCATTGTTCTCACATGATATGTCCTGATTACAGTTTCCCCTCCCTCTATTTCTCTCAGTTCCTCCCCACCTTCCCTCCCATCTGGATTTGTTCCCTTTCTGTCTCTCATTAGAAAGTAAGCAAGCCTTTGGATCCCTTTCCCCTAGCTGGGCTGCCTTGTCAGGCCCCAATGGGAGAGATTCGAGGGTGGGTTGGTGCCCCTTGGAGGCCTCCCCTTCTCTGAGGAGGAGAGGGGGGAGTGAAGGCAGGGCTTCTAAGGGTGGGAGAAGAGGAGGGAGGGGGCTGGGATCAGGCTGTAAAAGGATTTTTTTTAAGTGTTAAAAAATATTTTTAAATATGCTTTTGAAACTGATTGTTACCTTTTAAAGCATTTGTGCTCTTATAAATTAAATAACACAATTGATATAATCAATTGGAAAAAAGAAAATAAGAAGGCTTCTGAGGGATAACAATAAAATGAAATATAATTTTAAAAACTAACACATCAGAGTTTTACAAGACAAACAAACAGAAGGAAAAGAGCCCAAAAGAAGGCACAAAAATCAGAAACACCCCCAACTCCACCACCAACCCAACACCACACCACCATAAAAACACTAAACATAACAGTCTTATGGTAACAGGAAACCGGTGATTTCACAGTACAAGCACACTCTGGAATTAGAAAGCACTGTGAGAGTCAGTTAGCAATAACCTACCTGGGCAGTGTTGGTGCATGCCTTTATCCCAGCACCCAGGAGGCACAGGCAGCTGCATCTCCGAGTTTGAGGACAGCCTACAGTCTACAGAGCAAGTTCCCAGGGATACAAGAAAAACCCTATCTCAAAAAAAAGGAAGGAAGGGAGGAATGGAGAAAAAGAAAGAAAAAAGAAAGAGAGAGGGAGAGAAAGAAAGAAAGAACGAAAGAAGGAAAGAAAGGAGGGAGGGAGGAAGGAGGGAGGGAGGGAGGGAAGGAAGGAAGGAGGAAGGAATCCCTTAGCTTTAACTCAAACTCCCTTCCCTTTCAATTATTTGCCAACTAAACAAATACAGGTTTTCTTTTGTTCCTCCTCAGAATAGAGCTAAGAATGGGAGAAAGAACTAAATGAAATATGCTGGAGACTTTCAAAATGAAGCTAAGTAGATGGTAATGTTTACAAAATTTTATCAAGAAAGAAAACTAATACTTATATTTTTCTTCCTGTAGCAATTATATAAAATAGACATTGTTTGGCCACAATAATCTGAATCGCATATATTAAGTAAATTGCCCAATATATTCAATTGGAAAGTATGGCACCTAAAGATATAATTACATTTTTTATAAGTAAAGAATATAGACAAGAAACCATGTCTTCCATTCCCCATCAAGTGTTCTTTGCATTCTGTGTGTCCATATGCTTTATTTCCAGAAAGCTTAAAGGTAAACCCTGAATTTCTGGTATTTAAATTATCTTTGAATACAGCTACTAAATTTCCTTTACAAAAATTTCCATTTTTCCTGTCCTTTAAAATGTTCTCCACCATTCAGTGATCACAACCTTTCTAAGTTTGTTTCAAGGCGTGTTGGCCACCTAGCGTCACAACAGAGCAACTGCAGGCAGACGCTACCATTTCCACTGAAAACAGCCTGTTAATTTGCTCTCTCCTTTAAGGCAGCAAAAGTAAATCATGGAAGAGGTTCAGAAGTCTTTGAACGGCACAGGCTTGAACATGTTGAATATACTATCATGACAGAAAAAAAAATACCAAAATGAGCAGCCATTTTTAAATGATTTTAAATAGTATAAATGAAAGACTTACTCATTCCAAAATGTGAGGAATAAGCAAAGATTTTTTTTAATAGGAAGTAAAAAGAAATGAGACAAAATTTAGTTCTATGTTCAGCAGCAGCCAGAAATAAGAATTATAGCCAGTCTTTTCGCACTTTTTTTAAATGAAGAGGGTTAATTAGGCAGTGTAATGAGCCACAAAGGGAATTAGTGGAATTGCCAATATTAATGGTATGCAGAGAAATATCCAGCTAGACAACTGAAGGAAAGCCTGTAGGAATCAACTTCTACCTAGCTGCAATGACAAACACAAGCAAACACGCAACAAGGCATCCCTTCGGACCAACGCCAGAGCACTCTCATCTCAGGGGCTTGCCTGCTGCCCTCAGCATAATTCAGTAAAACAAAAACAATGACATTGTCACAGCCTAAAGCCATTAACGTCGTTAATCCAACTGTACGAACACCAAAAATGAATAAGCTTGAACACATACACTATGTGTTCATTTTAAACTTTGAAAGGAGAAAAAAACCATAGAAATGGGACTACAAGAGAGTGACGGGTGACGGGTCCTCCTTCTCAAGCGTTTGAGTGTTAGTGTGGTCACCATCTGGTGTGAAACCCACCTCTATGACGGAATCTACCGCAAACAACGCAAAAGCCTCCAGGCTGTAGGTGACACCAGTGGCTCCTAGCATTTGTCTGCTTCCGTACGTGGGGTAGAGGGCAAACTCAGAAGTAGACTAAGACTATTTGAAGCTCTGGTCTCTTCCCTCTTAGCTCTTTTGTTACCTCTAAAGAGACTGTAGTTGATGAGTAGGTGAAATGGCTTCTAGCTCCCTACTTTCTATCTCAAGTATTCCCAAAATGTAGTTATATATTAGCTTCATTATTCACTGCCCACTTCACAACAAAGTGTCAGCTTGTTCAACATCAGCCCTCAAGTAACAAATACCACCAAAAATTTTATTTTAGTTATCACTGTAATTCAAAACAGAGAAAGTGAGGATTGGGAAAACAGCAATTTGGCTTGTACTTACCAGCAGCTAACAGAATTAGAAAGGTTGTTTAGAAATATATTCGGTGTCGCTTTATTTACCAAGTTTGTCTTCAACCTAAACCACCTAAAATTCACACTTGCTTTAATAATATTCAGCTAGAGAATTCAACAGCTTCCCTAAAAATCTATCTGGAAGGAGGTATCTCTTTGAGTCCTGGAATTCACAGTAAACTAACTTACTCAGATCTTGTGTTTTGTAGGTTTCAAGTGAGCTGATGTCAGGCTCCTTGTTGTCATGGTTTATGCTCTCAGAGTGGATCATCTAAGACAACCACACACTCTGCAAGCTGACAGAGCCTTATCTCCTATCTCCTGCCCCACCCAAGGCTGCCGGCAGCTGTGAAGGAAAACAGCTCTGGAGTAAAATTCCTCAAACATTGGTCTGCTTTCTTTCTTCTCCAAATACTGTGATTTTCCTTTAAAAGTCTGTTAAGATGGTTGAGATTTTCATATGCCCTACCAACATAATTTTGGGACAATTAAAATTAAATGGCATTCTTAATTATCAAAAATGTAAATCAAGTATTGGAAAAAATACATTGGTTTTTTTGTTTTGTTTTTTCTTGTTTTTTTTTGTTTTTTTTTTTTTTTTTTGCAGAACAATAATTATTTTATTATTTTAGGAAGACAAAGATATGTTCAGACACAGGTCCAAAAGATAAAGTTCCAAAGTAAAAATTCTGTGCAAGCGATGAAAACCTGTATGAATGGAACATCCAAAAAGCAAGCCTAAACAAATGACTGCTCGCTGGAGTCTTTACCTCACATACTACGTCTATGAAAACATGCAATCACGGAACTGGGTAAAATGAAGCCTGCACAACCATAAACCAAGGTAGCTTGTTCCTCTCCTTGAAAATAATTACATGCAAAGTGGTCAGATGGCCACATGAATAACCCAGTGACAAACACCAACAGATCAGGAAGTTCTAGCCTTTCTGAACTGACCCATATTCATGTACATGCTTTCCTCATGGATCCTGACAATGCCTTCTGACCCAAAAAAAAAAAAAAAAAAAAATGGAACAGAGGCCTAGGAGATTACTATTTATTTTGCTTTAGAATTCAGAGTGCAAATTCTTAGCTGTATTTTGTTTGTAGAAAAACTGTTCCATTTTCATGATAATCATTTGAACAGCAAAGATAAATGCTATCGGCTTAACAACTGCTAAAAAGCACAAGTTGCTATCAGGTACTCCTGTGTGTGGATCTGCTTTAATAAATGCCTTATATCTTATTTTCTAGCCTCTGTAGTTCAAGTCAAAGAGTTAACATGCTTGTCAGGCACTGAAATCTACTAAACCTCAATTTATGAATGGAGTGTCTTTCAAGATTTTGTCTTTTGTTTAGAATCTGGTATGTACCAGCCCTGAAGAAACTGATTAAAATAGAGACTTGATTCTTTCACCTGTATTTAAGGTAACAAAATCCAGAAAATGGATCAAGTTCTTGATTGACACAAGTATATATCAGCAGGTGGACACAAACTTTTGAGAAAACAATTATGAACCTGATGAATGCACATACTTCTTAAATGTCATAAACTCTTCCAAGGATTCCAGAAGTAACATGACCATCAAGGGACACAGTAAAGAAGAATTGACATAGCTGTTAACTGCCAATGTAAAAAACAATCTCAATTTTTATTGGCTGAATTATGCCACATACTCCAAAATTGCATATATTGAATTCTTAACCTCCATTCTCTCAAAATGTAACTGTATTTTGAGACAGTATCATTTTTAAAAATAATTACTTTAGAATGCAACTTTTCAAGAGGAGAAACTAAATTCACCATGACTGGCACCCGTAGGAGAAAGGGGAATTTCAAAACAGATGTGCACAAAGACCATGAAAAGATAGTATCTGCAAGCCCAGAGAAAGGCCGGAGGGAGGAAAATATCGCCTATATCTTTATCCTAGAGCTCTAGCCTCAAGAACCAAAGAAAACTATCTACTGATGTTGTCTCCAGACTACAGCACTTTGTGATGATAGCCTATCTACTGATAAATTAATTGTCATTGCCTCCTAGTATAAGTGTTAAAGCAGAAGGAGGCAGTTAAAGAGGTACCATCTTTAAAAGTTTCATTTGTGATTCTGATAACCAAGCAGACTGACAGCTCAGTAAAGACACAGTTTCCCAGTCCAAAAGTAAAATGAAATTGTCTAGAAGAGGAAGAAAGTTGTAGAATATACATACCTAGGACAGAAAGATAAATCACTTTTTTTCATAAGATATTTTATCCACAAAAAAAAAAAATCCAAAACGTTTTTTACCCCAACGTTCTTGAGCTGTGATAGACAAGGCAATTTCAATTTCTACCTATTCATATTTGGTTCATTGGTAAGTGGCTAATATTTTCCATACATTACTTATTAATTGAATGTAACATGATCATCAAAAGCAGTCTTTTACAGACTGTGCATATATCATTCGAGTCTTCACTTCCCAGTAGCTGCTCTAACAGTGGGAATAATCTGACATGAACAAAAAGCCAGGTAATAGAATACAAAAAGACGTTTTCCAGAACACCCCATTGCCTAGGGACGTACTGACATTTTCACCTACTCTCCTGCCATTCATCTCTGCTTTGCAGGCACAAGGAACTATCTGAGCAAAGTATTACCCAGGGCAAATCTGTGCAGCCACAGTCTCCCAGGGACAGGAGTTAGCTTAAGAGAAAGAGCATTGTTTCCCAAATAGAAAAGACAGGGTTGAAAAATAAATTTCTACTTGCTTCTTACATAACTTCAACTACCTCAGTTTCTGGTCTGAGGCAGAAGGGCCCTTATATGATAATAGCTATTCTAATCAAAAGACTATTGGTGAGCATCAGATAAAATTATTTTAAGAATGTCCATTTGTTGAGGGTTTCTCCTGTTGGAAGACTGGGTCCTCAGAACTGTACATCACCATGGCAAGCAAATAAAGTAACAATCCCTAATCTACCCCCAAAGGGTCCTTACCCACAGCCATTTTCCAAACTAAAAATAAGCTAAATATTTCAAGGACTTTGGGACACAGAGTTGATAGTTACACTAAGCATCATAATGTGTCCCTGTTTAGAGTTTACAGCACACATAATAAATGGAAGAATCCTCGATGAAGGACTAGCCATATTCTAACCAACCAGTGGGTCGACATGTCCACTCCTGCTCGTAACTGCCATCCCTACATGTCTAATTGTAGTCAACATGCCCGGAGTTAACCAGGATCTTTGTGCTGTTTCCTGGCTTGTGGAAGAAGACCTACATAATAGAGAAAGATTATTTAAAACCTCTGCAGTTCCTTCTCTAATTCAGGGACAGGAAAAAGGAAGCGTTACTTGTAAAATTTTCATAACAAGTCTGAATTTATTTCAAATTTATAATGAAAAATATATAGGAAAGGAAGAGAGGGTATAAAAGAAAGGGAAAATGGGCTCACACTCCATAATTAATTAACATATCTCTCCCTATCTGTTTCAAAAGCAATTCTATGATCAGCTAGGTAGGCCTTCAGTTCACAAGTTACTCAAGGAAGGAGCTATGCAGCCCTGAGAAATGTTATTATTTGCTTTACATCCAAGAAGCTAAATACATTAGCCAAGACTGTATTCATTTTTTAATCCAATGAAAATTCTAAATTTCTTTCATTTATTTAGAAAATATTCACCACCTAAAATATTGTATACTAAAATACATATATATGTATATATGTATGTTCCTCTTAAGTGCATGCATAAAAAGGATGTTACAAATATTCTTGCATATAAAATGATTGCTGGACACTTATTTTCTGTCTCTTTCACATTTTGTTATCTTCTCATTGTAAGTCACAAAGTCAATGAAGCAATGATAATCAGAGTAGATATCAAAAGAACATTTAAATTGGAATAGTTTTCTATTTACCAAAGATATTCTGAAGGACAGTTTTTTCAGGCAGTTACACATTTACATAGGAGATTCAATAATATCATACTTGCAAAGTAGCTAGATATTGAGGCATTTTGGATTTGAGGTGATAAGATTAAAGTGGCATTATATGAAAACTGTGATTTATACTAAATGAGAAAGGGTAAGGTCAAAATATCACTTTAATTATTGTCAGGGTGAACACAGAAAAAAAAATTTTAATGAGAAAGGATTCTGAGGAAAAAAAGCAGATAAAACAATTTAGAAGCTCCTCTTATTAGCCCTGTATCTCCGTAATTTGATGAATGAAAATATGCCCACCTCTCAAAATAAAACTGTAGATTAACTTAGATTTCAAATATAAAACTAAGTGAAAACTAGGTTGGTTATTTGAAGCGTGGAAGTGAAAAAGTTAGGCTTTGGCTAAAATTGCAAGTGAAATCAGAGGTCACAATTTTACTTGTATTTAGTAAAAAAAAAATGTGTAGAGAAGAAGGTACTAACAAGTGTTTTAGAGAAACGAAGTATTGGTAGATAAGGGGCAAGGTTAGAGAATATTTACATACAGCAAGCACAAAATCTAAGTCAAATCTACTTATAGGAAATTAGCACGAGCTGGAGCTTCTGCAGGCCAAGGGCAGGGAGCTGTCCTGTAATAATCAAAGATGCTTTTCAGAGTAACTGGCCTAGGGCTGCTGACTTGGGACTTTCACACCATGTGCTTATTTTAAGAGATATTTGCTAAAGGAAACATTGTTCACATAAGACTGTAAGTAAACATTGGAAACTGTGCGATGAACTTAAAATGATTCAATGAAACTATGACCTGATTGGTTCTGATTCTAAATGATTTACCCATCACACAGACTGTGTCTACTCCCATTGCTTAGGGCAGCCTCTGTGACTTCCTTGAATAGTTTAGTAAACAGATGATTCTCACATGCTACCTTTAATGCACGACACAGAATCCTTCTTGCACAGGGAGGGCTTTACATACCAAGCGACAGACCCAGGGTATGTCCTCTTTAAGTCCAATGATCAGTGAATGAGAGACAATGTGATGTCAAAACTGAAAATATTTAGCAAGTTTTGCAAAGAAAAAGAATCTAGAGCAAAATTATCGTATATTTGTTAACCAACTAAATTATTGGGGTTTTAGCAATATTACCAAAAAGTAAAAAATGTATGCAACAGATAGCTGGGGTTTGTTTATGCATCCATTCTATTAGTCTGTATCATTTATTGGAGAACGAGGGAACTACTACAGCTGATAAACACCTTCAGCAAAGTGGCAGGATAAAAAATTAACTCAAAAAATTCAGTAGCCCTCCTGTATACAAAAGACAAAAGGGCTGAGAAAGAAATTAGGAAAACAACACCATTTACAATAGCCACAAATGACATAAAGTACCTTGGTGTAACCCTAACCAAGCAAGTCAAAGACTTGTATGAAAAAAATTTCAAGTCTATGAAGAAAGAATTAGAAGAAGATACCAGAAGATAGAAAGATCTCCCATGCTCATGGCTTGGCAGGATTAACATAGTAAAAATGGCCATCTTACCAAAAGCAATCTACAGGTTCAATGCAATTCCAATCAAATTACCAACACAATTCTTTACAGACCTGGAAAGAAAAATTCTCAACTTCATATGGAATAACAAGAAACTCAGAATTGCTAAAACAATCCTCTACAATAAAAGATCTTCTGGAGGTATCTCCATCCCTGATCTTAAGCTGTACTATAGAGCAACAGTTATAAAAAAACTGCATGGTACTGGCATAGAAACAGAATGGTGGATCAATGGAACCGAACAGAAGATCCAGAAATAAACCCATACGCTTATGGACACCTGATCTTTGACAAAGATGCCAAAACCATACAGTGGAAAAAAGATAGCATCTTCAACAAATGGTGCTGGTCTAACTGGATGTCTACATGTAGAAAAATGCAAATAGATCCATACTTAAAGTGCACAAAACTAAAGTCCAAGTGGATCAAAGACCTCAACATAAAACCAGACACATTAAATCGGTTAGAAGAAAAAGTGGGGAAAACCCTAGAACTCATTGGTACAGGAGATAACTTCCTGAACAGAACACCAACAGCACAGGCTCTAAGAGCAACAATCAATAAATGGGACCTCATGAAACTGAAAAGCTTCTGTAAAGCAAAGAACACCGTCATCAAAACAAAATGACTGCCTACAGACTGGGAAAGAATTTTCACCAACCCTTTATCTGACAGAGGGCTAATATCCAGTATATATAAAGAACTAAAGAAGCTAAAAAGCAGCAAACCAAGTAATCCACTTAAAAAATGGGGAACAGGCCTAACCAGAGAACTCTCTGTAAAGGAATATCGAGTGGCAGAGAAACACTTAAAGAAATGTTCAACATCATTAGCCATTAGGGAAATGCAAATCAAAACAACCCTGAGATTTCACCTTACACCCATCAGAATGGCCAAGATGAAAAACTCAAGTGACAACACATGCTGGAGAGGTTTCGGAGAAAGGGGAACCCTCCTCCACTGCTGGTGGGAATGTAAACTTGTACAACCACTCTGGAAAGCAATCTGGCGCTTTCTCAGACAACTAGGAATAGCACTTCCTCAAGATCCAGCCATAGCACTCCTAGGCATATATCCAAAAGAGGCTCAAGTACACAATAAGGACATTTGCTCAACCATGTTTGTAGCAGCTTTATTTGTAATAGCCAGAAGCTGGAAACAGCCCAGATGCCCCTCAACTGAAGAATGGATGCAGAAATTATGGAACATCTACACAATGGAGTATTACTCTGCAATGAAAAATAAGGAAATCATGAAATTTGCAGGTAAATGGTGGGAACTAGAAAGGATCATCCTGAGTGAGCTGTCCCAGAAGCAGAAAGACACACACGGTATATACTCACTCATATAGACATATAACATAGGATAAACCTACTAAAATCTGTACATCTAAAGAAACTAATCAAGAGAGAGGACCCTGACTAAAACGCTCAATCCCCATCCCATAAGGCAAAGAGGAAGGCCATCAGAAAAAGAAGAAAACAGGAAACCTAGGAACCTGCCACAGAGGGCCTCTGAAAGGCTCTGCCCTGCAGACTATTGAAGCAGACGCTGAGGCTTATGGCCAACTGTTAGGCAGAGTGCACGGAATCTTATGTAAGAAGTGAGAAATAGTAAGATCTGGAGAGGACAGGAACCCCACAAGGAAAGCAACAGAACCAGAAAATTTGAACACAGGGGTCTTCCCAGAGACTCATATGCCAACCAAGTACCAGGCATGGATATAACCTAGAACGCCTGCACAGATGTAGCCCATGACAGTTTAGTGTCCAAGTGGGTTACACAGTAATGGGAAGAGGGACTGCCTCTGACATAATCTGATTGGCCTGCTCTTTGATCACCTCCCCCGGAGGGGGGAGCAGCCTTACCAGGCCACAGAAGATGACAACGCAGCCACTCCAGATGAGATCTAATAAACTAAGATCAGAAGGAAGGAGAGGAGGACCTCCCCTATCAGTGGATTTGGGGAGGGGCATGCATGAAGAAGGAGGAGGGAGGGTGGGACCAGGAGGGGAGGAGGGAGGAGCTTATGGGGGGATACAAAGTGAATAAAGTGCAATTAATAAAATACAATTTAATTTTTTAAAAAAGTAAAAAATATTCTGAAATTCTTGTACTAAAGGCAAGCTCAGAGGAATCAGAAGCCAGCTTGGAGCAGGGGACACAGAACATGGAAAACTTAGAACTAGAACAAAGAGTAAGTTACACAAAACAAATAATGAACTTACAGCAAAAATAAGTTCAAACTAACACTTGCTTTTAAAGTAAATTTGTAAAATTAAGTCCACTTATTGATGGAAAAATAAAACACAAAATAATAAAACAGCGATGAAATGGAAAATAAAGGATTTTTTCATTAACTCTCCCACTAAAATAATGGAATAGCTCTATCTTGATGTAACTCCCCCAAACCTAGCAACTGGCAACATCAAATGCTGCTAAGGCCCGAGAGTGCTGTGAACTTTCAGGCATTGCTAGCGATAGTGTGAAATGATACAGCGGAAGCTTGGAAATTTCCTACAAACTGAGTACCCTCTTACTATACAACTCAACAGTGGCAGCCCCAAGTATTTACCAAAATAAGTTGAAATTTTTTGTTAACATGAAAATCTGGACACAAATGTTTATAGTAGCTTTATTCAAAACTTACTAGAACTTGAAAGCAGCAAAGACATCCTTCAATAGGTCATTAGATAAACTGTTACATCCACACCATGAAATACTTTCTCACGCAAATACAAAATACAAACTATCAATCTATAAAGATATGGAAGAAATCAAAGAGTAAATTAGTGAGTGAACAATGTCATCTAAAACGTGTGCACACTGTATAAGTCTTATCATGTAACATTCTAGGGAAGGCACACCAGTGGAGACTGTACAAAGATCAGCAATAGTTAAACATTAGGAAAAGGAGAGAAAATAAGCAGAACACAGGTATTTAGTGCAGTGAAACTACTTGGATAATATTTTAATAATCGATACATATTGCACTGACTGGTTTTATGTTAACTTGACACAAGCTAGAGTCACCAGAAAAAGAGCCTCAGTTGAAGAAACATCTCCATTAAGGTCCAGCTGTCAAGCATTTTCTCAGTTAGTGATCAGTGAGGGAGGACCCAGCCATTGTGCCTAGGGCCATCCCTGGGCTAGTAATTCCGAGTGATAAAAGAAAGCAGCATGAGCAAGCCATGGGAAGCAAGCCAGTAAGCAGCACCCTCCATGGCCTCTGCATCAGCTCCTGACTTCAGGTTCGTGCCCTGTTAGAGTCCTTGTCCTGACTTCCTTAGATGATGAACAGCAATGTGGGAGTGTAAACAAACCCTTTCCTCCCCAACTTGCTTTTGGATCATGGTGTTTCATCCCACCAACAGAATCCCTAACTAAGACACACACAGACATGCCTTTGTCAAAACCCAAGGACATACAACTCCAAATGTGGGCGCTACCGTGGAGACGGGGCTGTTTATAATTATCTAGCAATGTAGGTTCATAGATTGTAACAGATTGTGAGTGAAGGAAGATGCTGCTAAACAGAGAGACTAGTCATGTATGTGGCAATAGGCACATGTTAACTAACATTTTACAAACTTTCCACTCAGCCTTGCTCTTTACCTAGAACTAGTCAAAGAAAGCAGAGCAAGGTGCCAGTAGTATCAGCTACGTGGGAAGCTATGGGAGGGAGACCATTTGGGGCAAGAAGTTTAAGAGCAGCCTATGCAGCACGGCAACACCCGGTTCTCAAAAACAAAGAGAAAGAAACACTGATGTGAAAGTGACCAACACAGAAAATTCACACAAGCCAAGTGGGGGTAGCTTTCCTGATTAAAACTGTCAACGTGATTCTTAGGCCCTTGGCACTTGGCTCAAAGAAAGAATTTGCAGATACACTAGAGGAACTTCAAAAATGCTGTAAGCAGAACTCAACAGGCCATTCTGAGGCTCTTTTAGAACACCAGAGCGCTAACAGAAGTGCAGGCAGATTGAAGACTGCTTCCGGGATGTCACATCGGAACAGGGCTCCACTGTGGACAGCACTAGAGGCCCTTTATGGTCCATTTTGGCAAAGAATCATCTATAATTTGGGCATGTGCTGAATGAGATTGGATTCAAAAGTAGCAGGCTGATTAATTTGATACATAAAATTTGTAGCTGGCATAGAATTCAAACTGTGATATAGCTGTTGCTGGCTCCTTGTGGTTACATTGACAAGGAGATTCAGAAGCAAGATGCAAGGCACAAATTTGAAAAATGTGCCATTTGGACAAACAAGGAACAGTTTTAAAGTTGTAAACAGAGCTCATGAAAGACATTAAAGACATTAGCGGAATTAAAGAAGTCAGGCAATCTGTACTGGAAAATAATAAGGAGCTGGGCGTAGTGGCACTCATCTTTAGTCCCAGCACTCAGGAGGCAGAGGTAGGCAGATCTCTGAGTTTGAGGCCAGCCTGGTCTACAGAATGAGTTCCAGGACAATCAAGGCTCCACAGAGAAACCCTGTCTTAGGAAAACCAAAAAGAAAAAAAAGAAGGAGGAAGGAAGGAAGGAAGGAAGGAAGGAAGGAAGGAAGGAAGGAAGG